>NC_091952.1:108822566-109128121 GCF_031021105.1 Erythrolamprus reginae | reverse complement strand
ATCATATTCTAAACATCAGTTTTCCTGAGCTTAGAAGACCATGCTGCTCTTATCTATGATAGCATTTCTCAATGGTCAGGCTCTGTAATAAAGGAGATTCCATCAATAAGATATACAGTGGGGGGGGGGGGGAAGTATTTAGTCAGACACCAGTTGTGCAAGTTCTCTCACTTAAAAAGATGAGAGGGGCCTGTAATTGACCTCAAGAAGCCTTCCCTGGACCCAGCCATGCTTAATAACTACCATCCAGTCTCCAACCTCCCCTTTATGGGGAAGGTTGTTGAGAAGGTGGTGGCACTCCAACTTCAGCGGCCCTTAGAAGAAGCCGATCATCTAGGCCTTCAACAGTCAGGATTCAGGCTCAGCTACAGCACAAAAACTGTTTTGGTTGTGCTGATGGATGATCTCTGGTGGGCCCGGGAAAGGGCTTGTCCTCTGTCCTGGTGCTTCTTGACCTTTCAGTGGCTTTTGATACCATCGACCATAGTATCCTTCTGCACCGGCTGGAGGAGTTGGGAGCGGGAGGCACTGTCCTTCAGTGGTTCTTCTCCTACCTCTCTGGTCGGTTGCAGTCCGGTGTTAGTGAGGGGTCAGAGGTCAACCTCTAGGTCTCTCCCTTGTGGGGTGCCTCAGGCAAGCAGTGGAACTGATGTGCAGGTGCCTGAAGGCTGTTGGTGTCTGGATGGGTGTCAACAGGCTCAAGCTCAACCCTGACAAGACAGAGTGGTTGTGGGTTTTGCCTCCCAAGGACAATTCCATCTGTCTGTCCATTACCCTGGGGGGGGATTATTGACCCCCTCAGAGCGGGTCCACAACTTGGGCATCCTCCTTGATCCACAGCTCACATTAGAGAACCATCTTTCAGCTGTGGCGAGGAGGGCGTTTGCCCAGCCCTGTTGCACCAGTTACGGCCCTATTTGGATGGGAGTCATTGCTCACAGTCACTCATGCCCTCATCACCTCGAGGTTCAACTACTGCAACACTCACTATATGGGGCTACCTCTGAAAAGTGTTCAAAAACTTCAGATCGTACTGAATGCGGCTGTGAGAGCTATCATGGGCATTCCCAGATATGCCCATGTTTTGTCATCTCTCCGCAGCCTGCCCTGGCTGCCGATCAGTTTCTGGTCACAATTCAAAGTGTTGGTCTTGACCTATAAAGCCCTACATGGCATCGTACCAGAATACCTGAATAGCAGGACTGCCTGCTGCCACATGAATCCCAGCATCCGATAAGGTCCCACAGAGTTGGCCTTCTCCAGGTTCTGTCGATGAAACAATGCCGTCTGGCAGGACCCAGGGGAAGAGCCTTCTTTGTGGTGGCCTCGGCCCTCTGGAATCAGCTTCCCCTGGAGATTAGGACTGCCCCCACCCTCTTTGCCTTTTGCAAACTTTTGCAAACTCATCTATGTCGCCAGGCATGGAGGAACTGATATATCCTTAGCTGCCTTTGACTTTATGGATGGTGTGTTTGGGTTGTATGACTGTTTGAGGTTGTGTACAGGTGACTTTTATACTGATAACAAGTTCAAACAGGTGCCATTACTACAGGTAATGAGTGTAGGACAGAAGAGCCTCTAAGAAGTTACAGGTCTGTGAGAGATAGAAATCTTTCTTCTTTGTAGGTGACCACTATAATTTGCAAATAAATTCGTTAAAAATCAGACAACGTGATTTTCTGGATATGTTTTCTCATGTTGTCTCTCATGGTTGTGGTCTACTTATGATATCAATTACATGCCTCTCTCATCTTTTTAAGTGGGAGAACTTGCACTACTGGTGTCTGACCAAATACTTTTCCCCCCACTGTACCTGAGCATATAATTGGGCACAATCAAGGCATTTTGAACACAATCCAAGGGGACATAGCATACTTCAAAATACACAGTTGTTATTTTACACAGTTTTGAGGGGAAGCAGAAGAATGGTGAAGAATGAAGTGAGAAATGCACAGGCTTTTTTAACACTTCAAAAAAAGAAGAAAGAAATGAAAGTGTCATTGGCCTCTTCATGTACAGCTGTTCTTACACAAGGGAGCATAACCTAAACCAATTGCTTATTTCAAACGATCAACAAGGAAAACAATATGTGCAGCCAAGGCTAAACAGCTTTACAACGGTACTAATAAATCAGTGCTATTGCTTTCTTCAAGGAATCCAAAGAACTAGCTGCATCAATCTTTTTGAAAAAAAATAATAAAGGGTGCTTTATATATGCATCAGTTTTCCCACATTGCATTAGATTTCATCAGACCAGGGAATTTAGTCCCCAGAAAAGCAATAGAGAATTTAAGTGGAGTCAGGTTCACCCAAAATCTATGCAGTAATAGATTTCTCTTTAATGTTTTGATATATGCTGTCAGGCTGAAGCCATTTTATTTGGGGTCTTTGCCACACTTTATACTATTTTAAAATATATTCTTTGCTGTGGGAATTTGGGAGGGGTAATTGCATGAGGGATGTCTGCAGAACAAATTCCCTCTAGATTATCAAGGTCATCCTTTGTCTTTGCATTCCTGCACCTGCATGGAAGGAGATGGGAGTTTCTGCCAAGTTGTCAGATGAAGATTGGTCAAAGTCTTGCGGCTATGGGGACAAGAGCTTGAACTGGGTGAAGAAACCCCTGGCACTTCAGATTCGGGTTTCTCCCTGATGTGCCAACATGGCTCTAGTAATAAATTGGAACTTTGAGGAATACTTTGCCTTGGACTCCGATTTAGTTTTACATGCTATTTAGAATCCTGACACATGTATTGGCAGGTCTGGGACAACTACAGTGTGAATACTTGCTTATCATTCATAAAGACTAAAATAAAAATGCACTAGCCATGATCTTCCTCCACTGTTCCAGGGATAGAGTGAAAGGTAGTGCCAACTTCATTCTGCAAATAGTCAATTACTGGATAATTTTTAAAAAGTAAGCTGTCTTGTAAGTTCTAGCCATTGGTACATCAGAGTACACCAAGCAGAGTGAATAGCCAATTAATGATCAAGCATTAAAAAGTGACTCTCTGGTTCAGATTGCAATGTTTGGGATTCTAAGCATAGGATGATAAATAACAGGTTGCAAACATAATTTTCAAAACTTTGTTCAATTAGGTATTTAGACCTTGGATGACATAAATAACACCATATAGTTAATAGACAATTGATGGCTGTCAGTCCTGGCCTTGAAATCTTACCCTTCTGTACCATTCAACCTGGTTTTTACACAGTATTGGTGATGTTCTCTCTCATACAGAATTATGTGTCTAGATCAGATACCACAAAGTTTGAAAGAAGAGGTTCTGTTTTAAAATATATTCCATATGTTGAAGTTTGAAGGGCGTAAGTGGGGCTTATACTCTGAAAAATACAGTATATTTGTTTTCATAGATTTTCACAGGTATAGGTGTGTAGTTCTTGGTCTATTCAAATCTTTTTCCGTGTAAGATTGATCTTGGCGATGTTTTGATCAGGTTCCACTTGTCATCTTCAGGCTGGTGTTTTCGGCTTTGTGCTAGGGCGAACAAAGTGTGGTCAGTGCTGCCATCTTTCTAAAATATTGGTGGGGTGTGTGGAGTGCTGGATTTATTGCTGTAAGCGGGTTGGTTGGCTGTGCTATAACATCTTGATTAGTTGATGGGATAACCCCTTGTGTAGTTGACGGAGTTGATGTTTCCAGATTAGTTGATGTTTGCAGATTAGGGTTGACATCCTGAGTAATTATTGGAGTTGATGCTTACAGCCAACTAATCTGCAAACATTAACTCCAATACAAAATAATAAATCTATATATATATAAGTGAAATGCCATTCACATGGTATCATGAAATCTCTAGAACCATACAGACTACAAACTTGAAATTTGGTTCCTCTTGGCTTCAAGGTGCTTGCTAAGAAAGGATTTTTTGAAATGACCATTAGATCATTAGTATTTCTTATATTATTATTAACATACTCTGATGCTAAGGAGATGTTCTACTCTCCCTCCCAACCTGAAAATAACTTTTCCAACTTCCATTTGGGCATGGCTAGCATGTGATTAATCAATTGGTGCTATAATATGGAAAAGCTGAAGTTTGCAAAAATTGATTGCAATTGTTTTTTAAAAATATCCCATCATCTAGTATGCAAAACCTTAGGATATGCTTAAATTAGGATCCGAATCCTTAAATCTTATAATTGACTATTATGCATCCTAAAGGGAAAACTATATGCTGTCAAAATATTATCTTAGAATTTATGGACTAGCAATGCAGCAATATTTTTTAGATTCATACATAATAAATCATAAATCTATTCATCACATTTCTCAGCCTTTCTACATAAATTCTTAAACTGTGGGAAATTTTACACCATTGTGTGCTACCCAATATTTCATTTTCCAACTTTTTCTTCTGGGCCACTTCTTTACAGGAATGTATTAAAGCATTTTCACAGTCTGACTCAGTCATCATTGGAATCATATTGTTATTTTGATTGAACAACGGTTGGGTATCTCTAGAAAATGATATTAGATTGCTAATGTTGATCTAAGTGACCTAAGACACAGCACTTCTAAACATATGCATTGCATGCATTTTCCCCCCAGTGGGGAACAGCATTAAAAATTCAAGAAAGTGTCTAGTTGGTGCATTACTATTTGGTGCCTTACTTGGAACCTGATATTTAATTGTGCCAGGACTACCAAATTATGGATGTTATAGTGGCTCTGCACCCAAATGACAAAATTCAGGTACTTGGCAACCACGGCACATTTATGGTCTGCTAGCCCTGATTACTGGCACAGTGGTTAGGCTAATTCTGCCCTGATTACTGGCACAGTATTTCAGGCTAATATTGCTGACTATCAGAAGTTTAATTGTCACCAACGCACTGGTTGACTCAGCCTTCCATCCTTCTGAGGTTGGAAAAATGAGAACACCAGATATTGGAGAAAATTTGCTAAGTTTGTAAACTGCTTATATAAAGCACTGTGAAGCACTATATAAGTCTAAGTACTATTGCTACTTCCCCCCACTTGCCCTGTACTTTGACACTTGGACATCAGGCTGAATGGAGTCCAGGGCATCAGGCCAAACAGAACCCAAGGCTGCTATAGGCAGGGTTCATGGCAACCCAAAGGTGGGAGGAGATAGGCAGGTGGGGGGAGTTGAAGAGGAACCAGAGGATTCATATCCTTATATTTCCAGTGCTTAAGGCTGAAAACCAAGACAGGATTGATTTGGATCATTGTGGGTCTTTGCCTTTGCCTAACAACCAATGGGATTCACTTAACAACAAAAATGGAAACACAAGATTGTCATCATTAAGATGGCCAAATGTCATTGCTTAGTCCCCAGAAATCATGGTCCTAATTACTGTCATAACTTGAGGACTACCTGTAATTTATTTCTAAAATAAATTCTGAGATATCACATTTGGACCTTTGGGGCTTCTGAGCCATCTAAAAAATAGGCCACAGATAGAAAGCATTACTACATTTTAGTAATGCAACATAGCATTCTATAAAACTGTTATTATTCAGCTCCATCATCAA
Source organism: Erythrolamprus reginae (assembly GCF_031021105.1). Taxonomy (NCBI): domain Eukaryota; kingdom Metazoa; phylum Chordata; class Lepidosauria; order Squamata; family Dipsadidae; genus Erythrolamprus; species Erythrolamprus reginae. Next base: position 109,122,600 of record NC_091952.1, on the reverse strand, counting down.
GACATGTACTGCTGAGAGACCAAAAGGATGGCTTATAACTTTAAGTAATCAACTCTCAAATCCTATTTCAGAACTTCAGAAGAAAACCATTTCAGTTCTGAATTCACTTTGATTATAAATGGACTGCCAAGTAAAGCAAATGTCAGATAAAAATATCAAATCTTCCAGCCAGGCAGTGAAGAGAGGATTTTAGTTTTACTATTTTCCAATTAACTTAAAGAGGCACAATACTTAAGATGGCTAGGTGGCTAACAGAAATATTCACAGCTTTGCTGAAACTTCTTTGAAGATTTGAGGATACTGGTACATGTTCTGCATTCTTTTTTCTAGTCAGGCAGATAAAGCAAGGATTGAAATTAGATTCATTTTAAGGGTGCTTCTCTTCAAAGGAAAGGCAACCACAGGATCAACTTTATACAAAATTGTTGCACATTTCGCTTAAAGAAAAGATATATAAATTCAAAGTTGAACTTCTCCTGTGTATAGCACTTATTTTCTCCTATATAAATAACCAGTTATGTTTGGGACAAAGACAGGCCTTGTAGAATTCAGATCCAAGAAGTGCACAGATTATACAGGAAAGCACTAAAGGAACTGACAACAAGGTGTTGGGGTTTAAAAACTTGGACCGGATTGAGCTGGATAAAATGAGCAGAGAATGGTTGCAGGAATTAGGTATGTCTAGTTTAATGAAAAGAAGTACTAGGAATAATATGATAGCAGTGTTCCAATATGTCAGGGGCTGTCACAAAGAAAGTGTTTGTGTTTGTGTGTGGGAGGTCAACTTATTCTCCAAAACACCTGAAGACAGAATAAGAAGCAATGGATGGAAAGTTATCAAGAAGAGAACCAACCTAGAACTAAGGAGAAATTTCTGGACAGTTAGAGCTAAAATTTCTGGACAGTCAGTAGAAGAATTTGCCTCCTGAAGTTGTGGGTGATCCAACACTGGAAGTTTTTAAGAAGACACTGGACAACTATTTGTCTGAAATGGTATAGAATTGGATTAGATTACCTCCAAGGTCCCTTCCAACTCTGTTATTCCGTTATTCTATAGATGGGGGTCAGGTAAAGATAATCTACAAGTGTCATGGAATAAATATGAAGAGGAAGATGAAAATAGGCCAGTAATGAAGAGTCACATTTTAAGTAAAGATGTTGTAATATTAGGAGGGGCTGAACAGACAAATTTGCATGTAGCACACTGTTAAAATCTTGTGCTTCTAGTACCTTCCATGATATGTTAGACTCCCCAGATTAAGATTTAGCAATAAATCTGATCCCTTCAATTTCATGCCTCAACTTGAAAGCCAGGTTGAAAGATTTGGCTGAATTCTGACACACAACACTGCATGGGAAAGAGAAGAATACTTATCACAAGTCACAGTGAATCTATAATGAACCATTGACAGCCACCCATCAGGCTGAGATTAAAGTTCCTGCCTTACATCCTTGTGTGTTGTTACTTCAGATTTCTGCCTTTCCTGCCTTTCAATAGACTTTTTGTTGTGCTACCTGGCATTAAGTTAAACAGTTGTTCATTGTTGTTCTGATTAATGTCCGTGGTAGTTTGCCATCAAATTTCAATAGTGGGCTTGTTGATGGTGATGTGCCTAATACCTCCATGTCTTATAGAATGGAATGAAACATCAAAACATATTGAAAATGGTTCACCAGTATTTTTTTCTCCATAACTGCATTTGCATTTGGTTGTTGGCTCAAATAATATTTGGACAAGTATAGTGCTTGCTTAATATAAGACTGATCATTCTTACTGAAATACCAGAAAACATACCAGGTTCTTGACTCTCATTACTGTGAATATTTTTTTTTCTACTGGATAAATCTTATCCTGTAAGTATCAGATCAGCTGTAATTTTAAAAGATTCATTATTATAATTCAGAGAACTTGCTTTCAGTGTGTTTTTAGTTATTTCTTTCTCTAACATATGATTTTTGATCATTTGGAATACACAGGAGTTACCATTGAAATATATCAATGCCACTGTGAGGGCTATTCCTGTTTTTATGTAGTTGGAAATTGATTTTTAGCATTTACTTTAATTATAATTTATTCTCCTTTTATTTATTATTTTCTCTATTTGCCTGTTCCAGATCAGCTTAGCTTTATGTTTTTCAACTTCATAGCTTTGTTTCTCAACTTCAGCAACTTTCATATATGTGAACTTCAACTCCACATTTCCCCCATCCAGTTTTATTGAATAGCATATAGCATTATATAGTAGAAAGAAGGAATCTAGAGAGATAAACATTAAGAATCTAACTGTTATAAGTACACTTAAAGCTACAGAGCACTGCACACCAAGACAACTAGACACAAGAACAGTTTTTTCCCGAACGCCATCACTCTACTAAACAAATAATTCCCTCAACACTGTCAGACTTTCTACTAAATCTGCACTTCTATTCTACTAGTTTTTCTCATAATTCCTATCACCCATTTCCTCCCATGTTGACTGTATGACTGTAACTTGTTGCTTATACCCTAAGATTTTTTATTAATATTGCTTCTTCATTGCTTATTTGACCCCTATGACAATCATTAAGTGTTGTACCACATGATTCTTGACAAATGTATATTTTATTTTATGTACGTTGAGAGCATATGCACCAAGACAAATTCCTTGTGTGTCCAATCACACTTGGCCAATAAAAAATTCTATTCTATTCTATTCTATTCTATTTATGCTTTTACCTCCATCTGATGTTAGCAACTATATGTAATACTGCATGTCTTTACCTGAATTAAATCAATTTAGAGGAAATACAGAATCTTCATACACTTATGTAAGGTTTCTTTGTCAGATTTCCCAAATATTTTAAATTTATTAATGCTGCATTATGCTAGAGATATATAGTTGATGTATAATAAAACTATTAGTTCTCATAAGACATAGTGGTAAAATAAGGACAGAAATACTATATATTATACATGTGCCTCAGACATACGTTTATCAGGGACATATTGTGTACTTTAAAAAGATGCATCACTTCTTAGTATAAGGCTGATCTGGAACAGGCAAATTGTATATGTAACAAATGAAAATTGTAAATCCATAATAAAAGATGAGTCTGAATAAGCTATATACAATTTACTTGCTATTGAATATAAGATTAAATTTTTATATACTACTAGCTGTACCCGGCCACACATTGCTGATTAGCACAGAAAATTTGCACCCAACTTTTCACCCTCTTTTGGGGGGTAAAAGGTGCATGTTATACTGTAAAAAATATGGTCTGTTTTATTTGCAGACTTAGATGCCTCTCTGACCTATAACAAAAGTGGAAAGTGGTACTCAGAAATGTAAAGGACCTGTGTTAAGGTCCTGTTTTAAGCACCTTTATGTTTTTACCTGTCACAGGTGTGGCATCTATACAATATAGGTAAATAGAAACACGTATGTATTTCAATGCAACATTGCATCAAAATTTCAAAGCAACCAGTGAAGAACTTTCAGAGATTTAAGATTTTGAACAAATGAACATTTACATTTTTATCTATATAGATTTCCTGCATTTTTGGTGCCCAAGTCAAAAGAATAAGCATTGCTGGAGAGACGGAGTAACGACACGGACACAAGAGCTGGATTTAAACTGGGTCATTTTTATTAACATAAATTTGCATAATTTATTCATTACTTTGCATAAATTAGCATAATCAACTATGACCCGGAAATGGACCTCCAGGGTCAAACAAATACTTCCGGGGCGGAAATGACGTTATGCCAAAACATTCCTGGGCAACTCATGGGCGTATCTCGATGCAAGTCCAGGTGAGGGGCCAGACCATCACCTGCGATCCTGCCATGCTGTGCATGAGGGGGGTCCCACCGGCTAACCCGAATCCGGGAATTAAAGGTGCAGGACCCAAAGACAGGTTCCCCCCAGCTGCTCAGGCAGACACACCCTCCATGAGCTTGCGGAGAACCTGTCAATCATCCCCAAAGATGCCCAAGGGAGAACGCGCGGTTGCTAAACCACCCCAGTTTTCCGCCCCTAACCTGCCTACCCAAATGACCAAAGGTAAGCCAATTAACCTAATAAATGCAAGCACCCCCTAACCGCACATCCATCTCCTCAGTGTGGAATGGGCGAAAAAACAGCTCGGCTAAGAGGCAAAACTGCAAAAAATTCCCATTCGGCCCCCTAAGGGCGACCCCTAAGCACACTGCAAAATAGGGAGGGCGGGCGGGTGTCTGCTCGAGGCTCTGAAGTCCGGGCGAAAAGGGAGAGCCCCGGGCCTGCCCGCCCTTATATAGGGCGAGCAGGCCCCGCCCGGACCAATCAGCAGCTGGGCCAATCAGGCCCGAACTCCCGAGCGAAGTCTCGCATCGCGAGACTTCGCTCGGGATCCAAAATGGCGGCCGCCATGAGGGTCCGTGTCTCCCGGTCCCTCCAGCAAAGCCTGCCGCCGGGTAAGTCCAGCGCTGCTATTGCTGGAGAGACGGAGTAACGACACGGACACAAGAGCTGGATTTAAACTGGGTCATTTTTATTAACATAAATTTGCATAATTTATTCATTACTTTGCATAAATTAGCATAATCAACTATGACCCGGAAATGGACCTCCAGGGTCAAACAAATACTTCTGGGGCGGAAATGACGTTATGCCAAAACATTCCTGGGCAACTCATGGGCGTATCTCGATGCAAGTCCAGGTGAGGGGCCAGACCATCACCTGCGACCCTGCCATGCTGTGCATGAGGGGGGTCCCACCGGCTAACCCGAATCCAGGAATTAAAGGTGCAGGACCCAAAGATAGGTTCCCCCCAGCTGCTCAGGCAGACACACCCTCCATGAGCTTGCGGAGAACCTGTCAATCATCCCCAAAGATGCCCAAGGGAGAACGCGCAGTTGCTAAACCACCCCAGTTTTCCGCCCCTAACCTGCCATGGAGCGGGGGTCAGATCTCTATTTTGGCCCCCCGACTCCCCCCTCTAGCTGCGCCAGCTCACGCAGAGACCGCTGCAGGTCCTGTAAGAAAATGGCGTTCCCCTGTTCTGACAGGTGAACGCCGTCGGCCTGGTAAAGCCATGGCCAGTCTATTGTGATAAGGGGATGGGCCACTACAACCCCACCTAACTCCCTCACTGTTTTACCCAGAGCCCTATTCACCCTACGTCTCGCCCGGTGAATGGCCCTAAGGGAAGAGGCATCCCTCCACACGATCCTAGGTAGGATCTCTGACCACACCACTTGCGTGGTGGGCCATACCTCGCGAAGCCTTCACAGGTCTTCGCGTGCCTGGATGATCAGCGGCAGGCCTCCCAGTATGCACAGGTCATTGCCTCCTAAGTGCAATACCAGCCACCTGGGTGCGGCCACAGGACGCTGCCCACCCAAACCCACCTGGGCACGACCCCGAGGAGCCGCCCCCACCACACTGCCGGGCGCAGCCACAGAATGCTGACCGCCCAGCAACGCCGGTAGGAGACCCTCCCACCGCATACCTCTCCAGCCCATCCAGGCAACCTTGACCCACTGCCCCAGGGACAGCTGGGTCCCGATGGCGCTCCTGGCTGCCGAGCGGCCGGCCCAAAATATCATGCTGTGGCCACACAGCAGCGCCGTCGGTTTCGCGTTAGCCTGGGGACCTGCAAGAGGACACACACAGAGAGGTTACCTAGCCTAAGCCCTGCCTAGGATCCTCAGCGGGCCTAACATAACCCAAATATGCCGCTGACCGCCAGCGGCCGATCTCCCGAATCTGATGGGCCGGGAAACCAGAAAGTGCCGCGCTAGTGGCGGCGCCGATGCGGAACGAATGCGTTCCATAACCGGCGGGATCCATGCCTACCCGGGCCATTGCCCTGGATATTAGCACCCAAAATTGGTAACGGGTCAGAGGGGTACCGTCCCAATGCCTAAACAGGTACCCTTGCCCTGACCCACGCAGACCACAGTAAAGCTGTAGGGCGACCACCGGACATACCGACTGGTCAGCAGCCGCACTAAGCTGGATTGTAACCCCTCTGTGTAGCTGATCTGTTTTGGACCGCATTACTACAAGGGACACCCCCCCTTGTCTAAAGGCCAGATCAGCAAACTGGAAGGCTCGGAGCGAAGTGTCAGCCTGAGACGAAGCCATGGCCTCGCTGACCCTGAGGGCCCCAAAAAACATGACACAAGTCGCTGCCCTGAAAAGACGGGCCTCATACAATGAGGCACACAGACTGTCAAAAACCCCGTTAATTAAAGACAGCTGCTCCACCGTCAGAGCCCGACGAGTGTCACCAGGGGCCCCCGCTTGCTCCCTCATCCAGCCTTCCAGCATCTTCCGGATGCGAAAGTCACCCGAAAAATCTGCAAACCCCCCCGCCTTGGACAGAAAGGCGAGGCCGGCTAACCTGGACCTGATCGTCCTAACTGACAGGCCACGCTGCCTAAGCTGGACGCAGAACTCGGCCAGGTGCTCTACAGGGACAGGCCAACAAAGCTGGTAACCCCTGCCCTGCCTGAAATCCCCAAACTCCTTACCTGCACGCTGGTATGCCCTAAGGGTGCCGGGCGCTACAGACAAGGAGATTGCCCTGGATACCTCATCTCTCCACCACTCTGGATCCCCCCCAGACTCCAGAGGTGGCCGGGGAACTCTTCTGGCAACTCTCGGGCCCACGGGGCCAGGGTCCGAAACCTGGACAACTGACCACGGGACAAGGCATCAGCGACCCCGTTATCCAACCCGGGGACGTGCCTAGTCAAAAACAATGCGTTTAGGGACAAGGACCTGTGCACAAAATGGCGGACAAGCCGCATGACCCTGTCACTCTTAGAGGACAGGGCATTCACCACATGGACAACCGCTAGGTTGTCACACCAAAAGTGCACGGCCTTGTCCCTAAACTGCTCCCCCCAAAGCTCCAAGGCCACTACTAAGGGGAAGAGCTCCAAGAACATCAGGTCCTTAACCAACGGAGAGGCACTCCATTCCGGAGGCCATGCCGACCAGCACCACTGGTCACCTAACACTACCCCGAAACCACAAGTCCCCGCGGCGTCAGAGCAGAGCTGCAACTCAGCTTCCAAAAGAAGCTCGTGCCTCCAAAAAGACAAGCCATTAAACCTGACCAAGAAATCCCGCCACACGCCGAGGTCAGCCCTGACCCCAGTGCAGAGGCGGGTACGATGATGGGGCAAACGGAGCCCCTTCATCGCGTCATAGAACCTCCTGGAAAAAGCCCTACCAGGAACAACTACCCGACAGGCAAAATTAAGAATGCCTGCCAATTCCTGAAGCTGCCGTAGGGTAACCTTCCGGCAGCCCAGCACCTCATCAAGCTTCCTCCTAATCTTGAGCAACTTCTCTAGGGGCAATCTAGAAGATTGCTCCTCGGAGTCCAATTCAATACCCAAAAAGGTAATCCTGGTGGCGGGGCCTTCGGTCTTCTCAGAGGCTAAAGGCACCCCTAATTGAGCACAAAGGGCTTCAAAGTCCCGCATTAGAGCAAAACATTGCTCCGAATGCGCAGGCCCCGCCACCAAGAAATCATCAAGGTAGTGAACGACAGTACCCAGACCACTTCGCCTCCTGAGCGCCCATTCCAAAAAGGTGCTAAAACTCTCAAAAAGAGAGCACGAGACAGAGCAACCCATAGGCAAGGCTCTGTCCACGTAATAACCCCCTTCGAAATGGAAGCCCAACAGCTCAAAGTCGTCTGGGTGTATGGGGAGGAGCCGGAATGCCAACTTAATTTCGCATTTACCCATAAGGGCTCCCACCCCACACTTCCTAACCATAGTCACGGCTGCATCAAAGGATGCATACCGGACAGAACAAAGCTCGTCAGGAATGAAGTCATTCACTGACTCCCCTTTTGGAAAAGACAAATGGTGAATCAACCTAAATTCACCACTCGCCTTTTTGGGGACCACACCCAAGGGAGACACACGAAGATTCGGGAAGGGCGGCTCCGGGAAGGGCCCGAGGACCCTGCCCTCGGCCACCTCCTTCCGAATCTTCTCCCTAACAATGTCTTCATGACCCACAACTGACCTAAGGTTGTCAGACATGAAGGCCCTCCTAACACCCATGTAAGGGATCCGAAATCCCTCCGAGAATCCTAGCAAGAGAGCGGCCGCTCTCGGGCGAGGGTGGTAGTCTCCCAACCAACCCTCAAGCACTCGCAAATTGATTGGGCTGGGCCCCTTTACCCCCAACAGGTGGTGGAGGCTTTGGGGGACCCCCGCCCTTCTTTTCCGCCCCCTTCTTGGGGCGGGGACACATGGCTGCGGAATGGTTCCCCCCACAACTCCCGCATGCGTGACGAAACCTGCAAAAGGGACGAAAACACGCCCCTTTTGCGGCGAACTCATGGCACACCAAAGAGGCCCCTTTTCCGACTCCCCCCGCCACGGCCTTAGCCGGTGCGGGCGTCACAGGCTCCTCTTCCATAAAGTGACCGCTGTCGGTCCTATCACAGCCCTCCTTCCCTGACATATGCGTGGCCTGGAACCAAAGGTCCGGGACCACCATATCCCAGGGCAAGTAGGGGTCATGGGCAATACGCATCCTGAACCCCTTATCGTAATGCCTCCATATTGTACCCCCATACTCAAAGTGGGCTCTGGCTATGAGGTCGATGTATTTCAGCAAGGCAGCGGCCCTACCCGGCTGCCTCTGAATTACCACCGACGCGAAGGTCAAAAAAGCGTACAGCCAAGAGCTGAAACACTTTGTGATCTTCGTTTTTTTAACCTTCTCCCCAGGCACCACCTCCTTGTCCTGCTTGGGGACCTCCCTGTTTAAAATGGAGAAAAGGTCGACATACTCCCCCCGCCAGATTGCTTCCTTCACCGACGGGTGGAGATGATAAGGGATGGCCCCAGACTTGATGCTGGCGAACGGGTCCCACACCGTGGTGGCCCCCGACCCCAGCACACCAAGCCCCGATGGATACACAAAAGGGAGCGGTGGCATAATGGCCGGCTGAGGAGGGATCCAACCCCCCACCCCAGCCCCAGGTGGGAAAGATACCCCCGGCGCCCCTACTGGCAGGGCCGGCGGGGACCAGACCTGCCCACATGTGCCCGCAGCGGCCCCCATGAAGCTGTTGCCACTCCCCAATGCGGGCAGGATGAACCCGTGACCCTGCACGGGAAGGAGCGGTGAAGTGCCTGTGTGTGGTGCGACCTCACCTGCCCCGTAAGGGGTAGAAGCCATCCACGGGGGGCCCATCCTTGCTGGGCCCTGGAACGATGACCACTGCCCCGACTGGGCCATCTGCCCGGCCTGGGCCGTCTGCCCCGTGTGGGCCAGCTGCGTGGTGTGGGCCACCTGCCCCTCCTGGGCTGGCTCCTCTTCGGGGTCGGCGCCCCATGCCGCAGCGGCAGTCATGGGAAGCCCCTCCGGGCCTGCACCTGACCGCCACCGCTCCAGTTCATCGAGCCGCTCCAGGACCCTGGCCCAGGAGAGAGAAGGGGAAACCTCGGTTTGAGGGACTGTGGGCATAAATCCCACCCCCTGCCGCCGGGACCACCTCCGGGGGCCCCCTCTGCCGCCGCCCGAGCCCGGGCAGACGGCCTGGCAGCCCTCCTAGGCCGCACCACCGGTGGGGCCGGAGGGGCCTGAGCTTGCCGCTTTTTAGGGGCCATGTGCCTAATCAGTGTATTCTATTTTTTACCAAGAAATAGACAAAAGGAAGAGGGAACAACCCCAAGGCCTACACCCACGAAGCAAGGCCTGCCCTATGCAGCAGGCCTCACCAATGCAACCACAAGGGGACGAACCTCCCCCCCCCACCAGCGGTGGCAGCAAGGCCTCACTGCCCACCGCTTGGCACCTAGGCCCTTTATAGGCAGGGCCGCACCCTCCCAGGTACCCCTGCCGCTAAAGGAAAAGCCCCCCAAGACCCCCGACCACCGGGGCGACTAAGGCTCCAAACCAGAGCGGAGACCAGCCGATGCTGGCTCCGCTGACCCCTGAGCTTCTCTGCAGCCAAAACGCCTTCCACGAAGCCTTCTCGCCCGACTCAGCCACTCAAAATGGCGGCCGCACACGAGGCCGCACTTAAAATGGCTGCCGCGAGCAAACACAAGTGTCTGCTCGAGGCTCTGAAGTCCGGGCGAAAAGGGAGAGCCCCGGGCCTGCCCGCCCTTATATAGGGCGAGCAGGCCCCGCCCGGACCAATCAGCAGCTGGGCCAATCAGGCCCGAACTCCCGAGCGAAGTCTCGCATCGCGAGACTTCGCTCGGAATCCAAAATGGCGGCCGCCATGAGGGTCCGTGTCTCCCGGTCCCTCCAGCAAAGCCTGCCGCCGGGTAAGTCCGGCGCTGCTATTCTTAAATTCTAATCTTAAATTATACTAATAAGAGTAGTTGTGGTGGTACTGTAGAAATAGTAATAACAATAACAATTATTTTTCTTGCATTTTAAAATGATGGAGACTCTACTCAAAAAGAGGATAAATCAGCACCTAAAAAACAATAACTTATTGGACCCAAATCAGCATGGCTTTACTGAAGGCAAATCGTGTCAGACTAATCTCATTGATTTCTTTGACTATGTCACAAAGGTGTTGGATCAAGGTGGTGCCGTGGATATTGCCTATCTGGATTTCAGCAAAGCCTTTGATACGGTTCCACATAAAGAGCTGATAGATAAATTTGTGAAGATTGGATTTAATCCCTGGATAGTTCAGTGGATTTCAAGCTGGCTGAAGCATAGACATCAGAGAGTTATTGTTAATGGCGAGTATTCTGAACAGAGACAGGTTACAAGCGGTGTGCCACAAGGGTCTGTCCTGGGTCCTATTCTTTTTAATATGTTTGTGAGTGACATAGGGGAAGGTTTGGTAGGGAAGGTTTGCCTATTTGCCGATGACTCTAAAGTGTGCAATAGGGTTGATATTCCTGGAAGGGTCTGTAATATGGTAAATGATTCAGCTTTACTAGATAAATGGTCAAAGCAATGGAAACTGCAGTTTAATGTTTCCAAATGTAAAATAATGCACTTGGGGAAAAGGAATCCTCAATCTGAGTATTGCATTGGCAGTTCTGTGTTAGCAAAAACTTCAGAAGAGAAGGATTTAGGGGTAGTGATTTCTGACAGTCTCAAAATGGGTGAGCAGTGTGGTCGGGCAGTAGGAAAAGCAAGTAGGATGCTTGGCTGCATAGCTAGAGGTATAACAAGCAGGAAGAGGGAGATTGTGATCCCCTTATATAGAGCGCTGGTGAGACCACATTTGGAATACTGTGCTCAGTTCTGGAGACCTCACCTACAAAAAGATATTGACAAAATTGAACAGGTCCAAAGACGGGCTACAAGAATGGTGGAAGGTCTTAAGCATAAAACGTATCAGGAAAGACTAAATGAACTCAATCTGTATAGTCTGGAGGACAGAAGGAAAAGGGGGAACATGATCGAAACATTTAAATATGTTAAAGGGTTAAATAAGGTTCAGGAGGGAAGTGTTTTTAATAGGAAAGTGAACACAAGAACAAGGGGACACAATCTGAAGTTAGTTGGGGGAAAGATCAAAGGCAACGTGAGAAAATATTATTTTACTGAAAGAATAGTAGATCCTTGGACAAACTTCCAGCAGACGTGGTTGGTAAATCCACAGTAACTGAATTTAAACATGCCTGGGATAAACATATATCCATTGTAAGATAAAATACAGGAAATAGTATAAGGGCAGACTAGATGGACCATGAGGTCTTTTTCTGCTGTCAGTCTTCTATGTTTCTATGTTTCTATGTTTCTATGTTTAGCAAGCTCATGTGAAGAGATTCTATCCATTATACTAAACATTGTATAAACTCAATTGTATAATAGATGACCCCCTTCACTGAAGGCATCAAATTCTGAAGGCACCAAACTGCTTAACCAGGTATAATCTGGATGTACATCAATCTGATATTTATCAATATTAATGACACTACTGTACTCACTTTATTTATGAATAATGATTCTAGTAATGTGTGTTGACTTCCATAAAATTGTAAACTAAACCAAGGAAAGATTTCTGGTATGTAGCAGAAAAAAGGCATTACCAGACTACATGCACTATTGCAATCTTTCAGTAAAAAACATAAATCAGCATTGCAATAACTCTGAAGTATAATTTCAGGCTAGATTGGTATACACATTCTTTTAGTTCCACTTCTATAAGCATTTCCGCACTGAAACCAGAAACATATTTTTCATTTATATTGTTATTAATACCATTAGATGAAGATAATCCACTTCAGAAATAACTTTTCCTTTAAATTTCATTTCAACCTTTGTCCCTAGGGTTACATGGTTATACCTTATATTGTTATGCATAAGTTTAACTTTATATTGTTATATATTTGTAGGTAGGGGACTATATTGGATCCCTGATGAAAAGGGATGAAGATTGGGGCTGCTATGAAGTCCATTGCTTGAGACCCTATTTTATTGTGGGATATTAATATACATTTTCATCTGATGTTTAATCTATATCAGAGCTATACCTGAAACCCCCAAACCCTTTTAGTTTATTGATAACCTACAGATCTTGTTATCATTTTATCCTTTTAATGTGACAGAATAGAAAAATTATTCAATGTATGCTTAGAGAATAATCATATTAATTATATTTAATTAATTAAGCTACTTTTCATATTTCCTAGCACCACATATTCAATTACAGAGCATAGCCTCTGCACAAAACCAAACTGCAGATCTCGGTATGGAAAGGTTGTGTATCTCTGATAACCATACTCTATACATTGAAAGTTAATATCCTCGGTAAAAAAAAGAGAATTAAATTAAAGGCACTACAAGATGTGAAAGAAAGAGGAGGCTTGGGATTACCAAATTTTAAATTATATTATTATGCAACATCATTAGCGTGGATCAAAGAATGGATTATGTTAGAGAATAAACATATACTGACCATAGAAGGTCATGATCTATTATTAGGCTGGCATGCCTATCTCTGGTATGAAAGAAATAAAACACATAAATATTTTAAAAAGCATATCTTAAGAAATTATCTTATCCAAACATGGAAGAAAATTAAAAAAACAACAATATACCAAGATACCAGAGTGGGTCTCGCCAATAGAACTAACATACCATCCAAGTTTAATTAGACCCCAAAATACAGTTAGATACAAAGAACTACTAGATCAACAAACAAACATAAAAACAAAGGAAGAATTAGAACAAAATGGCAAAATTATAGATTGGTGGATATATTTACAATTAAAAGACACATACCAAAAGGATAAAAGGGAATATGGTTTCCAAGTGGGAAGAGGCGATTTGGATAGGACACTCCTAAAAGACGATGAAAAATTGATTGGCAAAATATATAAATATCTGATTCGGTATGAAACAGAAGTAGAAATCATAAAAGAAAAAATGATAAGTTGGGGGATAAATTTTGGTTACACAATTGAATTAGAAAAATGGGAAAATTATGGATTAATAATTGGCAGATGACAAAATTGTCTGCATTCAAGGAAAACCAACTAAAAATGTTTTACAGGTGGCATTTATCACTGGAAAAACTTTAGAAAATGTTTCCAAAAGTTTCACCATTATGCTGGAAGTGCAAAAAAGAAAAAGGCACATTCTATCATCAATGGTGGACCTGTTTACAGGCAAAAAACTACTGGAATAAGATAACAGATTGGCTAAAAAAAATAACAAAGGAAGAATTTGAAAAAAACCAGAATTATATTTATTAGGCATTTTCAATAAAAAAATGAAAAAAGAAGTAAGATACTTAGCCATTCACATACTAACAGCAGCTAGGATAGTATATGCCCAGCATTGGAAAACAGATAAAACACCAGAAGAAAGTACAATAATTAAAAAAAATGCTAAACTGTGCAGAGATAGATAGGATGTCAAAAAAATTAGAGGGAAAAGAAGACTCAGATTACTATAAGATATGGGGAAGTTTTTACGATTGGTTAAAGAAAAGAACAGTGGAGAAATAATTAAAATTCAAGCAAAGCAACTCGTCAAATAAAAGAATATTCAATGGCAAGGGAAAATTCTCTGATCGAACATTCAAAAAAGAAGTGGGGAAACTTTTGTTTCCCAAATGTTGTATTTATATGTTTTGTTTTGTTTTGTTTTGTTTTTATTACTATATGTGATACTTACTGTATTGTTTCCATTTTTGTTGTTGTTGGTTTCTTTGTCTGTTTGTTATTTGGTTTATTTATCTATGTTAAAAAACAAATAAAAATAATAATAATAAAAGAAAGTTAATATCCATGTATCTGTTGTCAAGGCCTAATGATTTTTGTTAGCTTATGGAAAAAATGTAGTTTTATCAACTTCTGTGTTTGTAAGATATGCAATTTTATTTCCCACCTTAGCAAAATGAGATAGCTTATAAAACAGTATTTTCTGATCAACTATGTTTTGTTAAATATTTTAAACAAAGTATCACAAAAGTACAAAAAGTGTTTTGTATATCTCTGGAAATAAAATATTACTAAATAATTCTTATTTGAACCGGAAAATCGTTAGCCTTTAGCTCCCCCAAAATTGTGCCAAACCAGGTTTTTTTATACCACATTATGTCTGCACCAGTGGTGGTTTGCTTCCGGTTTGGTCCGGTTCTAAGAACTGGTAGCATCAGTGATGGGAGGCTCCACCCACCTAGGCGGAGTGCTTTTACTCCTGTAGAAGCAGTAGTAAAGGGTTTTAGAATCCACTGCTGGTCTGTATCTAATGTTCTCCTAATGGCCTCTGGATTCATTCTCCAAGATCATTTTCCTGATTGTTTTAATATTCTTATACTTTAAAATTTACCTTGATTTGATTAATTAACTTACATGGATGCAATAGACAGCTTAGGTAATTTCATATATATTATACCAAAGTCTTATCCTGGAAAAACAATACATATTTTCAATATTAGACTCCAATCTCTTTTCTCTCTCCTATAATTTAATACACAATTCCATACAAAGTGTTTTATGTCATAACAGTAAATAAACTTGTGCTCTATGATTCTGATGTACAGGCATCCCAAAAAGGGTTGACACATAACTTGGCAACAAACTTATTACAGATCGTTATGAGAGAAAAAATGCTGAAATGCTGCTTTTGCAGTATGCAGTGTTAAATGTGCTTTGGCAGAATCACAATCTTTTTCCTTTTACGTGGTGACTTTTCAAATTTTATCCAGAGAGGTTAACCCTCTACACACAAAGCATTCTAAATGAGGAGGTGATGAACATACTAGTTACAGCCAAGAAAGTGAACCCTTACTGAGTGACATTGCTGTGAAGCTAGTCTTAAGAATTTCAAGTTCTCCTAATATACAATTAGTACCTTTGTCGAAAAACAGAATTTTATGTAAGCCCTCAGATGCCCGAGCATGCATTTTTATGAAAGCCTTTGATTAAGGCTTGAAATGAATATCTTGCTATGGATCTATTTTATGATCATACTTCAATTTTTTTTCATCTCTGTTTTTTATCTAATTTCACTGAAATCCATACACCCTTTTTGCCTTGGTTACTAGAAGAAACTGATTGCTTTTATCTCTTTTTATTACTAATTGCATAGTTACAATTGAAGGAAAGCGAAGTGACGGTGAAATGAAATTACCCAAAGGTCAGTTGTAATGAAGCCTTTTATCTTCCTGTGGCATTTGCTTCATGCTAACTTTGATTAAGGCTAGGAACAAGGAAAGGATGTGTAAGACAAAAGTGAAGGCAGTCACAGACACAACAAAAGAGGTTTTATGCCCCAAATCCCATTTCTTTTAGCACAAATGTCTACATTATTAGAAGCATGCCATGGCCTCCATGAAAAGCATACTGACTCCCACATTTGAGACTTAGTAAAAAGAAAAAAAAACATGACTTATGTCCAATGCATACTTGCCCTGAACATTTGTCCCCTCCCCACCCAAATCATCAACTCATCAATAGTAGTCAAAATTTACAGAAATTGTTTGAGGACAACAAAGGTATTCAAACACCTCTGCCATTTGGGTGCTTACTCTTACTTTCCTAGTATTCCTACAGTTTTATCTGATAGTGGTTAGGATAAATGAACTTGAAATCAATTTAACTTTGAATTTACTGTGAAATTGATGGTATTTCCCATCAGCATTTATCCCTCTTGGATCACTGTGTTACAAAATAACTAGCATCCTTCAATGAACCATTTTTTCTGTGTCATCCTGGTGGGACTATTTCATATGAAATAAAAGCAGTCATGGGCTCCAGCCAGTATACCCAGAACTGTCATTCCGCTGTGGAAAGCAGAACGCATAGGCCCATTCCGGTTCCAACTGCTGCTTGTGCACGTGTGTGCACGAGCAGTTGGAGCAATTCTGGTAAAAAAAAAAAACGGCAATTTTTGCTGCCAGAAAGATGTCCACACATGAGATTTTGGCTGCTACACATGTGCAGCAGCCGGAATCTTTCTGCAGCACCTAGAGCAGCAGCGGCCAAAAGTAGCCTGCCCATTCTGGCTGCTGCCCATCTCCGGCCACGCAATGTTATCTCATGCCGCAGGAGAGAAATGCCTGTGGTGCAGGTGAGCACCATGCCTGCGGTGCCCCTGCAGGCAAGGTAAAGAGCAGATGGCTGCTCACAGCATGGCACAGAGGGCGGGAGTGGAGAGGAAAGCCGGCGTGAAAGGCACATGGCGTGGGCAGGGGTGGGCGAATGGTGACGAGCGGGCGGCGGCGGAAAAGCCACCGCGTAGTGTGAACAGCAGTGAGCGGGAAGTGGGGGGCAAATGGCGGTGGGCAGCGGTGAGTGGGCACTTACCTTTGCCCATTTCCAGGCTGTGCATGCGCAGAAGCGAAAAACCCCCCGGAAATCTCACTTGTGCTCCATTCCGGTAGGGCCAGGATTGGTGGCCCGTGCCTGAATAAAAGTCAAAATAATTGTCAAATATTAGTCATAATAGCGCCAGCGGACTCACCCCGCTGGCGACATTTGCAGGAGGGTTGGGGAGACACCGGACTCCTGGCGGCCGCCATCTTGGGTCTCAGCTGAAGTCTCGCGAGGTGAGACTTTGGCCGAGAATCAGGCCAATCGTGGCCTGACTGCTGATGTGTCCAGGTGGGGCTTGCCGGCCCTATTTAAGGGCGCGCAGGCCCGGTCTCGGCCCTTTCGCCCGGACCACAGCAGAAAGCAGACACCCGGTCGGGTGTCTGCTTGCGGCTGCCATTTTGGGTGGCCTCGTGGCGCGGCGGCCTTGTCGGAGGCCTTTTTTTGGCGTCGGTAGCGGCTGGGGTTCGGCGGAGCGCCCCCCCCACCTCTGACCAAAGGACTCTTCTGCCTCATCGGAGGCCGGAGGTTTGGCTGCCAGTGGCAGTTATTCGTCGGGACCTGGCTAGGGCTCCAGGTGGGGGAGCGATCGTTTTTTCCCCTTGGGGGAACGAAGAGGGCGGCGGGGGTCAGTTTGGGCTCCCTTTCGATAGGTAGCAGCCCTACTACTACTACTCTGCCTTCCTAGGCAGCGGTCTTCATTTTCTTTTGGGGCCGGGGCCTTTTTGGCTTTGGCTCCTGGTTCAAAAAATAGAAAAAGACACACACCTGAAATAAAATTAAATAATTAAATAAATAAATTCATACATACATACATACATACATACATACATACATACATACATACATAATTAAATTTAAAAAAAAAACCAAAGCGGGATTGGATACTGTAGCCTGGAGGTTACTTCTTTGCCTTGCAAGGCAAAGGTTGCAGGTTCAAGTCCCAGTGCGGGTATGGCCAGCTGATAAGGCCAAAATAAGGTCGAAATAGGTTTATCCTAGTGGTTATCCAGGCCGGGCAGGTGGCGACCTTGCTAGGCCCCGTGGGACTGGGTATACCCTGGGTGCCTTATACACCTTTCGCGGCAGTTGAGTTCGCAACACATTCGACCTCCATTGCACTCCTTCTTTGGCCCGGGCAGGCCTTTGTCCCGCCGGGTTTCGGGGGTGAGTGCAATGGCTTAGGGTCTCCGGCGGGCACCTGTAATCAGGTGTGGTCCCCACCGGCTACGGCTGCCCTCCCTAGGGCTCCTGCGACGGCTTTTCCGTTGGGGCCCGGGGTATCTAGGGCTGGAGGTTGGACCCTGCCAGCTTTGGCTGCTATGGCTCTGGCCCCAGTGATGGCTTACCCGTTTGGGCCTGGGGTGTTTAGTTTAGGAGCCTTTACGGTTTGGGCCATCCCCAGTTTGGGGCTCCCATGCCGCTTGCGTTTGTCCTAGGCCTAAGTAGGGGAAGGACAAGAAGGGTGGGGGTCAGGTGAAGCAGCGCCCGCCTGCTGGGGGTAATGGGCCCCAGTACAATTAATCTTGCTGTTCTTAAGGGTTGGTTAAAAAACTACCACCCTCGCGAGAGAGCGGACTCTCTTCTGCTAGGTTTCCTGAGGGTTTTTAGGATCCCTTACAGGGGGGTTAGGAAGGCCTTCGTGTTTGACAACCTTAGACCGGTTGTGGGGCATGAAGACATTGTTAGGGGTAAAATAAAGAAGGAGGCCCGAACAGGCGAGTGGTGAATGTTGGTGGATTCACCACTTGTCTTTTCCAAAGGGGAGTCAGTGAATGATTTCATTCCTGACGAACTTTGTTCAGTCCGGTACGCATCCTTTGATGTGGCCGCGGCCATAGTTAGGAAGTGTGGGGTCGGAGCCCTTATTGGGTAAATGCGACATTAAGTCTGCATTCCGTCTCCTCCCCATTCACTCAGATGACTTCGAGCTCTTGGGCTTCCACTTTGAGGGTGGTTTCTATGTAGACAGGGCTTTACCTATGGGTTGCTCTGTCTCATGCTCTCTTTTTGAGAGCTTTAGCACCTTCTTGGAGTGGGCGCTCAGGAGGAGCAGTGGTCTTGGTTCGGTCGTTCACTACCGTGATGAGGTCTTGATGGCGGGGCCTGCGCGTTCATAGCGATGTTTTGCTCTGATGCAGGACTTCGAAGCCCTTTGTGCTCAGTTGGGGGTGCCTCTAGCCCCTGAGAAGACCGAGGGCCCAGCCACCAAGATTACCTTCCTTGGTATTGAATTGGACTCAGAGGAGCAATCTTCTAGATTGCCCCTAGATAAGTTAGTCAAGATCCAGGCTACACTTGATCTTGTGTTGGGCTGCAGGAAGGTC
The DNA here is from genome assembly GCF_031021105.1 of Erythrolamprus reginae. Classification (NCBI taxonomy): domain Eukaryota; kingdom Metazoa; phylum Chordata; class Lepidosauria; order Squamata; family Dipsadidae; genus Erythrolamprus; species Erythrolamprus reginae. The sequence goes on along the minus strand of NC_091952.1, from coordinate 109,103,522 downwards.
ACTCTTAGGCAGCTGCAGGAATTAGCGGGGATTTTGAATTTTGCCTGTCGGGTCGTGGTGCCTGGACGGGTTTTTCCCCTGAGGTTGTATAGTGCGATGTAGGGGCTACATTTGCCCCATCATCGTACCCGCTTATGTGCCGGGGTCAGGGCTGACCTCTGCGTATGGTGGGACTTTTTAGAGCATTTTAATGGGTTGTCATTTTGGAGGCACAAGCTTCTTTTGGAAGCTGAGTTGCCATTGTGTTCGGATGCTGCGGGGACTTGTGGCTTTGGGGTTGTGTTAGGTGACCAGTGGTGCTGGTCTGTCTGGCCTCTGGAATGGAGGGCCTCCCCCCTGGTAAGGACTTGACCTTTTAGAGCTCTTTCCCTTGGTAGTGGCCTTAGAGCCTTGGGGGGAGCAGTTCAGGGACAGGACTGTGCACTTTTGGTGCGACAACTTGGCAGTGGTCCATGTTGTGAATGCCCTGTACTCTAAGAGCGGCAGGGTCATGCGGCTTGTCCGCCATTTTGTGCACAGGGCCTTGTCTCTGAACGCTTTGTTTTTGGCTAGACATGTCCCCGGGTTGGATAACGGGATTGCTGTCGCCTGTCCCGTGGTCAGTTGTCCAGGTTTTGGACCCTGGCCCCGTGGGCACGTGCGTCACCTGTGGCTTTTCCCGACCCCCTTGGAGCCTGGGTGGGCTCCTGGGCAGTGGAGAGTAGAGGCCTGCTGGGCTAGGGCCCTCTCTGGGGTGCCTGGCACTCTGGGGGCTTAGCAGCTGGCAGGTAAAGAGTTTGGGGATTTCAGGCAGGATAAGGGTTACCCCTATAGTTGGCCTGCCCCAGTTGTATACCTGGCCATATTTTGCGTCCAGCTTAGGCAGCGTGGCCTTTCAGTTAGGACTATTAGGTCCAGGTTAGCCGGCCTCGCCTTTTGGTCCAAGGCGGGGGGGGGGTTTCCTGATTTTTTCTGGTGACTTCCGCATTCGGAAGATGTGGGTGGGCTGGGAGAGGAGTCTACTCCGATGCGCGTCGGGCCCTGACGGTGCAGCAGCTGTCGCTGATTAGTCAGGCTTTGGACGGTCTGTGTCGGCAGATGGGTCGTTGTCGTCTGGCTGGGGGAGAAGGGGTGTGCGGCAGGAAAGGTGTTTCTGCTGCTATGGCTGGGAGGGCGGCATCCCATTGCTGCGCCCAAGTGGTTCTGGGAGGGCGGCATCTCATTGCTACGCCCAGATAGTGCTGGGAGGGCGGCATCCCATTGCTGCGCCCAGATGGTGCTGGGAGGGCGGCATCCCATTGCTGCGCCCAGTTGGTACTGGGAGGGCGGCATTCCATTGCTGCGCCCAGTTGGTGTTGGGGGAGGCATCCCATTGCTGCGCCCAGATGTGTGCTGGGAGGGCGGCATCCCATTGCTGCGCCCAGTTGGTGCTGGGAGGGTGGCATTCCATTGCTGCACCCAGTTGGTGTTGGGGGCGGCATCCCATTGCTGCGCCCAGATGTGTGCTGGGAGGGCAGCATCCTATTGCTGCACCCAGTTGGTACTGGGAGGGCGGCATCTCATTGCTGTGCCCAGTTGGTGCTGGGTGGGTGGCATCCCATTGCTGCGCTCAGATAGTGCTGGGAGGGCGGCATTCCATTGCTGCGCCCAGATGGTGCTGGGAGGGCGGCATTCCAGTGCTGCGCCCAGTTGGTGCTGGGAGGGCGGCATCCCATTGCTGCGCCCAGTTGGTGCTAGGAGGGCGGCATCCCATTGCTGCGCCCAGATGTGTGCTGGGAGGGCGGCATCCCATTGCTGCGCCCAGATAGTGCTGGGAGGGCGGCATCTCTTACTGCACCCAGATGGTACTGGGAGGGCGGCATTCCATTGCTGCGCCCAGATGGTGCTGGGAGGGCAGCATTCCATTGCTGCGCCCAGGTGGTGCTGGGAGGGCGGCCTCCCATTGCTGCGCCCAGATGGTCCTGGGAGGGCGGCATCCCTTTGCTGCGCCCAGGTGGTGGGTCTTGCACCTCGGTGGCAAGGACCTGTGTGGGCCTGGGGGTCTACTTTGGATCCGTCAGGCTCGCGAAGACCTGCCGTGGCTTCGCACTGTGGGGCCCACCACGCAAGTGGTGTGGTCTGGATCCTCCCGAGGATCACTTGGTGGGACGCCATTTCCCTTAGGGCCCTTCACCGGGTTAGACGTGGAGTCATTAAGGCCCCGGGTACAGTAGTTAGAGAGTTGGGTGGGGTGGTAGTGGCCCATCCCCTCATCACCATAGATCAGCTGTGGCTTTACCTGGCTGCTGGTCTTCCTCTGTCAGAACAGAGGAACACCATTTTTCTTACAGGACCTGCAGGGGTCTCTGTGTGAGCTGGCGCAGTTAGAGGGGGGAGTCGGGGGGCCAAGATAGAGATATGACCCCCGCTCTGTGGCAGGTTAGGGGCGGAAAACTGGGTGGTGGTTTAGCAACTGCGTGTTCTCCATTGGGCATCTTTGGGGATGATTGACAGGTTCTCTCCAAGATTGTGGTGGAAGCGACCTGAGCAGTTGGGGGGAACCTGTCTTTGGGTCCCGCACCTTTAAGTCCCCTGTTAGGGGTTAGCCGGCGGGACCCCCCTCATGCAAGTGCATGGCAGGGTCTCAGGTGAGGGAGGGGTCCCTCACCTGGACTAGCATGGAGCTACGCCCATAAGTTGCCCAGGAAGTTAATCTGAGGTCATTTTCCGCCCCGGAAGCAATTGTTTGACCCTGCAGGTCCATTGTGGGGTCATAGTTAGGTATGTTAATTTATGCTAATTTAGTTGAATAAATTATGCTAATTTACGTTAATAAAAATGACCCAGTTTAAATCCAGCTCTTGTGTCCGTGTCATTACTCCGTCTCTTCTGCAATACATTGTCAATCTACTTCTATGTTTTCTCTTTGGTTTATTTTTCAGCCCTTTATATTCAATGCAAAATTATTTCCAAAATTAGTTCTGTCATTATTAGCCTCTTTTCATTGGCTAAGGTACCCATTTTTTAATAGTTGCAGAGTTTATCTCAATGTAAAGTAATTATCGCCTGTCTAAGAAATCTACTCATTTTAATCTGAGTGTTCAACTGAAAATTCTCGTGATTTCCCATTTCTTTTTATTTTTCACCTCTTTATCAAAGAATGACTTTGTTAATACAAAACTGGTATCCTTATAATGTTGTAAAATGCAATTTGTGGAAGTAAAAAGAAACAAAATATTTACAAATAAGTCATCCAGTTCAAGATATCTAAAATAAAATAAAAACTCACAGAGACACATCCCAAATACAGATGCAGCCACAGCAACTATCAATGTTGGTTACTAATTTTTCCAAACTCTTGCTGATAGGTCCCATGTTATTGCATTTTCTGCAGTTTTGTCTTTTAATTCTATACAGAGTGTGTGTGTGAAATTCTGCTTCAACAATAGCACAGTTCATTTCACCCGGTCACTGTTTGTCTGATGTTGCAAGCTTATTCACATTTGCTTTGTTCCTGACTGCAGTTCTACAGTAAGTCCAACAGACATTTCTATAGAAATGGCAATTTCAACTGCTTTCTCAAAAGTGAATTCTGTCTCTCTTCAATCTTTTAAAAGTGTTTTCTTTCCAAACTTTACACCTTACTCTCTGAGCATCATTTAGTTAATGCCAGATAGCTTTTTACGTTCAGCTGCATGTACCACCCAGATGGACTCTCTATTTTGCTTGCAGTTGAAAAATTGCAATCAATAACATACATTACTGCATTATTTTACTACTTCTGTGAAGAATGTCTTTGTGGGGTAGTTAAATTTCTTAATAAACTGCATGTGTTGCCTCCTAAAACACACAATATATCAGGCAACTTCCTTTTTTGTAGCAGCCATGTCATTTGCTTCCAAGAAAACCTGTTCAAGTCTCTCTTGAACATAATTAATATCCAGTCATCTATGCCTTTATCAAAAATATTAACCTGCCTAAGAGCACAATGTTGTCCTCCTTTTTCCTCTTTGTTTTTATGACCAATTTAATAACATTCAGTTCAACTTTCCCTATTAGTTTTATTTTTACTGCCCTTTCTGTCCCTTAAGAGATAAGATGAGGCTGTAAATGCTCCCCCTCTACTCCAATCCCATTTTACTACTACTGTAAAGTTGTTTTTAAGGGTTCAACAAAAGATGCTTGAATTGCTTTCTTTCTGAAATTTCCAGAAAAGCTTAATCCTGTGACTCTGCAACAATGATACCAAGAACACGGTAGGCAGTCCAAGGTAACTGAGTAACTATATAAGATCAGAAGTACAGTTATCAATCAGTAACAAACCAATAACATACAAAAGCATTACACCTTCAAATTGATCCAGGTTAGCAAATATCACAGATAATAAGCTTTTTAGTTAACTAACTGCAGATAGATAGATAGATAGATAGATAGATAGATAGATAGATAGATAGATAGATAGATAGGTAGGTAGGTAGGTAGGTAGGTAGGTAGGTAGGTAGGTAGGTAGGTAGGTGTAGATTTAGTCCTATGCATCTATTCATAAAAACAAGCAACACTATTGACATTGTCAATATTAACTTCTGCTTCCATTTTTCAAAAGTATCCTTCAGTATTTTGGTGGTTAATAATATTTTGCATCACTGCTTCTATCATATTTGTTATGCTTGTCACACATCATACAACTTTACGCTACATACAGTTTTGGCAACTCTTTCACTGATGTCTCTTTTAAGCTTCCCCCTCTTTTAATATTTTCATATTTTTTATTTGGCATTATGCAACTTTTCCCCAATAACTCTTATGAACTTACAGTCCTTTAAGGTAACAGAGTCACGATGGTGCAGTGGTTAGAGTACAGTACTGCAGGCTATGTCTGCTGTAGCAGTTTGGCAGTTCAAAACTCACCAGGCTCATGGTTGACTCATCCAGTAATGGGCTACCAAAATTTTTGCTACCACACTGTGGGTGTGGCTTATGCATTTTGTTTCAACATCTTTCAGTGCAAATTGGATGTTCTGGGGTGGAGCTCCATTTTCGCTACCCCACTGCGTCCCCCCCCCCATTCGGGCAGTAGCCCACCCCTGATTATCTACTATATAAAGTGTATGTACACACACACACACACACACACACACACACACACACACACACACACACAGAGCTCTTCTAAAATTATACACATTCAACCTCATTTAATGTGATAGGAAAAATATACCCAGAGCCCAGAAGGGAAAAAAAGAAAAAAGAAAATCAAAATTTTGCTACCGGTACTGTGTACCTGACCAAACCTTTATTACTGGTACTGCATACCTGACCGTACCCCGTAGGAGCCCACCACTGCTTCCATCCTTCTGAGGTTGGTAAAATGAAGACCCAGATAGTTAGGGTAGTATGATGACTGTAAACTGCTTGGAGAAGGCTGGAAAACACTGTGAAGCAAAATATATAAGTCTAAGTGTTATTGCTAATATTATTAGAAAAATGTGTACAAAATTACCATTTACATCTGTTCTAATTAAGATTTCCATTCTGATCTGAATTGAAATCTTAGTTGTACACCTTTGTCTGTACATGCATATATGTTCCTGGTTATATTCATTAACAGGAATATTTGGGAGTATTCTGAAAGCGGAATCCATGAATGAAATATAGCAAAAAAAAGTGATACATAATAAACATAGTAAAAAAAAAGTTTGCATAGTAATTCTCGTTCAACATGCTTGTCACACTTGATTTAGCTTAAAACCTCAAAGATGGCTGTCCATATACACCTTTGTTGTATGTTTGATTACTCTGACAAAGCATTGGTCAGATGTGGATTTTGAATTGAATGTTAGTTATATCAGGGCTGTAAAGAAAAGCATGCACTGTTTCAAGTTGGTTAGTTATAAATAAGAGATAAAACCTAAATGCAATGGAAGAAACATAGAAGAACAAAATAAAACTGTATATTAATAAAATCAGAATATTAACAAAACACTTTCTTGTATAGGCCAATGTCAGTCAATAGAGATTTTGTAACTCTCTCAGTGATATTATTTTTCTGATATGACAGCAAACAAAAAAAATTCAGAATGTCTTTAAGACAAAAGAGAGTTTCATTGATGGGTGAAGTAGGGGATGGAATGTAAGTTATCTTAAAAAGTGCATCAAGGAGCACATAAATTAAGGTCTCATGTTCCTCTAGAACACAGGGATCAAATGATTCTGCAATTGGAAAATATTATATCTTCCCTCCAACAAGCAGATGGAAATATATTAAGTTGGACTAAAGAGAAAGCTCTGCAGGTGATGTGTGCTGGTAAGAAAGGTCTCCTATTTATAGACTACCATTTATATTATCCTATTATACCAAAGAGCTATGATAAACAACTACTGTCAGATTACAACTCTCATTTTTGGAAGCCCCAGAGCTAAGCGCTGTTACTTAAGAAACCACACTGACATGAGACATTCAGAATCCTCACTTTTCAAGAAGGTGGTGGTGGTTGGAATTATCAAAAAGAATCAGAGTAACCAGAAAATTACTGCAAAATGAGCCTTAAGACAATAATAAAGCTGTCATAAGCAGATCTTAAAATTCCCAGGAAATCAATTCTTTTCAAGTGTTAACTCATTTTGTGAAGTTTAAATAATTTTATTTATATCTTTTCAAGAAACATTAGCAGTCACCTTCCTTTGAAAGTCCCCATATATTCAAATAATATTCATGGAATCACTCCAACACTGTTAGATGTATCTTATATTTGGAAGAATTGTACTTTTCTAGTGTTGCCTGACTGGTGAATCATACTAGCAATGTCACTGTACTAACAAAAAGCCCTGAGTGTTTTCTAAATTCTCTAGTTTTTTTCTATTTTGCCCATCAGTGATAACAAGAAGCATACAAGTCTTGTAGGATCAGTACACATATCCATCAAAACCTGCCTTTTTCTGCTCTCAGCAGTTATGATTAATACTTGAGGCTTCAAAAGAAGAGGTGGAAAAATAATATAATGATGTCCCACCATTAGAAAGTTTACATCTGCCTACTCCTTCTGAATTATTTAGTTAGCATTGATAAGAAACAACAGAAAGTTTGGAGAAAAACTACTACTTTTAATTGGGGAACAGTGAGTCAGTACATATACATTTTCCTTCCAGAAACAATTCAGGGAATGAAACTTCTTTCTATTACTTGGAGAAATCCTTATTATATCACTATATGATGTAAGATATTTATGCTTTTCAACCCAATAGAATGGTTGAGAATGTAAAGGAGATCAAATCTCTGTGCATCTAGCAGTAGCATGACCCTCAAAAATAGAATAATAAAGAACAAATTTAGAGAAAAAGGAGAACCCAATTAAGAAAATCAAATTTAAAAGCAGGGTGAACCCTATTCTATTTTTGAGGGTCATCCTACTGCTAGATGCACAGAGATCTGATCTCCTTTACATTCTCAACCATTCTATAAAGAGAAAGGGAAAAACAAATGATTCGGATGAAGAGATTCGGGAATTCTCAAATTTAATTGGAAGGCAAAACCAAGCCCAGGGGAATAGTCAAGATAAGATAAGATTCATAAGGATCTTAACAAACCTGAACACTGGGTCCTGTCCCAAAAAATGCAATTCACTGGTGAGCAATATAAGGTATTAACAGTCCCAGTTTGTATAAACAGAAGGATGTTTTAAGATCATGTAAAGCACTAGTACACTTTATAATGCACTTAGTAAGACCACACTTAAAACTTCATCCAGTTTCAGTTACCCCAATGCCAGCTGGTGACTTAACGCCAGCCAGATTTGCGGCAGGGCCGGGGAAACGCGGTCCCTGGCATAGCTACCATTTTGAGGGCCGGAATCTCGTGAAATTTCACAAGATCCCTGCCATGCCTGTTATCGGCGCCAGCCGATGACGTCATTGGGGCGGGACCAGCCAGCCCTTTATAAGGGCTGTGCTGGCTTGGGGGGCTTCCTTTTTGCCCCGACAACGAGTAGACGAACACCTGACTGGTGTTCGCTGAAGATTATTCAGCGGCCATTTTGACGGCCTCATGGTGTCTGCCATTTTGGGGGGGGCAGAAAGGATCGGGCCTTGCCGGCCTAGGCTTCCTCTTGGGGGGGCTTTTATTGGGCTGGTTAGGTTCCATTTAGGCGAAAACCCGGTGGTGTTCGCTGGCGATTAAAGCCTACAGGCCTTCACTGGGCCGGATTGCCCCTTGCTTCCTTGTGAAAGGCCTTGTTTCTTCCCCACAGGTGTTGGGGGGATCTCTTGACTGCGATTGGCCCCTTCAGAGGCCTGCTGCCCCCTTTTTCGGCTTAGGCTCGGGGGGGGGGTTTGGATTGACCATGCATGTGGAAATTGTAGAGGCTCCCACCCCATACACGCTTGGCCTAAGCCCAAGGGCCCCAAAGATGGGAAGGACGGGGCTGGACCATCCAAGCGTCAGCCTCCTCCTGGGGGAAAAGGGCCCCAGCCCGTTTAGGCTGGAGGTACTGGAAGTTATGCCTAGGGATTATCACCCATGTAGGAGCGCAGCTGCGTTCCTGCAGGGTTTTAGGGAGGGTTTTAGGATACCCTGTTTTGGACCTAGGAGGGCCTTCATGTCCAGCAACCTTAAGTCGGTTGCTGGACACGAGGACATTGTTAGATCTAAGATCCAGAAGGAGGTGGACGAGGGCAGGGTTTGGGGCCCTTTTGCACGCCCGCCTTCGCCTGCCCTCCGGATTTCGCTTCTGGGGGTAGTTCCCAAGAAGGCCAGTGGTAAATTTTGGTTGATTCACCACTTGTCCTTCCCTAAAGGGGAGTCAGTAAATGATTATATTCCTGACAAGCTCTGTTTGGTTCTCTACACATCTTTTGACACGGTGGTGGCCATGGTTAGGAAGTGTGGTGTAGGAGCCTTGATGGGTAAATGCAACATCAAGTCTGCATTCTGGCTCCTTCCCATACACCCGGATGATTTCGAGCTGCTGGACGTCCACTTTGAGGGTGGCTATTATGTAGACTGAGCATTGCCCATGGGCTGCTCCATATCTTTCTCCCTGTTTGAGAGTTTTAGCACCTTCTTAGAGTGGGCCCTCAGGAGGCGATCCAGTTCGTGTTCAGTGATTCATTACCTTGATGATTTCCTGATGGCTGGGCCTGCACATTCAGAGCAGTGTTTGGCTCTGATGTTGGCCTTTGAAGCTCTTTGCGCTCATTTGGAGGTTCCTTTGGCCCCCAAAAAACTGAAGGCCCCGCCACCAGGATTTCCTTCCTTGGTATTGAATTGGATTCAGTTGCACAATCTTGCTGATTGCCATCTGAGAAGCTCCTTAAGATTCAAGATAGATTGGATCAGGTCCTAGCAAGCCGTAAAGTCACCCTTCGCCAACTTCAGGAGTTGGCCGGGTTACTTAATTTTGTCTGCCGGATGGTGGCCCCCGGCAGGGCCTTTTCATGTCATTTGTATACAGCGATGAAGGGACTTTGCTTGCCCCACCATCAGACGCACTTGCGTGCTGTGGTCAAGAATGACCTGAGCACATGGCAAGGCTTTTTAGCCCTCTTTAATGGTCTGTCCTTTTGGAGGCACGAGCTTCTTTTGGAAGCTGAGTTGCAATTGTGTTCAGATGCTGCGGGGACCCGTGGGTTCGGAGTTATTTTGGGCGACCAGTGGTGCTATTCTATGTGGCCTCTGGAATGGAGGGCCTCTTCTATTTTCAAGGATCTGACATTTTTGGAGCTCTTTTGCCTAGTGGTGGCTTTAGAGCTCTGGAGGGACCAATTTAGGGACAAGACTGTGCACTTCTGGTGTGACAACCTTGCTGTTGTCCATTTTGTAAATGCCCTGTCTTCTAAGAATGACAGGGTTATGCGGCTTGTCTGCCATTTTGTGCGCAGGTCTTTGTCCCTGAATGCCTTGTTTTTGGCCCTTCTCGGGCTTGAAAACAAGATGGCTGATGCCTAGTCCTGTGGTCAGTTGTTCAGGTTCCAGATGCTGGCTCCATGGGCTTGCACGGCACCAGAAGCCTTCCCTTGCCATCTATGGAGCCTGGGCAGGCTGCAGAGCAGTGGAGGATCGAAGCAGGCAGGGCCATGGCCCTCTCACTAGCACACAGTACCTTGAGGTCATACCAAAACTCAGGTAAGGAGTTTTAGGAATTTCACCAATCCAAGGGCTAATAATCAAACTATAATCCAAGACTAATTGGCTTGTTTTTATTTTTCTCTCCATGACCCAATTTGCAGTTCACACTATATGGTTTAGTTAACCATGGTTTATTGAGCAAAGCACAACTCTAATCATTGATCAAGTAGAAATAAGCATGCCTACAAATAGCATAGAAACAATGGTGAGTTAATCATGATTTCTAGATATAATCATATTGACAAAGAATGCCACAAAGAAGTCAGGGGCTCCAATTCTCCAAAACACCTGCAGGTAGAAATACAAGACACAAGAAGCAGTGGATGGAAATTAATTAAGGAGAGAACCAGCCTAGAACTAAAGAGAAATGTCCTGTCAGAACAAGTAATCAAAAGAATAAAGTGACCAGATTTTCACATTGATAAAGAGGGACACCGTTGACTGGTGGTGGTGGTAGTGGTCCTGATTAAAAATTTGGTCTATAAAAAAATTCTCTTCCTTTTTCTATCTATCTCTCTTCCCCCCTACCTCTCTCTCTCTCTCTCTCTTTTTCTCTCTGTGTCCCTCTTTCTTTCTTGCCTTTCTTCCTCTCTCTTTCTCTCTCTTCCTTCCTCCCTTTCTCTCTATTTCTCTTTCTCTCCCTCTTTTTCTTTCTCTTCCTTCCTTCCTCTCTCTCTCTCTCTGTCCCTCTTTCTTTCTCTCTTCCTTCCCTCCTCTCTTTTTTCCTATATCTTTCTCTCTCTCTCCCTTCCTCCCTTTCTCTCTATTTCTCTCCCCCCTCTTTTTCTTTCTCTTCCTTCCTTCCTTCCTCTCTCTCTCTGTCCCTCTTTCTTTCTCTCTTCCTTCCTTCCTCTCTTTTTCCTCTCTCTTTCTCTCTTCCTTTCTTCCCTTCTCTCTTTCTCTCTCTCCCTCTTTTACTTTCCTCTTTCTTCCTTCCTCTCTTCCTCTCTTTCTCTCTCTCTCTCTCTTCCTCCCTCCCTTTCTCTCTATTTCTCTCACTTTCTATCTCCCTCCCTTTCTTTCTCTCTCTTTTTCCTCTCTCTTCCTTTCTTCTCACTCTCTATGTTGGTGGTGAGCACATGCGCTGCCTCTCTCACCTGCTTCTGAGGCAATGCTGACCCAGAGGCAGAGGCAGAGCATGCTCAGTCACTCCATTGGCAGCACCAGGGCGAAGGCTCTTTGGGGAGGTAAAATGCCAGCACAGGCTGGAGCCATCTCTATTCACTGGGCCAGCTGCTGCTTGGAAGAAGTGGATAGGTTTTTCCGCCCAGAGCAAATGCCGCTCTGCCTGCCCAACTCCAAGCACAGCAGATGGGCTGTTGGAGGAGGAGGAGGGTGAACGCCTCGGCTGCACTTCCCTTTCCTTCCCCTGCCTTTGCTGTCATGGCCAAAGAGCCCTCCTGTCTGGGTGGCTCAGCCCCACTGTGGGTGTTGGCCAATGGCGGTGGCCATGGAAAGGTGTCGAGCCAGGGGCCAAGAGCAAGCAAGAGTGGAAGAGGAAGAGGGGGGGAGCGAGCAAGTAAAAAGAAAGACAGAAAAATAAAAGGGGGGGGAGAAAGGCGGGAAGGGGTGCCAGATGTGTTAATTGATGGCTGCAGGAGGCTGATGGGCCAAGAGCAAAAAGTTGTGAGACTGGAAGCTGAGCTTCCTTCTTTGCAGCTTCCAGGTTTTTTCCCAGCAACGGCGATAAAATCTGCCTGGAAAAAACTTGGAAGCCATGAAGAAGGAAGCTCAGCTTCCACGCAGCCCAAAATTGGCTAATGCAGATGTCCAGCAATCTCCAGCTGGTGGCTTGTTTCAAAAAATTGGGACTTTTAAAAAATGCCCCGGGACATGGGACAAATTGCTAAAAAGCGTGACTGTCTCATGGAAAGCGGGACATCTGGTCACCTTACAATAGAATGACATACCTTCAGAAGTTGTGAGTGTTCCTACAATGGAGATTTTTAAGATGAGATTGGACAACCACCTTTCTGAAATTGTGTAGGGTTTCTTGCTTGAGCAGGGACAAAATCAGAAGGTCTCCAAGATCCCTTTTAACTCTGTTATTCTGTTAAAAATTCCAAATTTGATTAGGACCAATTAAGCCTTATTTCACCCAATTAGGCTTTTCTTTTCCAGCACTACTGATATGGTAAACTAAATCTGTGCTGTAGCTTATTTATTCACAAATGCTTAGGAAAACACTGCACTTAGTTAATAGAAACAAAGTGCAAGAAAATTAGTTACTTTATTTTAGGTTTCTCTCTCCTATATATCTTTTTTCAACTTCTAGGTAATACTTAAACAGTCTAAATTTTGTAACATTCTGTTCTAAAAAAAAAAAAAGGTACCTAGAAAAGCACACAGGAACTTGCAGCTTTTTAAAAAATGCTCCCTGGACGAAATATTTTCTCTGTTATTTGTGAAAACTATCCCTTAGGGGCTGTTGTCTTTATAGTCATTTAAATAATGTTTTCCCCACAGTAATCCTCTAAATATTCATTTCCCTTAGTTTAAGAGAACGCAACTGTTTACTCCAGAGATTTAATGAATAATGAAAAAGTAAGTTTATGTGTCTCTGTGTGTGAAAGTTAAGTGACAGGCAAAAGTTCAAAATATTCTCAAAAAGTATTGCTCTGTTGAGAAAATTGCACTTTTCCATGATCAGTGCTCAGTCACATGGTATCTTTTGACTATGGTAGTTACCATGAAAGCAAAGCTTTCTTGAAAGCATAAAATTGTCCTTACTTTACTTTTTGTCCTAATTCAGTTTGTCACTTGGGGGAAAAAAAGGGGGGGGGAGAAAGGAAAAGGTAATACTTGGCACTAAATAACAGAGTGGTTGCCTAGCACAATGCCGCCGGCGACTTACCAGCCGGCGCGGGGTTGCGGCGTGGGACCGGGGAAGGAGGCCGCCATGTTGGGGGCGGAGCCTGCGGCCCCTCGTCATCCCAGGGGGCCGCAGTGACGAAGTTTGGTGGCGCGGGCCACCCATTGGCTGGGCGAGGGTGAGGCAGCCCTATAAAAGGGGCTGCCTCGTGGCGCAGTTACCCTCGCCCGGCAGTTTGGAGACAGCCCTGCTGCTCCCGGACGTCTCGGAAGGCCCGAAAGCGGCGAAGCGCGTGGGCGGCGAAAGGAGGCTCGGGCCGACAGCCAGCTGGCTAAGGGAGCCCGGCAAGCCTCTGAGGCTGCCGCGATCGTCGGGAAGGCAATCCGGAGGCGTAGGCCGGCGGCGCACGGCGGAGTGGGCGCGGCAAGGCCCGGAGGCCTCAGCGGTCGCGTGGGCGGCATTAGGAGGCCCGGGCCGACAGCGCCAGAGGCATCGGCGGTTTGTCGGGCCTCCTCTGGTTTGGAGGGGGGAGGAATAATGGCGAGGGGCAGCAGGGCAAGACCTGGGAACCGGCGGCGGGCAGCGGGGGGGCAGGCCGGCGCTCAAGACAACCCCCCCATTGAGCCCCGCCGTACGGGCAGGAGAAGGGCCCCCAAGAGGAGTTGGGGGGAGGCCCCTGGGGCTGAGCTGGACAGCAGGCCAAGCAGGGAGGGCAGCTTCAGGGGGGAGGAGACCACCAGGGGGCGGGCCCCAAGGCGCCAGGAGGTGACTCCTAGGGCAGCAGGCCGCCGCCTGGGGAGGGCCCCAGCCAGGGGGCCACGTGGCAACAGGAGGGAGGTTTTAGAGCCCGGGGAGGGTGACCCCAGCCCATTTGAAACAAGTGGGTCTGAGGAGGGGTCCCCCCCAGCAGGGGCTGTGGGGAATGAGGGTACAGGGGAGGAGTCAGTCTCTGTATCTTCACACCTTCTTTCTGCTTTACTTGAAAAATTGGATGAGGGGCCAAGGAAGAGGGGCAGATCCCGGCACGAGGACGCCAGGGGTGCCATGAGCGCAGAGGGGACCCGAAGCTCATCGGAATCGGAAGAAAGGTCTCAGAGGGGGCGCTCCGACCGGCGCGCCAAGAAAAGGCGCAAGAGGAGACGTGGAAGCAGGGCCGCTTCTGCCTCGGAAGAGGCTGATGACGACTCTTCACATTGGGGTGAGTGCCCGGTGCCCGGGCATCGTTGGTCCCGGCCACGGGGACCACGAGGCAGGGTACGGGCGGTCAAACGCAAGTCACATAAATCACATAGCACATGGCGTTCGCGCACGGCGGCCCAGGTATGGGGGAGGGGCCGAAAACACGGGAAGACAAAGAGGGGCAGGAAAAGGAGGGACCCCTCAAGGGATAGCTCTGAGTCCACGACCACAGAGTCCACTGATACCTCCACTGTCGACAGTGACAACCCTTTTGCCCCTGGCCTCCCTGACACTCCGCTTAGCATGCACATGTCACAGGCCCTTAAGCTAAAGATTTGGCGCGGGGCTTATGTCGATATATTTAAGATTTTGTTGCCGAAAAAATCTAAGAAGGACAAGGACGGGGAAGGTAAGAAGGGTGCGGTGGAGTCAAAGGAGGTCAAGATGGATAAGGGAATTTTATCATGGGCATACGCCTTTCTGGCGTATCATTCCGTGGTTGTCGAAGACGATGTTCACAAGACCCATGAGCTTATCCTATATATGAATATGATATTACGGGCTTACCAGGAGTTCGGTGGGGAGGCGTGGAAGCAATACGATGAGGATTTTAGGAGGTTTGCCGCACACAATAGGCACTGGCCGTGGGACATGCGGCACAACGATTTGTGGCTTCAAGCCACGCAGCAACCCGCCACCCCGGCTAGCGGGCGGACGCCTACCGGCCACCTGCTGCTGACCCAGGGGAAAGAGGCTACCCTCCCCCGCCCGGGGGCGGTCTCGGGGACCCAGGGCTCGGCGCAGCGGGGTACGACGAGTTCGCCCTTTCGGATCCAGCCGTACTGTTACGAGTACGGCGCCAGAGGAGCCTGTGCCAGGCCAGCTTGTCGCTTTCGCCATGCCTGCTCGTTGTGTAATGGCAGACACCCGATATCAGCCTGCTATAGGGGCAGGGGGGGAGGTGGCAACAAACCAGCAGTTGCCCTGGCTAAGGCCCAGGTGCCTGGAGCTCAGGGCAAAGGGGCCAACCCCCATTAAATTGGATAGGTTGAAAGACAGGCTTCGGGGTTTTCGCCCTAAGAAAGAGGCCGAGTTCTTGGTTACTGGTTTTTCGGAGGGTTTTAGAATTCCGTACAGGGGGCCCAGGATTGCTTGCCTGGCTAAGAACCTTAGGTCAGTTTCCGGAATGGAACAGGTGGTTCGGGATAAAATTACGAAGGAGGTGCGGGAGGGCCGGGTGCTGGGCCCCTTTAAGGAGCCGCCCCTGCCATCTCTGCAAGTATCCCCCCTGGGAGTGGTGCCCAAGCGTGCGGCGGGGGAGTTCCGGCTTATTCACCACCTGTCTTTTCCTCCGGGCAACTCAGTTAACGATCATATTCCTGATGACCTGTGTTCGGTGCGCTATACCTCCTTTGATACGGCGGTCTCGGTGGTTCGAGAGTGCGGTCCGGGGGCCCTGATGGGTAAGTGCGATATCAAGTCAGCCTTCCGGCTCTTGCCGATTCACCCCGAGGATTTTGACCTCTTAGGTTTTCAGTTTGAGGGAGGGTTCTTTGTTGATCGGGCCCTCCCGATGGGTTGTTCAGTTTCTTGTTCATTGTTCGAGAAGTTCAGTTCCTTCCTAGAATGGGCCCACGTGAGGAGTTCTGGGATTCGGTCAGTGGTCCACTACTTAGACGATTTTCTTTTCGCGGGGCCGGCGGGTTCCGAAGAATGCCAGCGGGGAATGGCAGGTTTTCAGGGGTTATGCGGGGACCTCGGCGTGCCTCTGGCGCATGAGAAGACCGAGGGGCCCACCACTAGGCTTACATTCCTGGGCATTGAGGTGGACTCGGTTGCCCAGACCTGCCGGCTTCCGGATGAAAAACTAGCGAAGCTGCGGGACACAGTTGGGGTTATTAGGGCCGCCAGAAGGGTGACCCTTAGGCAGGTACAGGAACTGGCGGGTATGTTGAACTTTGCTTGTAGGGTAATAGCGCCAGGTAGGGCGTTTATGTTTAGGCTTTACCAGGCAACGGCCGGCCTTTCCAAGCCGCACCATAGAATCCGCTTGACAGCTAGCGTGAGGAAGGACCTGGGGGTGTGGCAGGAATTTTTGCAGAGGTATAATGGGGTCTCCTTCTGGAGACAGGATATGCTGTTGAAAGGCGACTTCCAAGTGAAATCCGATGCAGCCGGAGCAGTTGGTTTTGGGGTGGTTTGGAAGGATAGGTGGTTCAGGGCGGACTGGCCTCAAGAGTGGCAGGGCACCGCAGTGTGCAGGGACTTGACGTTCTTGGAGCTGTTTCCAATTGTCGTGGCTATCGAGCTATGGTCCCCTAGCTTCACCGATAGGACAATACATTTTTGGTGCGACAACATGGCGGTTGTCCATGTTGTCAACACACTTTCTTCCAAGAACGAGAGAGTGATGGGTTTGGTGCGTCACATGGTGGTGAGGTGCTTGGCCCGGAACATGCTTTTCAGGGCTCACCATGTCCCGGGGATCAGGAATGGGGTAGCAGACGCTTTGTCCAGGGGGCAGTTGGCTAGGTTCCGGCTGCTTGCCCCACAGGCCGCGGAACAACCGGAGGCACCCCCCCCGCTCCTGTGGCAGATTGGAGGGCCGACGTGAACAGGGCAATCGACCTGTCCATAGCAGCAAGCACCAGGAGGTCCTACCAGCGGGCAGGTAGGGAATTTTGGGTTTTTCGTCACGATAAGCGGTACGACCAGCTTTGGCCGGCCCCGGTGGAGCACTTGTTGGAGTTCTGTTCCCTTAGTAAACGCCGGGGGTTGTCAGCCCGCACAATTAGAGGCAAACTGGCCGGCCTGGCTTTCATAGCCAAGTCCAGGGGTTTCTTGGATAACACGGGTGACTTCAGGATTAAAAAGGTACTGGAGGGGTGGGTCAGGGAGAGGGGCCCGCCCCAGGGTGATAGGAGACGCCCCCTCAAGTTGGCCCATTTACGGGTTTTGGGTGATTTGTGGGACAAGCTGTGTCGCTCCCAGTATGAGGCAGCCCTTTACCGCGCGGTTGCGGTTACGTTGTTTTTTGGTGCATTTCGTATAAGCGAGGTCTTGGCGGCATCCAAGTTCGATCACTCTGGCCGCGCCTTTACAGCTAGGGACATTCGATTTCGGCGGGGCTCAGTTTTCCTTCGTCTGCGCTGCTCCAAAACAGATCAGAGGGGCCGGGGCGTGACGGTCCAGCTTTCCAAGACCAGCCAGAGGAAGGTGTGCCCGGTGGGGGCAATCTCATCGTATTGGGGCGTCCGGGGAAGCTACCCCGGCCCGCTTTTCTGCCATGCCTCCGGGGATCCTCTCACTAGGTACCAGTTCTGGGCTGTGGCAACCAAGGCCCTGGCCCAGATGGGCCTGGACCCCAGGCATTACGGAACGCACTCTTTCAGGATTGGCGCAGCCTCTTTTGCAGCCGCTGTTGGTTTCAGCACGCCAGACATACGCGCGGTGGGCCGTTGGCGTTCTACGGCTTTCCGGGCCTACATCCGTCCTTAGGTGAGTAGGGGCGGGACAGGGCGCGGCCCAGGGGCCGATTGTAATGCTACTTTGTTTTGTCTCTTCCCCCCCCCTTTTTTAGATGACGTGCAGGGGACCTGTAGAGTCCTGATCTGTGGCCACAGCATGGTATACTGGGCCGAGCGGCGGGCCCAGGAGACAACGCCAGGCACGCAGTTGCAGCTGGACCGGCATGTTAGGGTGCAGTGGCTGGGTCGTAGAGGCCTACGTTGGTTGGAGTTACTTCCCTTGCTGTTCAACAGCGGGAAGGTGCAGGGTGTGCCGGGTTGGTTGGTCTTGCATGTGGGAGGCAATGACCTGGGAGCTATTACGGGCGTTGACTTGCTGTGGCACATTTGGGATGGATTGCAGGTTATTTGGAAGCGGTGGCCGGACACCCGCATCCTCTGGTCCAACATTCTGCCCCGTAGAGTTTGGAGACATGCTAGAAATCCCCGGGCTGTCGACGGGGCTAGGAAGAGGGTCAATCGAGCAGTCAGGAAATGGTTACTCCGTGAAGGGGGTGGGGTGATAGACCACCCCGACATTAGGGCATCCCTCAGGGACTTATACAGGCAGGACGGAGTTCATCTGTCAGAAAGGGGTAATGACAAATTTCTAGCGGACCTGCAGAGGTGCCTGCACATTCATGTGCAGGGGGGGGAGCAGGGGGAATAAATTAAAAATTTCACCCCCTGCTGTGGCCGATAGGGGGCGGAAATGGGCGTAAGCAGCAACGGTGATCTCCTTTAGGGGCACCTCTACTGAGGTGAAGGGGGGATCTTCCTCTCGGATCACAGGGCTCGACCGGCCTGGGTTCGTTGAGGGGGGTTTCTCCTGTGGCTTGCTGCATGGATATTATCAGTGACCAGTGGCGAGCCATCCCACACGCCAAGGGGGCGTAGCCAGGGGCAGGGCGCAGGTGTAATTTTACCATGACCCTGCACCCAGGCATGGAGCTTTCGCCCAGTGTTGCTCAGTTGAGTTTGTGTTGAAGTTAACTCCGCCCCCATTTGAGTTTATGCACCACTGCAGGTCACGTGGGATTATTTGGTTAATTAAGTTAATTAAGTTGAGTTAATAAAAGTGACCCTATTTATACCCATTACTGTTGTCCGACTGTTACTCCGCCTGCGCCGCAATGCCGCCGGCGACTTACCAGCCGGCGCGGGGTTGCGGCGTGGGACCGGGGAAGGAGGCCGCCATGTTGGGGGCGGAGCCTGCGGCCCCTCGTCATCCCAGGGGGCCGCAGTGACGAAGTTTGGTGGCGCGGGCCACCCATTGGCTGGGCGAGGGTGAGGCAGCCCTATAAAAGGGGCTGCCTCGTGGCGCAGTTACCCTCGCCCGGCAGTTTGGAGACACCCGCCCACCCTCCCTCTGCTACAGGGTACATATGATGGGTCGCCCACGGTGGGGCCGAGCAGGAATTTTTTGCAACCACTGCAAATTGGCCCAGCTCTGGTTGTTTTTTCGCCTGCTCTACTCTGTACGTTGGAGTTGTGGTTAGGGGGTGGTCTCACCGACTAGTGCCCCCCCCCCCCCTCAAGGTCACTGGGGGGGGGGGGTTGGCCGATAGGGGGCGGAAATGGGCGTAAGCAGCAACGGTGATCTCCTTTAGGGGCACCTCTACTGAGGTGAAGGGGGGATCTTCCTCTCGGATCACAGGGCTCGACCGGCCTGGGTTCGTTGAGGGGGGTTTCTCCTGTGGCTTGCTGCATGGATATTATCAGTGACCAGTGGCGAGCCATCCCACACGCCAAGGGGGCGTAGCCAGGGGCAGGGCGCAGGTGTAATTTTACCATGACCCTGCACCCAGGCATGGAGCTTTCGCCCAGTGTTGCTCAGTTGAGTTTGTGTTGAAGTTAACTCCGCCCCCATTTGAGTTTATGCACCACTGCAGGTCACGTGGGATTATTTGGTTAATTAAGTTAATTAAGTTGAGTTAATAAAAGTGACCCTATTTATACCCATTACTGTTGTCCGACTGTTACTCCGCCTGCGCCGCAATGTCATCAGCTGAAGATATGCTCAGAGAGTAAACAGAGAATGATAGGCAGTTTGGCTCTTGAAACATAAATCTAATAACATTCCAAAGATATACAGATCCTCCCTTCAAAATTCACTCAATTCTATAGAGAAAGTTAAAAGCCAAGTCCCACATTAATGTTACCTCCAAAGAATCTCCTGAAATTTCAAATTTATTCATTTTCTTCCTGTCAAAGATATTAAAAATATTATGGCAGATGAGAATACCCCCCAAAACATATATTCTATTCTGCTTCCTATGAAATTCTCTAATATCTATTAGACATAATTTGTTTAAAATTTCTGGATTTATATATGTTTTCTCTCCCATGCCAGGAAGATTTGTAGCTGACTCATACAATCATATTCTCACAACTTTTTGTTTTAGTATTGCCTCATGGAAATTATTCATTACTCTGCTTATTGTCATCCAGTCAGACAAGTGAAATCATAATAGAAAAAGATTTAAATGAATTCAATCCCTATTATATGGCTGTGAAAAATCATGACATCATGTGACATGATTGAGTGTGACACCTATGCATTGGGGCCTCCACTGTCTGCAATGTGTCACATAGACAATACAGATTGTAACCTAAAATTCCCTCAATGGTCCAGTAGTAAGATATCAATTCTGATACAGATCCACCTTGATCTCTGGAGGTTTAACTATGTGATCATATATCCACAAATTTATTAGTAATTTTGTATCTATTATTAAAATTCATGTTCTGAAAGACCTTACTCTTTTAACATGGAAAAATTAATGGAGACTTTAAAATTATGATTCATAATATTCTAATAACATTATTACAATGATTGTGTTCATTCTTAGATTTATGTCATTTTTAAAGACTTATGGTATTTTTTAAAAAAAAAATACACAGAATTTTAGGAAAACAAATGATCAAGTCTAAACTTGGAAATGCAAATGATGAAGAAATTCTTCAAGCAGGTATTCCTTAGACTTTTCTGGTTATGATTTGCTTCCATTTTTACAATGAAAATTTGTCTCTACAATTCAGGAAGAAGAAATTTAGAAAATAATTAAAGTTGCCGTTGTCTTCTTCCCTTTCTATGTATAGCAATCACCAAGATGTGCCTAATTCTTTGTCAGAATGAGACTACTGGTTTCAAAAGAAGATACATATGGTGTACTATATAGATTAAAGTCTGGGAGTTAATGGAACTAACTGAAAATTATAGACAATGGAAGAAAATATATAGGAAAATTCCACTGGTTTTGTACACTTTAATTCACATTTAAATTTCCTTGTACCAAACATGCACAATATAGTTATTAAAAAGAATTAGTATATTGTCTGTCTGTCTGTCTGTCTGTCTGTCTGTCTGTCTGTCTGTCTGTCTGTCTGTCTGTCTGTCTGTCTGTCTGTCTGTCTATCTATCTATCTATCTATCTATCTATCTATCTATCTATCTATCTATCTATCTATCTATCTATCTATCTGTACGCCCCCCTCTCCAAGGACATTAGATAGATAAATGATAGGTAGATAGGGAGGGAGGGAGAGATTCAGATATATGTACATTAACTTCTAGCCCTACATTTCCCTAGATGGCCATTTCTTTTGATTTCCCAACTCATTACAAGGTTGGCATAAATTACTTACTTCGCAAAAGCTAAAGTGGGAATTTAGATGTTTGTCCATGATGAAAAGTACAAGAAAACAAAGGCAAAGTGGAGCTTGTTATTTAGCTCAGAAGTCTTCAAACTTGGCAACTTTTAAGACTTGTGGACTTCAGCTCCCAGAATTCTCCAGCCAGCTAGACTGGCTGGAGAATTCTGAGAGTTGAAGTCCACACATCTTAAAGTTTCCAAATTTGGTGACCCTTGCTTTAGCTTGTAAAAACTCATGAGGTCAAGCTTTTTATTTATTTATTTATTTATTTATTTATTTATTTATTTATTATTTGGATTTGTATGCCGCCCCTCTCCGAAGACTCCTATATTTTGCAGATCTAGGTTGATAACTTTAGACTAATCCCTTTATATCTGAATCCCTTGGAATGCATTCTCCAATTTCAGGATAAATGTGGTTAGGATAATTCATGGTGAGGCAATTCATATTTTTAGATTAGCAAGAGGAAAGCTTTAATGTATTAATTGGGTATAATAGAAAAATAAGTATATTTAGTTCCAGTGTGATGTGTACAACAGAAGCTGTAGGAGGAAATGCTATGATCTATGATGGATCGTAAGGTTGTAACCAAGATTTCCTGGGCTCAATTTCTACCCCATTGCAATTGTGGATAAGATACTGGTAGCTGAATTGTATGTTCTATTATATATATTTTTGTTTGGTCTTGGAGCAATCTGGGTGAGCCAGAGCAAACCCGTGCTAGCAATAAAACATTTCACAACATACACTTTTTAAAGAATTCCTGAGGAATAATATTTGAGAGCTGACTGTGATCAACACCTGTCAGAACTGAAGGACACTTCTCAGCACTTCAGTTTAAAAGTACTTCCCAAGCTCTAATTAAACTCTCTGCTTTGGGTGGCAGGTGTGCAATTGTGTTCCTTTGAGAATTTTGCAGATGCAAAATAGTATTTCATTATGAAATATAACCTTCATTGTGTATTTTACTACGAGTATATCCTCTATAACCTTCATTGTGTAATGGACAAAATCAATCAATCAATAAAATAAATAAATAAGAGCTTTGATAACTTTGTTGACTTCTGGGGAAGAAATAATGAACTAAAGACATCTTTGTTGAAACAAAGTCAGTGACTATAGTACAGGGGTGAAATGCTACCAGTTCAGCCTGGTTCAGGCGTACTGGAAGTGGTGACCACTGGAGAACCAGTAGCAGAGGCTGCGCAAGGCTCTGCCCACCCACCCAGACATTGCCATTTTATATATTTAACCCTCTACACATACAAAAAACCTTCTTCACATGCATAGAGGGTAATACTATAATACTAAAAATGCAAAGTGTGTACATGCAAAGTGCATGCTTCTGAACCAGTAGGGAAGATAGGTAGATTTCACTGCTGCTATGGTGGAATGGAAATCCAGCAAGTAGACCAGATTTGGTATTGCTCACACACTTGAGGAAACCATAAGACAGCAAATAAATTCAACTTTAAAGGCTTATTTTTTCCTGCAATAAACAACAAATGGGTGATTAAATCTTTGATTTTATAAAGTTACAAATGGACTAAATTATAGATAAAATTTAAATGAGATTTGGAATTAATTTTAAGAATCCTTCCTTAAGGAAAAGGTTTTGTTCTGAATTATTTAAAGACATATGATAGAATGGGATTTTAGAGATTGGGCACTACAGGGAACTACAAGAAATAGTTATATTTTACTTATAAGTAAATCAGAATGGAGCTAAACATTTTAGAATTAGAAACATTTAAAGATTAAAAAAAATATCCAGAAGTTATTTTTTAAGAATGTCTGTCTCTATAAATAGACTGTGTTTAAAATATGTTATGTGTTGTGACTGATTCATGTCTGGCTCAGCTGGCCATGGATTTTGGGGACTAAGAGACAGATACGTATTGGCATCCTAGACCACTGTTCATGTCACCTGAGTCTGAGAATGAGAGTGATGTGGAGTCAGAGACTGAGGATCAATTAGAGACTGTAGCACCTCCAGTTATGGTAGTGAGTGAGTCAGAGGATGATGGAAAATTGGAGGAGGCCCTGTTAGATGCGAGGGTCAGGAGATCTATGTCCAGACAAGAATTTCTGAAATTAATGGGGTCATGGCATTAATAGCTCTAGAGAACACATGGCCACGTCTGGTCACTATATAAGGGACAGTCTGGGGATAAGTGGGCATGGCAAACAACGTTCGTAAAAGGCATGGCCATGTGGGAGTTTTGGAGTTCAGGAAACACTTTGCTTGCAGATTGCTCTAAACCATGTAAACTCATCATCATGTAATCTCATCGTCTGAAAAAAGCATGGAGAACTGTAAGTCTTTTTACTGAAAGAATCACTTCAAAGGAATTCCCCGGAGCTTTGGCTTCCGGCCTGGGATCTGTTCTTATCTTAAAGGCAATTAACCTGAGAATACTGCCAGCATGGACTGAGATGTACAAAAGAGGCTTGTTAACTCTCTGATGAATCTTATTGGAAGGGACAAAAGAAAAAAATATCAAGATTTAGGATATTATTTGAAGGGACAGTCAAAATTGTTAAAAGTAAAGGGAGGGAATACACAGTTTGTTCATTTGATTAAGGTTAAAATTTTGTTACTTCTAGTATTAGACTTTTTCTGATCAGGACTATAATGACAAGGGATTTAAGGATTTGTTTATAGGTAGGAAAAGGGATATGTGAAAAAGAGATCATATGAGATGAGAAGTATTTTAAGAAAAGGTGATAAAATTGTTTATACTTGTGATAAAGGTGGAAGTCATTTCTTTATTTATTTATTTTCTTTGTCTTTATTATTTTTCTTTCTTTTCTATTTTTTCTGTTTTGTTTTCTACATGTTCTATTTTTTGCTTTTGTTCATTTTTTTTAAAATTGCATTAGATTTTTTAAAAAATGTATTTGGTACATTTGTAAGATGTAGTTTTCCCTTCAGTGATACATAAGAAAAACAACTTAGTCTATGCTTCATTCTTTTATTACTCTACATGTCCAGTTTTTCCTGTAACGCAAATAGTTTCTTATGCAAATATATCCTATTGCTTTTTCTCAGAAGATTTCTGAACCTGTCCTTCAGACTTAAAACTTTTGATTGCTTTTTTCCTCTAGATAATATTAATAGCCTAATTCAGATCACTTAGAATTTGAAGAATTTGACTAGAAGGAATTTAACATTCTCCATAATGTTATTGTCTCTTGAGATATTCACAGTAATATTTTCACTTCTTGGATATAAGACTTTGATTGCCCACAGAGAGTCAGGGGGGAGAAGAAATGAGGGAGGAAGAATCTGAGTAACAGTTTTAAATTGCTAGAAATACTCTAATGTCTTATATCAGTCCAAAGAGTTTCTATTTTTCCTATCATGACAAATTTGTCTAAAAGGAAATCCCATGCATGTAAAATGCAGCAATATTATTTTAAAATGTGACAGACTGAATTATACATTTGAAGTATGCTGTAAAGTTACGTTTCAAGATAAACTTGTTTCATTTTATTGTAAAGTAAAAAAAAAATTATAATAGCAAACAGAAAATAAAAACAATCAACAATTTAGTACAAGCCCAGTAGTAAACTACATTGAGTATGGGGGCCCTACTCTATGATAAGAACTTAGAGGATTGTGTCTAAAGCTAATATATTATAAACTATATAATATTATAATGTATATTATAACATAAATATATTATAAATCAATGGTTCATGACAAACTACTTCTAAAACTCAAATCCCATGGTGTCTCAGGATCCTTCCATAGTTGGATAGCTGCATTCCTATTAAACAGACAATAAGTTCTCAAAAAAGGGAATGCCATATCTAATCCTGTTCCAGTTAAGAGCGGTATACCCCAAGGCAGCATACTTAGACCAACACTCTTCATACTCTTCATACCTTTGTGATTACTTTACAAGCAACTGCGTTCTCCTCGCCGATGATGTCACACTTTTCAACACCACTGATAACACAGCTACTCTTCAAAAAGACCTTGACTTTGTGTCTGAATGGTCAAACATCTGGCAACTCCAAATCTCAATCAAAAAATGTTCTGTCCTTCACATTGACAAATATAAGCTGAATAAATAAGACCTTGCAGAAAACCCTCACTCGTAAAAGACCTTGGA
The DNA here is from genome assembly GCF_031021105.1 of Erythrolamprus reginae. Taxonomy (NCBI): domain Eukaryota; kingdom Metazoa; phylum Chordata; class Lepidosauria; order Squamata; family Dipsadidae; genus Erythrolamprus; species Erythrolamprus reginae. The sequence continues at coordinate 109,078,169 of NC_091952.1, read as the reverse complement.
ATATTCATATCAAATGACCTAAGTGCCAAAGCCCACTGCAACAACATCAGCAAAAAGGTTTCAAGAGTTGTCAACCTAATTCTATGTAGTTTCTGCTCCAGTAATCTCACGCTAGTAACCAGAGCATACAAAACGTTCACCAGATCCTTGAATAGAGCTCATCTGTCTGGAACCTACACCACATTTTTGACATAAACACTCTAGAAAATGTCCAGAGATACTTTACTAGAAGACCCCTCTACTCCTCTACTCACAACAGAATACCCTATGCAACTAGATTTACAATCCTAGGTTTGGAAAGCCTAGAACTACGTCGCCTTAAACATGACCTAAGCATAGCCCATAAAATCATCTGCTACAATGTCCTTCCTGTGAACGACTACATCAGGTTCAGCCACAACAGCACTCGAGCACGCAACAGATACAAACTTAAAGTAAACCTTTTAAAATTGATTGCAGGAAATACAACTTTAGTAACTAAGTAGTTGATGCATGGAACTCACTACCTGACTCTGTAGTATCATCACCTAACCCCCAAAACTTTACCCTTAGACTATCCACTGTTGACCTCTCTTGATTCCTAAGATGTCAGTAAGGGGCGTGCATAAGTGCACCAGAGTGCCTCCGGTCCCCTGTCCTAATGTTTCTCTTTTACTAGTATCATTTATGTAAATATTATTTTATCTTTGTGTACCACCAATATATACTTGACAAAACAAATAAATAAAATAAATAAATGAATAAATAAATAAATTATTAAAGTCTAGTTGTAATATGACAAATAATAAAGTAATTGTAATCCTTAGGCCACTCTTGCCTAATTCAATCTAATAGTGTTGAGTAAGAATGTGTTAAATATATGCAGAGCCTTAACAGAGTGGAAAGTGCTGATGAAAGTCTTACAGGTATATCTATCTATTATCTATTTATCTATTTATTGTATTTATATGCCATCCACTCCAAAACAGACTCTGAGCAGCTAACAGTAGAAAGAAATACAACAACAATAAAAACAGTTAAAATCTAATAATAAAAACCAACAAGACAATAAAACAGTAATGACATAAAAAAACATACATACTTGCAATCAACCTAATTCCAGGCCTGCCGGAAAAGCTAGGTCTTAACGGCTTTCCAGAAGACCAGTAGAGCAGATATCTGGGGGCAATTGATTCCAAAGGGTCGGAGCTGCCACAGAGAAGGCGGATGGGACTTGGAGAAGGCCACTTCTGTAGGCCCTTATTGGCCACAGTGAGGTATGAGGGAGGAGGATGGTGAATTGTACAATCTATATCAATTTCAAAATGAATATTATTCATCCAAGTCTTAAGTGCTTGTTTAGACATCATTTTGAATAGGTTGAGAGATTGAATAATAAAAATCCTAAATAGAGGGAAAACACACACACACACACTATATATATAATTACATAATATATAATATATAATATATAATATATAATATATAATATATAATATATAATATATAATATATAATATATAATATATAATATATAATATATAATATATAATATATAATATATAATATATAATATATAATATATAATATATAATATATAATATATAATATATAATATATAATATATAATATATAATATATAATATATAATATATAATATATAATATATAATATATAATATATAATATATAATATATAATATATAATATATAATATATAATATATAATATATAATATATAATATATAATATATAATATATAATATATAATATATAATATGCAAACCTTGCCTAAAACATAGCATTGGTGAAATTCAAGTAATTTAAAATAAATCTGTGTTCTATTTATTGAAGGGAAAATGCAATAATGACTGTATATTTATATAAATGCAATAAAGACTGTACATTTATATAACCCATATTATATAAGGGGTTACTGTATGTATATTTATCACTTGAAAACACATGAAGAGGGAATCATTAGTATCAAAAAAGTTTGTTTCACAGGAAGTATTCAGTTAGAATTCAAGGTATTTATCATTGTTATAAGAGTTTGGAGGGAATTGTTTATTTGTGAAAGATTTGGCTTGCTACAGAGGGATGACAAAGATTTGGCTCTGGAAAATAATCTGTGTTGGCAGTCTTATAAAGAAAAGCTTGTAAAGCACCTGCTTCACATCATGCTTTTTCACTAACTAGCAAGCTCTGCATTGCTAGAACTAAAATGGAAGACATTTAGATTTGGGTTTCTTGAAAGGAAGATATGATTGTATAAAAACTGTAAGATATTGTGTTTGTTTAGATCATGTTTGCAATTTAGAAGAAATCAGATGTTGAAATAAAACCAGCATACATACATAGTTAAGTTTTTAAAATTTTGGTTTTGGTACAGGTTGAAGTAACTCAGATAAATGTCACAAAATAGAATCACACTCACAAAACCCATCAAGCTTTGAGCAACTAGATGATATGATTTTTTTAAAAAAATCATTTAAAAATAGTTTACAGTGGTACCTTGGTTCTCGACCACAATTCGTTCTGGAAGTGTGGTCGAGAACCGATTTGGTTGAGAACCGAAACAATTTAAGATAAATTCCCCTCCTCAATTGTCTCTCCCTCTAGCTTGCCTGCTTCTGTCCCCGTCTCTCTCTCTCTCTCTCTCTCTCTCTCTCTGTAGCTTGCTGGCTTCCATCTTCAGTTCTCTCTCTCGCCTGCTTCTGTCCCCGACTCTCTCTCTTTCTCTGTAGCTTGCCGGCTTCCGGCTTCAGTTCTATCGCTCGCCCGCTTCTGTCCCCATCTCTCTCTCTCTCTCTCTCTCTCTGTAGCTTGCCAGCTTCCGGCTTCAGTTCTCTCGCTCACCCGCTTCTGTCCCCGGCTCTCTCTCTCTCCCTGTAGCTTGCCGGCTTCTGTCTTCAGCTCTCTCGAGTGTTCAAGTTCCAAATATTTGTTCGGATTTCAGGGCAAAAGTTTCTTGAATTTCCTGGTCAAATACTGATTTGTTCGAACTGAGAAGCGTTCGAAAACCGAGGTACACTGTATTTTGTAAAACAATTTCCTTTAGTTCTTCAAAGAAAGAAATGTTGAAACTCGTGAACAAACTACTTTAGAATTTTTAGTTTTCCAGCACCTCTAGAGTTAAATAATTCAATTTATTATTATTCAAAATAAATATTTTGAAAATCAATTTGCTGATTTCCATGAGCTCTACTCAAAGCTGAAATTAGTTCATGTTTCAGCTAATATAAAATCCAGATATTCATTTGATATCTGAATCTAAACGTAATAGTTGCTATTTATATTTATTTTGGTAAATTAGTACAAATTTGTTATTGTGTTTATACTAATATCAAAGTAAGGGTTATTGAATTACTGGCTTAAGCCTGTTTAATTGTGAGCATGCTTTCTGTCAAAAGATAATTCATGTCATAAATGATATGGACTTGTGATATTTTAAATCAAAGTTTGTAAATTTTGTCACCATTGCTTTAAGGGTACCCTAAATATATCCTTATTTTTGGTTCAAAAAAAGCATTTTTAAAACCTGTCACTAAAGAGCAATATATTGTAATGAACAATACCATAACAATGGGTTATGGGGTGGAACTTTTGTATTGAAATTTTAGGCTTAAGCAGCAGGTACCTTGATAGCACTATGTCATCAATAGCTTAAAATTGTTTCTCATGCAAATGGTAGCACAAAGCGGAGGCATGACAAATTCACAGGAATACAGTAGTTACTTTTGCAGAAGTATAAATTTTAAGGAAAAAAACCCCAATCTAAAGAAGGTCAGAAAAACATTTAATATCAAAGGAAATTTAGCAATCATACATAGCATATTGATCAACAGAAGGAAAGATCTTGACAATTGAGTGGAGAAGGAATGAAATGACATTACCAGAAAAAAGTAACAGAAAAAATGGATGTAGATGTGAAAAGATACAGAGAAAACTGCTTTCTGATAATTCAATTCCAAGTTAACCTTGTAAAACTATTTTATAAAGACCAAAATGTTGCAAACAAGAATTACCCATAGAAATAAATGCCAAACCCAATGTATGAATGTGGGATTGGACAAATATATGTATACTTACTCAATGATGTTTAAAAGAAAAGTTCCATTTAAAACTGACATCTGAAATATTTCTTTCAACTTCCTTAAGAAAATAGTAACTCTTTTCTTTAACACTATTAGTTAGAGGGAAGAGTAAAAGTTTCTCCCCATGATTGCTCTGTCACTATTAATTGTAGTGAAAGAGCAATGCCCTACATGGCATAGGACCAGATTATCTCAGACACTGCCTTTTGCAGTACGAATCCCAGTGTCTGGTTAGGTCCCACAGAGTTGGCCTAGAATAAAAAATATTTATTGTATTTTTTACTAAAATGTTGTAAGCTGCCCCGAGTCCACGGAGAGGGGCGGCACATAAGTCCAATTAATAAAAAAATAAAAATAAAATTGTCTACCTGGACACCTGCCCCTATCTGGCAATACATTTTTCTCTAGGTTCCCTGACAATTTCTATGACTAGCATATTCTGAGGCTGTAAAAAAATCCCCTAATAGTTTATGCTTAATAGTGTACAAGGTAAATTATGAAACAGGATGGGTTGAAGGAGCCTTAACTATAGTAACCAGTTTGCTGAAGTGGTTGAAGTATCAGGCTAGAAACTGGGAGATAATTTTAGTCTCACCTTAGGTACAAACTACAAAGCCTGCTTGGTGATCCTATGTAATTATCCCTCTCTCAGTGGTAGGAAGGAGGCAATGGCAAATGACCTCTGATGATTCTTTACAAGAGGACTACACAACCTTGTCCTGGTAGCCATTGGGAGTAAATGGGCTGCACTTACGTTCACAATGGGCCCCTTTGGGACTTAAACAGAACTTCAAACATGCCGCTAATTAACTCAGGCAGCTCCACTGAGTACAGCAGGAGGGGAGCACAGAACTTAGCTGGGTAGCAGCTAAGTGGGGAACGAGCCAGAAAGTTAGTGGAATTTTATGGAAAGCATAGCACAAGGGTGGGTGGGTGAATGGGCCCAACCAGTGATCACAGCTAAGGGTTCCCCATGAACCCATACAATCATGCAGTAGCCCACCAACTGATCCCACCTGGATATCATGAAGCCTTTAATGTCAGAGATACCCTATATGGTTTTTATAAACCATAACACTGTTTAAAAGAATCACCATATTGTTCCAGTGATAAAGAGCTTGAATACATGAAATGCAGCTTTTGCTTCTCCAAAATCAGACTTTCATGTAATCCCGTTTATATAGTGGCAAACTGGTGAGGCATGATAATTAGATCTTGTGCCATTATCATTCTACCGAGTGTTTTGGGAAGATGGATTCAGCTTTTAAAGAATTTCTGATTTGCTGGCTTAATTCAGAACATCAGATGGAAGTTCTGCTTGATTAAATAAAGCAAAAGTCTGCCTCGGTTATTGTGTGTTTGTTGCCTTCTCTTTTCTCTCTCTAAATTTTCCTTTTCACAATAAACCCCTTCCTATACCTAGATATTTGGCTTGATTGGTCTAGTGAGCGAATTCTCATTGCAATCTTCCCCATGCACGATATGCATCATCACAAAATCACCTTGTGTTTCAGGATTTGCACAGTGCTTGTGAAGTTTTATATTCCTTAGCAATTTTTCCCTTAGAACTAGACTGAATGAAGTAATATTAAGTAGAAAGGCTCGCAGTAAAATAGGACAGTGATGGTGAACCTTTCTTCCATTGGGTGATGAAAGATGCAAGCATGCACTATTGCATACATGCCCATGCCCACATCCACAATTCAATGTTCCCGCCCCCCACCTCCTGTGCATGCACATACCCTCTGCTCTCCCGCTCCAATATTTCCTGACTTTCTGGGAGCCCAGTAGGATTGGGGGTTTTTTGCCCTCCTCAGACTCCAGAGGATTTCCTGGAACCTGGGGAGGGCAACCCCCTGGAAGCTCTCCAGAGGCTGAAAATGCCCTCCCACACTCTTGCCTCTGCAAGCCGAAAATCAGCTGGCCAACATGCACATGCATGCTGGAGCTGAGTAAGGGCAATAACTCACTTGCCGGCATGTGGCACACGTACCATAGGTTCACCATCATGGGAACAGGCCACGTAAGGACTGATCAGTAGCAGCCTAGTTATCTTGAAAGAATGTATATATTGATGAATTTTTAAATGTTATTTATTTATATTTTATTTATTTATTTATTTTGTCCAATATACAATGAAAGTTATACTCATAGTAAAATATATCAGAGAAAGAATAGAAGATACTGTATAGGAATAAAATATATCAATGAAAGAATAGAGAAAGGATATAGAAATAGAAGAAAAGATATAGGAGATATAGGAAAGACAATAGGACAGGGGATGGAAGGCACACTAGTGCACTTATGCATGCCCCTTACTGACCTCTTAGGAATCTGGAGAGGTCAACCGTGGAAAGTCTAAGAGTAAAATGTTAGGGGTAGGGATGACACTACGGAGTCCGGTAATGAGTTCCACGCTTTGATAACGGAAGCCCATCTCTTAACATTAAACTGACAAACTCTACCCTCTGACTGCAACACTACTGATCACCTCTACAACACAAAATAACCTTCCCATCTCAATAAGAAAATTACAAACAAGAAAAAAAAAATCTTTGGCGGAAAAACAAAAAAGGACAAGTAGCCAACTTCAAAAGCCAATATAAAAGCATATGTAATCAAATAACAGCAGAATGCCTCAACTACCACAGCAAACAAGAGAAAAACCTCCTACGCACCAAATCTAATTGACTCTCACGTCTCAAAGTACCCAACAACAAAGAATACCACGACAACTCATCCAAAGCTAACTTCCTCAACTCATTCTTTGGCTCTGTCTTTGTTAACAGTAATGGCTGCATCATCTCCCAATTTTATCAATCGCACCTCAAACTCTTTCAACGACCTAACCCAAATAGACTTCACTGAAGACCATGTTGAAAAAGCACTAACTCTTAAAAATGAAGATAAAGCTTGAAAATTACATTTCTTGTTGCCTTCAGTATAGTTGCTAACTCTCTCAAAGAATTTCTGTAAGATTTCATGAGTAGGTGAATACAGACACTAGATGAATGTTAATATACCTTCTTATTAATGCCACAAATTCCATTGGATTGTTATCTAATTACCATGCCTCTAATAACCTCTGAACCAGAAATGCAAATGTTCAAAGCTATCTACCCCACTGCAGTAATGCCATCATGAGTTATGTAGGTGGAAAAAAGAAAGAACACCATGACCTACTTCTTGAGAAAGTACTTTACAGTCTCTAGAGTAATACATGAATACCTGTTTCAAAAGATGACTAGACACCCACTTTCGTGCTCCTGAACCATTTGTGTTTCCAATAATTTGTCCTGGACAATGGTAAACACTGAAGCGGTTATTTTAAAAAGCAACACAGGTGGATATTTTCCTTTCCATCCCGTATCACCCAAAATGTATTAAAAGTCTACGGAGAGGGGCGGCATACAAATCCAATAAATTATTATTATTAATTATTATTATTATTATAAAAGGTTGGGTTCTGGGACTCACTGTAACATATAAGAGCCCTAAAGGAAAGGCAAAAAGTATTTCCACAGAAGATTCCTGGAGCTGAGAGTTTGAAAACTCATAATTCCTGGCATAAAAACATTTGATAGTTTTTCTTGTTTCCTTCTGCCATTCAGATAGGGCCCTGAATTTCTGTGGTTACTGAAATCATTGTTTGATGGCTGGCAATTAAGGCAGCATAATAATAATAATAATAATAATAATAATAATAATAATAATAATAATAATAATAATAATAACAACAACAACAACAACAACAACAGCGACAACAAACAACAACCTGAAATAAAGCATATCAACAATAAATGAAGGGTATTGAAAAAATATATAAATAAGTTGTGATTTGCCCTGTCACTTAGTTTCAAAATGATTGAAATGGATTTGTGGAACCTTGTTTTCCAAGTGGAGACTTTATATTTTGATCTCCTTCCCTTTAAAATTTCATATTATTTTAGTTGCTATCAGAATTTCGATTTAAAATGGACAATGATGTCTACTTCGTATTCTAGGGATTTAATGAAAGAGATCCCCTGGAAGTTATTTTCACCATTCAAAGTATATGTATTTAAGTGGCTTCAGTTTTTGATTATTGTTTGAGATAAATGGGACTATTTCTGGTATTTATTAGGTTTTTTCATTAATGGAATGCGCTTATTCTAATTAGCTGATGCGAGTCTTATAAGATTTGATGACATATAATTTAATACATAAATAAATATTTTTTTAAAGAGCGTACAATGAGAACATATCAATATCCTTACTGGCTCTGAGTTTGACCTTAAGATTGATATTTAGGCATTAAAACTGAACACTTTGAAGATCTTTCATATAACTGAGAATATTGGATGATCTACTGATCTGCAAAGGATAGCATGTTTATCTGAGTACATTTTTATTATTTCAAATATTCCTGCTAAAATGTGAAATTCAGATGTGGAAGTGCAGGAGATGGGAATATTAGGAACAGGCCTCTTAGTCCTTCTCTATGCAACTTTAGGTGCCTAGGGATAACAACATCTGAAGATGATTGTTGTATCATGACAAACTGCAAACAGAATATTAATAACAAGACTCGATTAAGAAGCCAATAGGATCTTATTCATGAGAATATTTATTACAACACTATTTCAGATTTTTATCAAGGGGACAAAAAATATTTTGGTTTGGGAAGATAGTCAATCTGGCTTAAAAGCTCATTCCATAATACTGCTTAATGCTAAGAATAATAATACTGATTATACTGCCTAAGATTTATCATTTTAATTTTTAATATATCTGAGATGGCACTAAAAATACAGTTTGTATTTAGAGATTTGTTATTTAGAGTATTTTTTTAAAAATCATATTTATTTGTAAAGTGTACCAGTTCATCTCAATGGACTGGGACACTTTACAATTGAACAGCACACAACAAAAAAGGGATGAAGCATAATTTACTGTTAAGGATACTCCCATAAAGGTAGAGTGTCTAAATGTTATATATGTAGCCCTTTTAATTATTTGTAAAGCAGTGGTGATATGAATCAGTGAGTTGAAAAAAGAATGCAATATTGCTGAATAATTCATTTCTCCAGGTCCAATTCTAAAACAAATGGAAAAAATAATACAGGACAACTTTTCCCCTCTTCATTAAATCATGTCTAATTGCCAAGACAAATCCCTGTAGTTTTCTTGGCAAGGTTTTTCTCTTGGTGGGATTCCCTGTTCGGGTTCGGGTTTGGTTCGGGTTCAACCGAAATTTGTGTAAAGTTCGTCCGAACTTGCCGAACCCGAACTCCGTTGGGTTCGCCCATCACTAATTAAGAATTGTAAACCTAATCTTACGTAGCTTCTTCTCTAGAAACACTGATTTATTAACCAGAGCATACAAAACATTCATCAGACCTATTGTAGAATACAGCTCACCTGTATGGAATCCACACTTCATATCAGTCTAGAAATGCTTCACAAGAAGAGTCCTTCACTCCACTTCACGTAACAAATTACCCTACTCCCCCAGACTTCAAATACTACATCTAGAAAATGTACAACTATGTCGTCTCCGAACTGATTTAACTGTTGTTCATAAAATCATACATCATAATGTACTCCCTGTCAGTGACTACTTCAGCTATAAAGCCCTACATGGCATCGGAACAGAATATCTCCGGGACCGCCTTCTGCTGCACGAATCCCAGCAACCGGTTAGGTCCCACAGAGTGGGCCTTCTCCGGGTCCCGTCAACTAAACAATGTCATCTGGTGGGACCCAGGGGACGAGCCTTTTCTGTGGTGGCTCCAATCCTCTGGAACCAGCTCCTCCCAGAGATCAGGATTGCCCCCACCCTCCTTGCCTTTCGGAAACTCCTTAAAACCCACTTCTGCCGTCAGGCATAGGGGTATTGAAACATCTCCCCCTTGCCCATGTAGTTTCTGTGTATGATTTGATTGTGTGCTTGTTTTTTATATATTGGGGTTTCTTTTGGATTTTTAAACCTAAAACTGTAATTTAGATTGCTAAATATTTGATTTGTTACTATGTATTGTTTTTCACCATTGTTGTGAGCCGCCCCGAGTCTACGGAGAAGGGTGGCATATAAATACAATAAATCTAATCTAATCTTTAACAACAACAATAACAAAAGAGCACGTAATAGATACAAACTGAATGTAAATTGCTCCAAATTAGACTGCAGAAAATACAATTTCAGCAATAGAGTCGTCACCGCCTGGAACTCATTACCTGACTCTGTTGTTACCTGACCCCCAACCCCCAAATCTTCTTACATTATTTACAATCAACCTCTCCCCTTTTCTAAGAGGTCTGTAAGGGGCATGCAAAAGTGCACTTTTGTGCCTATTGTTCCTGTCCTACTGTCTTATTATCCTTTCTATTACTACGTTCTACTTATGTTATGTTAATACATACTATAATACTATACTTATTTGACATGCAAACAAACAAACAAACAAACAAACAAACAAACAAACAATTGGTTTAGCATTGCCTCTTTCTAGGGCTGAGCAAAAATGACTGGCCCAAGAACAGCTAGCTGGTTTTGTGCTTAAGGTAACATTAGAACTCTCAGCCTTCCCATTTCTAGCCTAATGACTTAACCATTGCACTAAGCTGCTGTCTTTGCAAAATATCTACTCTAATTAAAGTGTTCTGAGAATATTAATGTAAAAAAGATTTCCCAGAAGAGAAGAGAAAGAAGAGAGAAGAGATAACATTGCTCTTGATGTCTTGAAGATTCACCTATTGAGTCTCTTCCCAAGGACCTGTGATAAACTAATGTTGTTTGAAGGTGGTATTAAAGGTATCATCACAGGATATAGGCCAGTGATGGCGAACATATGACATGGGTGCCACAGGTGGCATGTGGAGCCATATCTGCTGGCACATGAGCTGTTGTCCTAGCTCAGCAAAAACATGCATGTGTGTGCCAGCCAGCTGATTTTTGGCTCACATAGAGGTTCTGGGAAGGTGTTTTTTGCTTCCAGAAAGCTTCTAGGGGGATGTGGGAGGGCATTTTTACCTCTTCCAGTGCCAGGGGAGCCTGGGGAGGGTGAAACACAAGCCTACTGGACCTCCAGAGGTCCTCCGGGGGGCGGCGAAAGCTGTTGCATTGAATTATGAGTGTGGGCACTCACACATGTGTGATAGCATGCACACACACCCTTTCAGCACCTGAGGAATAAAATGGTTCACCATCACTGATATAGGCTGTTCCAAGTAAAGGTACCTTTTGCAATTGATGGAGGGGGATTTTGTCAATATCAGTATCATTCAAATGGTGCTCCAGATCAGAGGTGGGTTTCCCCCAGTTTGGATTGGTTTGGTTGAACTGGTAGCAATCTGCTGGTGACATCAGTCACTGCTGGTTCGTGGGTAACACCACCATTTTGGGGGGAATTTTTGGGGAGGGTTTTTTTTCAATTTTTTCCCCTGAAATTTTTTCAGGATTTTTTTTCTGAGCATGCACAGAAGCCAGGTTAATGGCACTGCATATGCATTGTCATTACCTTAAAAAAATAGGAATTTTTTATTTTGCTAGCTTTTTTATATGCTGCTTTGCACAGAATTGCTCTGCCATCTTTATTTTAGATTGCAATTCTGTGGTTTCTGATCGCAGTTCAGAAGATGTAGGATTTCCACAGCAATACATTCTGACACTGGTTTGGAATACCAAATCTTAGACATTCCATTAGGGATTTGTAGATCCATAATTCTCCCAATCTATGTTAGCATCAAGTACAATGGAAATTGCAAACATATTCCCTCCTGTTTGCAAATGAATGATACTATGGTAATTGAGAATGAAGAAAGCGAAATATCTGCTTTGTGAATCTGCAGATTTAAGTTTGGATTTCTAGGACAATACTTTAGTTGTTAGTTTACATTCCAGGAGTGGGTTGTAACTTACCTTGTTGCCAGTTTGTTTCCTTCCACGCTGCATGGCCGCACATACATTGTGCGCCACGTGGCCATGCCACACACACATCTGCAGTGTCAAAAAAACCAACAACAGCTTATGGGCATGTGCAGAAGCCAAAAACAAGATGGCGGTGCTGTAGGCACCGCCATCAGAGCTGGTTCAGTGGTATGGCCAACCAGTGATCACTCCTCATTTGGTGAATGGGGGAGGATTTCCATTACCCATTCTAAAGAACTGGTCGAATCTGAAAGCAACTCACCTCTGTTACATTCTTTTGATAATGTATTTGAAATTATATGTGTGATCAATGAATACACCTTATTATCTCTATTGAGAATCTCCCTTTTCTCTGATGTTTTGTCAGCAATTAGCTTTGAAGTGTATATGGATAGAAACAATTATTTTGTCTCCACTACCATTATCTCGAAAGCAAATTTAGCTGAAGAAATATTAAATAAAAAGGGCATTGGTCTTCTAATCTGGGATCTTTAAAACAATACTGCCCTATTTTGTAAGTAAAAATACACTGTTACCAAAAGCTATAAATGTAGAATTTGGCATGAGAGCAAAGCATAATCTGTTTGATAAGCATACTATTGTTAATTCCACCATCCTGCATTTGTCTTTTATTTTTTCAACATTTTTAACATACTTTATCTGTGCTTCAGTGAGACAGCTTCAATACAGAACTTTTCAGCTTCTGACTTCAAATGCCAATATTAATCTGCTATCAGCCCAGTGCAGTTGTTTATTATCTTACTAGCTATACAAATTCAATATAAAACCTAGTCTCCACCAAAAATCTATATATAGTAGAAATAAAAAAAACAGGAATAGCAAAAACAAAAACAAACCTATCTTCTGCATTTAATGTGCTGAAGTCTAACACTAATTATTATGGTGTAAAATTGGACCCAGTAAGATAAACAGGATTTTTTTTCCCAAATATAGGAATGTTTATAGCACTTTCTGCCAAGGCAACATTGTTAAAAGAGGAAAGATCTTTCCTGTCTGCTTTTAATATTTACTTATTTATTTGTTAGATTTATAGACCTTCCCATCTCACAAATAAGTGGCTCTGGGTGGTATATAACAGAACCCGAGATTTTTTTTATTTATTTATTTATTTATTTATTTATTTATTTATTTATTTATTAATCAGATTTGTATGCCGCCCCTCTCCGCAGACTCGAGATAGAGAGATAGAGACAGAGACACAGAGAGCTATATGTATGTGTATGTGCGTGTATAACTGTGGTGGATAATTATAAAAAGTGCAATGATAAAACCGGAAAAAAAAGTAATGACAATTCACTATTTTACCAGTTATCTGGAGTCCCTAGACCTGATGTTATTATCAGGTTTTTAGGAATTATCTTGCCATGACATCACCACGGCAATGCCTTCCCCTGCTCTCTTCCCCTTTTTACTGGTCAGTTGCCTCTCCTTATCTTTGCCTTTTCTGAGGACAAATGAATTGATCTTAATAGAAAAAAAATAGAGAGATATAGTTCTGGCCATTGGCAGAAATGCCTCTCCTACTCAGGTCCTCCCTACCTAAATACTTACAACTCACCATCCTAACTCACTCAATTCAGGTTCTGCCAAATAACCTTATCTCATCTGTACAATAGGGAGAGGCTCACATCCAATGCCTTTTCCAGATAAAGCCCTGAATCCAATTCTCTCCAAGGGTGGGAGCAAGGCTGAATCCCATTTAGCCTGCTCTCCAACAACCAGTTCTTATGGTGGTTTTGGCCAATCCAGCAGCCACAAACATTGTCTAGTTCAGGTGCCTTGGAATCTCCACTTCATTGCAAATTCCAGGCAAGCTGAAGCATCAAACTAAGAAAGTATGACCACTCTCCTATGTGGCTGGTCAAGTGAAAGCTGTAAGACACAAATAATCTTTTACAATTTACAAATACCTCTACAGGCATCATTGCAGCCCCAAGGCACCTTTGCAATAGCCTACACCAGGGGTAGGCAAAGTTGGCTCTTCTATGACTTGTGGATTTCAACTCCCAGAATTCCTGAGCCAATCATGCTAGCTCAGGAATTCTGGGAGTTGAAGTTCACGTCATAGAAGAGCCAACTTTGCCTACCCCTGGCCTACACTATTGTCTGGTCTACTAAGCCTCCATTTTCTCTTTCTATGCAATTGCAAAGTGGAGGGAAGAGCTTTTTTACAGCTTTCCTTGCCACACTTCATGTTTCTGGTCACCAACCCACATTATCATTGGTTTGGGAGCTGATATCTACTCATCAGTTGAATAAAAAACAACTGATCTATGGCGCCACCAAGCTCCCTCAACTGCCAGTCAGTTTCCTTCACAATCCTTTAACAGAGAAATGCTGTCAGCTGCCACTCTACTCTTTCAGCACCCAAGTAGTAATCCACTGGTGCTCCGACTGGCAGCACTGCTGTTCCAGCTGAAATGATCCAGCATGTAGGAAATCCAGGCTCTCTAAAATCACCAAAGAAACCATCATTGCCCCTTTCCCCCAACAGCTTTAGACTCTTCTGTTTGTTACAGCCATGAGGCCAAGTAGGACAGTATGGCTGCATCTGATCACTATCATCCATTTAACACTACCCGGAGATTAGGCAGGGGTCCCAAATCACAGGCCATGGTTTGGTACTGCACTTTGTCCCTTTCAGAACATAGCTCCACTTGCACCAGGGGCAGGTGAGCATTTGCGTGAAGCTCCATTTTTGTGAGTAGCATGCTTGCACACCTGCTGCTTGTGCAAAGGAAGTTGCATGCATGTGCTCACTCATCAATTGTGTGGAATCGTTCAGTCTCTCTCCTGCCATCTGCACTGCCACTGCCAGTCTGCAAAGGATGAGGACCACTGGCTTAACGAATTCTATGGACAAAGACAAATTTTGTTTCCTAGAGCTTCATTGCTTTAGAACATTATACATTGCCATCCACTTGCCATAACATACTCTGACTCTCAGTATGTATATCCACATAACCAGCGGTGGGCTACAAGCTGGAACGCTAAATTGCACTCACCACCACAGCTCGTAAGTTCTTATGGGGCCAGTGCGATTTTGCTGCTGCAGCTGTGGAGGTAGCAAAATCATGCACGGAGCCACAGGGCTCGTGTTTTGGCGAGGTTTTAATTGCGGCTCTGTGCACGATTTTGCTATTTCCACAGCTGCAGCAGCAAAATCGCGCTGGCCCCGCAAGAACTTATGAGCCATGGGAGCGAGCACAATTTAGCATTCTGGCTCATAGCCCACCACTGCACATAACCCATATAACCACTCCCTGCGCCTAATATTGAACATTGTCTTCATTTTTAAGCAAAGCTTCCTATAAGATATGTTGCTTGTCTCTGGAACAGAACAGAATCTGCCTTTCTTCATCTGTATTCATCTTAGTTTATTTCCTTCGGCATCTTCTGTTTGTGTTGAATTACTACCATTTGCAGCCAATTCTGTTTATAATTCAGGCTTCATAAAAATGAGTAATTGAATAACAAGGAAAAAAGTAGTATTCCATTTCCTTCTCACATATAACCATTGCTCCAACATCACTCCAAGTTAGACTGATAGGAAAATATAATCTACAATGGAATCTGTAGATGTGTATTCTACATCCTATGTATGACTTTGACAGATTATTTACTGTTTTTTTTGTCTGTCTGTCTATCTATCTATCTCTACCTACCTACCTACCTACCTATCATCTATCTTAATCTGCAAGCTCAGATTAGATGAGCTTGCAGATTAAGATAGATGATAGGTAGGTAGGTAGAGATAGATAGACAGACAGACAAACAAAAAAACAGTCAATATAGACAGACAGAAGGAAGGAAGGAAAGAAGGAAGGAAGGTATAGATGATAGATAGGGATAGATGAGATAGATAGATAGATAGATAGATAGATAGATAGATAGATAGATAGATAGATAGATAGATAGATAGATAAATGTTGTGGTTAGCTCTGGCCCAGCCCCTGCCCCAAGGAATGTGCAGGTGGATGTGGGGGAGACATCCACATGCCGCAGGCCTGTTTTGCTCCCGATGGAATCTGCCGATGAAGCCTCCTCTGACCAAGGAATCATGAGTGACAGGGAAGAGGGGAGTTTGGCAGACAGCCCAGAAGGAGATCAATCATCTGTATCATCCTTAGATTCTGAACAAGAATTAATGACACATCCACGCATGCATAGAGTGATGCATAGGAGACAACAACTGAAGGATTATTACAAGAGAAATTGGGGCCACCTGTGGTTGGGTGGGGTTCCAGTAATTAGGGCTGCTGCTCTAAATAGCAGCGTGTGGGTTTGGCCATTGTGAAAGAGTATCTGATCGCAGTTCTTCAGGAATCATGTGTTGCTGTTTTCTGGACTTTGTTTGTTGATTTTTCACACCTTTGAAACCAAAGCAGAGCAATGTGTATGTGTGTGTGTCTCACTTCATTGGAAGAAGAAGGGGTGTGAAGTTTCTTCACAGCTGCTAGCTAAGCACTTAATGACTGCTTAAGGGAAATTGTACAGACTACCCCGTTGTTTTGGGACGAGTGCTCTTTGCAATACAAAAAGAGTGCTTAGTTTATTTTGACTTGTGTGATAAAGAACATTGTTTTGAATTTTTAAACATGTGTGTGTGTCTGAAATTTGTACTCTTGAATTTTCGGGAGGCTCCTACCAGAGAGCCCAGCAGAACAGTTAGATAGATAGATAGATAGATAGATAGATAGATAGATAGATAGATAGATAGATAGATAGATAGATAGATGATAGATAGATAGTGTTCTGCCGGCGTGTCCCAACCGCCCGTAATTACAGGGTAATTAGTCCAAAAAGACACACACCACACGATAGAAGGAAAACCAAAATCTTTATCAACAGAATAACAGAAAAAACTCCCTTTTTAAATGTCAAAGTGATTTTCTGGTACACACAAGGCACAGGTTAAATGCAATCCAATTTCTCACCCAGTAACTGGGGAATTGAGTCCAATTCCAAAGTCCAGAAATTACACACACAGTCTTGAACAGGTAAACAGCAAACCACGATCTTGACGAAACTATGAATCAGATAAACTTCCATGAGGCTAAACCAGCATGCTGCTCTTTTTATCTGTAGCACTAATTACAGCAGCCCCACCCAACCATAGGTGGCCTCACTTATCTCCTGTAATAATCCTTCAGTTGTTCTCTCCTATGTATCACTCTATTTATTTATTTATTTATTTATTTATTTATTATTTAGATTTGTATGCCGTCCCTCTACGCGGACTCGGGGCGGCTCACAACAAGGCATAAACAAATCGTAACGAATCCAAATAAATTTAAATATTTAAAAAAGTTTAAAAAGAACCCCAATATACTAACAAGCACACACACAAACATACCATACATAAATTGTACATGCCCGGGGGAGATGTTTCAGTTCCCCAATGCCTGATGACAGAGGTGGGTTTTAAGAACTTTACGGAAGGCAGGGAGAGTAGGGGCAGTTCTAATCTCCGGGGGGAGTTGGTTCCAGAGAGTCGGGGCCGCCACAGAGAAGGCTCTTCCCCTGGGGCCCGCCAACTGACATTGTTTAGTTGACGGGACCCGGAGAAGGCCCACTCTGTGGGACCTAATCGGTCGCTGGGATTCATGCGGCAGGAGGCGGTCTCGGAGGTATTCTGGTCCAATGCCATGAAGGGCTTTAAAGGTCATAACCAACACTTTGTGACCGGAAATTGATCGGCAACCAATGCAGACTGCGGAGGGATGGCGAAACATGGGCATACCTAGGTAAGCCCATGACTGCTCTCGCAGCCGCATTCTGCACAATGTGAAGTTTCCGAACACTTTTCAAAGGTAGCCCCATGTAGAGAGCGTTACAGTAGTCGAACCTCGAGGTGATGAGGGCATGAGTGACTGTGAGAAATGAGTCCCGGTCCAGATAGGGTCGCAACTGGTGCACCAGGCAAACCTGGGCAAACGCCCCCCTCGCCACAGCTGAAAGATGGTTCTCTAATGTGAGCTGTGGATCGAGGAGGACGCCCAAGTTGTGGACCCTCTCCGAGGGGGTCAATAATTCCCCCACAGGGTAATGGACGGACAGATGGAATTGTCCTTGGGAGGCAGGACCCACAGCCACTCCGTCTTATCCGGGTTGAGTTTGAGTCTGTTGACACCCATCCAGGCCTCAACAGCCTCCAGACACCGGCACATCACTTCCGCTGCTTCGTTGACTGGACATGCATGCGTGGGTCCGTCATACGTTCTTGTTCATAATCCAGGGATCATAAGGATGATTGATCTCCTCCTGGGCTGTCTGCCAAACTCCCCTCTTCCCTGCTACTCATGCTTCCTTCATCAGAGGAGCCTTCGTCGGGAGATTCTATCAGGAGCAAAACAGGCCTGTGGCATGTGGATGTTTCCTCCACATCCACCTCCTCATTCCTTGGAGCAGGAGCTGGGCCAGAGCCAACCACAACGGATAGATAGGTAGATAGATAGATAGATAGATAGATAGATAGATAGATGGATGGATGGATGGATGGATGGATGGATGGATGGATGGATGGATGGATGGATGGATGGATGGATGGATGGATAGATAGATAGACTGACTGACTCTGATTAATATGAATTTGCTACAGTACATGTTCACAACTTCATTCAATACTGACCAGTTTAGCAATAGATTAAATTTTACTCATATCAAGACATTAAAAAAAACAAAAGCCTTTAAATACCTTTTGTGGCCACAGATCATGGCCATGGACCACTAAGACTTAAATTATGATTTAAATCATAACCTTTCTTGAAGCCTTCACAGACTCATTTGTAATGACATGTGGCTCCCTAGGGGTCTGTGCACCACAGGTTGAGCACCATTGATCTATCTTATTTAATTAACCACTATCCCCAGCAGCTACTTAAATAAGAATCTCTTATTAATTTCTCCAAAATGGAGCCTACAATCAGCACTGGAAGAATTAGATTTCTATTTTTACTTACCTAATAGCAGTTTTTGTCATAGAAATCTAGATGCTTAACTAATGGTATTAATCATTTTTGAAACTGCAATGTGTTATAGGAATAATATGGAGTAATAGTATATGTATACTACATTAAATATTAATAAATAAAGAGTTCCAATAAAACAGACTATTGTAGCTCAGAATTGAACAGCAGAATCCTTGGTGTTTTCTGAGTTTGATTAACTGTTTACCTGCAGATGTTTCATTTCCCAACTAGACAATCTCATCAGTATTGAGTGAGTGTGTAAACCCCATTCTTACACTGATGGTATTACCTAGCCAGGGTACTGAAATGTCTGCAAGCAAACAAACAACCAAGCTCATAGAGAACCAAGGACTCCTCATATATGAAACACTGTTTGATCTTAGACAAATTAGCTTTAAATATATATGCCATCCTTCTATCTTTTTGGTTTTAAGTACTAAAGCCAAGAAAGACGTACATTAAGAAAAATGGATTACTTTTCCTGCAACATGGTAGTCACATATATGGAAAACTGCCAAAAAGAAGTTCATCTATTTAAACTTTGGTGCAAAGGCTAAGGAATAAATTTGAAAAATCCACAATATTGTCAAAGAACCTATTTATTAAAGTCCTTGGCATCTTCTTTGAGTCCCTTGTTACTGCAGGCTGGTTGTCATAGAAACAAGGTTCGTGTTGCATGTTTTATGAAAGCAATGAAATCCATATTAAAATTATAAAATAAAGGATGCACATTTTTATATTCTTCAGGCTCAATGTTTATTTGCCAAGGCTGCATATTTCTGCAACAGGTATCTAAAAAACAGCACAGGTTAGACTCTGCCTCATAGCATGCAGTTTGTAACTTAGTTGTTTATACAGATTATTCAAATATTTCATGCACATTAGGATAACATGTCTGAAAATTAACAGAAATTCAAATATGTATTTCATAATTAACTGGAAAAGCTGAGAGGAATAGTTTACCACTAGATGGCATAAAAGAAGAAAAAAAATTCTAGGACTACATGAAAATCTCTCGAAGTTTTATATTTAAAGTTTTACATGGCCTCCAAAAGAACATAACTGCTAAAGTGTTTTTTTCTTTTCTCATCTTTTTCTTTTAATACCCACACCTATTAAAAAAGTGGAAGGAAGAACTATCATCACCATTAAAGCAAAATCGTAATGTTTGTAATAGTAATAGTAATGCTTAGAAAATTGCTTATGTAAACTTCTACAATCATCATTATTGTGTATTTAATGTGGATGTATTATATTTAATGTTCTGTTTAATTTTTTGTGTCTATATTTTAATTTTTAATATCAGGTTCCTATATAACATTTTATTTGAAACAGATATATAAAGACAGCAATAATAATAAAATGTTCTCATTTTATATAGTTTTTTCCTTTTTTCATCTTTGTCTTTCAATCCTCACACTTATTTTAAAAAGTGGATGGAAGAACACACACACACACACACACACAGAGAGAGATATTTGTGTGTGTGTGTATGAATATGTATATTTATATTTATATGTATATGTATGTATGTATCTAATTGAATGAATGAATGGGAAGGCTGAGACAAGACTATGCCTCTCTCCTAATCAATTGAAAGCAACCTGAGATACAGTATATATAGATGTCGTTATCCAAATGAATTTTGAGTCAAATTTAAATAAGCTTATATAGAAATAAGTAATAGATACAGAAATCAGGAAAAAAAATACAAATTAGAATGTACACTCCACATCTCTATGTTTTTCTGCTCCTAATTTGCTTATATATAGAAATAAATTGTTCAAAATATTGTACAAGTTTTGTTGCATGGAATCATCCTAAATTTGTGATGTTGCTGTTTTGTTTTATGAGAACTATCCTTTGTCCTCCTTTTATAAGTTGATATAGAATTTGAAAGAACATATTTACTAAAAAAAAAGTTAAGAAGGAAGTCATGATAACTTATGATCATGTCAGCAATGTTGCAATGTGAATACTTAATTTTCCAGAAATTATTGAACCTGTCAATTTCTTCCTTGATGAACATGTCATACTATTCTAATTGAGTTAATTATATTACATTAGTATATATAATAATTGGTAACTTTGATTATAATGGTAAAATGTAATATTTCTGTTAAGTATATTAATATGTAACCAACAACTTAAAATAGCCTTGTATTTTTCTTCTAAGGGGTTGTCTGCCACAAAAAAGCAGGAATTGACCTATTCTTCAAAGAACCTGAAGGCAGAACAAGAAGCAATGGATGGAAACTAATCAAGATGAGAAGCAATCTCAGAAGACATGGTCTTCTGACAGTTTTCTGACAGTTAAAACAATTACTCAATGGAACAACTTGCCTTCAGAAGTTGTGAATGCTCCAACACCAGATGTTTTCAAGAATACATTGGACAACCATATGTCTGAAATGGTATAGGGTTTCCTGCCTGATCAGGTGGCTGGACTAGGAGAACTTCAAGGTCCCTTCCAATTCTGTTATTCTAACTTCTGCTAACCTAGGTGCCCTTCTGAACATATCTCATAAAAGTAAGATCATGTGCTTAAAATACTGCAGCACATGGCTTTGAAAATGACTTTGGTAAATGTAGTGAATTCAAAGTGCAGCAACTTAGTTGCAGTAGAACTTAGTCACTTAATGTGTAACACCTGTGCTGTAGTTGGTGCATTGGTTAATGAATCCAATTCAAAAATGTAGTGTTAAGTTCTAAAGCCCAAATATCTTGGCTCTTACAGTATATTCAAGCATGCTTATTCTGACAAAAATATGCCTGTCCTTAATCATCTTGAGAAACTAATCTACTTGATGAGCAGAAAAAGGATCAGTCTATTTTAGATATAACCTTGACTTGTATTTGTTATGTCTGACTGAGGGAAAATAGGAAAATCACTGATTGGCTCAGACGCAGCTAGCCCTAAAATGCCGCCAAAAAATAAACGGCTGTCTTAAATGTTCCTGCATAAAGAAAGAGTATAAATAGGGTAACGGACTAGCCATTGCCGTTGTTGGGATTCGGAGTTTGTGAGAGGCTGTTCAGTGTTATTCTCTTGTTACAAATAAATAATTAAAGCTGAAGCTGTCTCCGGTGCACTGATTTTACAGTATTTGTCACCCCTCAGCTATGGTGGCATTCTAGAAAACTATAACACCCCTTCTATTGTAATAGGATTTGGTCATTGCAAAGTGATTTTGGGCTGGCTTTTTGCTTTGGTTAGATCTTAAATTTGATTATAACTTTTAAGTCTAAGATGGTGGATTTTATGAAAAGATTGAAAGACAAGTTTGTTCACTTGTATCAGTTAATATTTGTTTTTATTAAATGATATAAAACATCCAGAGTCTTTCTAATACATTCTACAAAGTCACCTAAAAATAAACAAACTATAACTTCTGAAGTATGTGAAAATTATTAGGTTTAAACATCTATTAGGAAAAAAATACAGCTATTTTATTTAACTTTTGTTTCAGCAACTGTAAAAGATAAGACCAGACACCAGCTGAGGAACAGATCTCCCTTGACAGAAATTTCTCAGCTTTATTCGGAAGTGTCTGGCAGGATAATGGAAATTATTGAATTGCACAGCTATAAAACCTATATGCATTGCCAAACTGGAGCCCTCCGGGAAGCTAACTTCATAAAATAAAAGAAATATATGAATCCATTTAAAGTACACCTATATTTAAAAATGTTCAGCAAACAGAAGACTGTGCCTAGGACAGTCGTAAAACTAAGAGAAAGTATGATTACTCATACTGGTTGCAAATCTTCATTCTCATATTCTCTACCTCATTTCTTCCTAAAGGAATAAAAATAAGGATCACAGACATTCATTTGAATATTTCAATCTTTTTCTTTTAAATCAACAATCAAATGCCAAGTATAATTTCAAATAAAAAAATCCCTGTCAATTAGACATAGTGCCCAATTAAAAATTCAATTTTCCCATTTAAAAAGTTCCAAATAATTTTTGTTCATTTGAGTCCATGCCCCCAAATTCTGTGAACAACAATTTCTTTTCCTTTCTAACTTTTCCTCTCTCATTTACTATTCTACCAACTTCCTAAAATCATTAGTATCCTTCAGATTTCCGAGCACAAACTTATTCACAATGATCAAGCATAGAAATGTTGAAATGTTTATTAGTTCCAGAAATCAGCAAAGAAACTAATAGTAATGTAAGCACATTTCTGCCATAGTTAACATAATGTGTCATCAAAAGTCCTTAAATAACTTTATCCTTCAAAATGATCCTGAGTTAAGCTTCCCACTTTAGATTGCTTTGCACTAAAAGAAAAGTTTTAATAAATCACTGAATTAACAACAATTTTCAGTTTACTGTTTATTTCCTTCTAGTACAATGGAAAATTGGAAAGAATTTATGTAAATAGATACATCTTTCTGTCCCACAGCCGATTACTCTAAAAGAAGCATAGAAGTGGACCAAATTTGGTTAGAGAGAAGAAGTCTACAAAAAGATAATGAAGCTTTCAAACGGGGCAGATTGCGCCAGGTTTGTGGAGCAGAGGCAGGTTTCAGCAGGTTCTGAACAGTTCCAGAGAACCAGTAGCGGAAATTTTGAGTAGTTCAGCGAACCGGTAAATGTCGCCTCTGACTTACTCCACCCACATCTATTCCCTGCCTCCCAAATCCAAGCTGATCGGGAGGAAATAGGGATTTTGGAATATCCTTCCCCTGGAGTGGGAAGGAAATGGAGATTTTACAGTATTCTTCCTCTGCCACTTTTACCAAGCCACGCCCACAGAACTAGCAGTAAAAAAAAATATGCTCCCACGACTAGTGTGCAGCAATTCTAAACTATGTTGCTGATACCACAGTCCACCTCTGATACCCAATGCATAGTACACAAAACTGTACACAGATGCAACCCAAAATAGGAGTGGAAACTCATAAATGGTCTCAATTTGCTATTTTATTACACAGAAGAACATATAGAAGACTCCTAAGGCCTTTGATGCTGAAGTACTGTAGACTAGGTGAAACTTGGTTTAATGCCAGTAACTATGAGAGGTATCTTGGAGTCCTAGTAGACAGTCACTTAAATATGAGTCAATGGTGTATGGCGGCAGCCAAAAAAGTCAATTCAATCCTAGTTTTCATTTTTTTAAAGTAACCCTTTTTATTGATTCTAAAATATAAAACACACACACAACATACAACAAGTGCTCAGTGATTTGTGCCCATCAACAGACAACATTCATACCCCTCCACCAAAATGGGGACATATTTTATATATACCATTTTAACTCAAGGGCAATACAGTGGTACCTCAAGATACAAACCCCTCGTCTTACGAACAACTTGTGATACGAACCCAGGGTTCAGAAAAATTTTGCCTCTTCTTACGAACTTTTTTCGAGTTATGAACCGGCGTTCGGAGACTGCTGGGAAGCCGCACGGCTGTTTTAAAAGGTGACAGCCAGGCAGCGGGGCTTCCCAGAAGCCTCCCGAATGCCAGTTCGTAACTCGAACAAAGTTCGTAAGAAGAGGCAAAATTTTGCTGAACCCCGGGTTTGGTTCGGGAGGTTGCTGGGAAGCCCCCCAGGCCGGCTGCGACCTTTTAAAACACCCGCGCCGCTTCCCAGCTGTCTCCCGAAGCCGAACGCGGAAGTTCGGCTTTAGCGTTCGGCTTCAGGAGACAGCTGCGAAGCGGCACGGGTGTTTTAAAAGGTCGCAGCCGGCCTGGGGGGCTTGCCAGCACCCTCCCGAACCCGGGTTCGGGGTTCGGGGGGTGCTGGCAAGCCCCCCAGGCCGGCTGCGACCTTTTAAATACCCGCGCCGCTTCGCAGCTGTCTCCCGAAGCCGAACGCGGAAGTTCGGCTTTAGCGTTCGGCTTCAGGAGACAGCTGCGAAGCGGCGCAGGTGTTTTAAAAGGTCGCAGCCGGCCTGGGGGGGCTTTCCAGCACCCCCTGAACCCCGAACCCGGGTTCGGGGGGTGCTGGCAAGCCCCCCAGGCCGGCTGCGACCTTTTAAAACAACCGCACCGCTTCGCAGCTGTCTCCCGAAGCCGAACGCGGAACTTCGGCTTTAGCGTTCGGCTTCAGGAGACAGCTGCGAAGCGGCGCGGGTGTTTATAAAGGTCACAGCCGGTCTGGGGGGCTTGCCAGCACCCCCCGAACCCTGAACCCCCCAGGCCAGCTGTCACCTTTTAAAACAGCCGCGCGGCTTCCCAGCAGTCGCCGAAAGCCGTTTTTTTGCGGGGTTTTTTTGGTTGCACGGATTAATTGACTTTACATTGTTTCCTATGGGAAACAATGTTTCGTCTTATGAACCTTTCGTCTTACGAACCTCCTCCTTGCATCAATTAAGTTCGTATCATGAGGTATTACTGTATATCTATTTACATATTATAAAGTGATTCGAATTTATTGATTGTAGCTTGGTCTCAAATTCTACTAACCATATATCCTCTTACCGTGTCCCATCGTCTCATCAGTTCCCGCAAATCAGTTTCATTGGTTGAGTTCATCCTCTTGTTCATAATTTCAAATTGAATATGATCCACCATGTACCGGTACCAATTTTGTATTGTCCATTTTGACAATCCTAGTTTTCATTAATAGAGGGATAGAATCAAGATCATGTGACGGCCTAGTACTGCTTTACAATGCCTCAGTAAGATCATATTTGAAATACTTCATCTAGTTCTGGTCACCACAATATAAAAAAGATGTTGAGACTCTGGAAAGAGTGCAGAAAAGAGCAACAAGAATGATTAGGGAGCTGTAGACTAAAACATACAAAGAATGATCTCAGGAACTGCATATCTCTAGACTAAAGAAAAGAAGGAGCAGGGGTGTTAAACTATTTTCCAAAGACCCAAAAGGCAAGAACAGAAACAATGGATGGAAACTAACTAAGGAGAGAAGCAACCTAGAACTAAAATTCCCTAACAATGAGAACAATTAACCAGCAATTAACAGCTTACCTGCAAAAATTGTGGGTGCTCCATCACTGGAAGCTTTTAAAAACAGACTGGGCAGCCATTTGTCTAAAATGATATAGGGTTTCTTGTTCAAAACAGTCAGACTAGAAAACCTCCTATGTACCTTCCTACTTTATTATTATACAAGATTAGTTAAAAACTGTTGTGGTTAGCTCTGGCCCAGCTCCTGCCCCAAGGACTGTGGATGTGGGGGAGACATCCACATGCTGCAGGCCTGTTGTGCCCCCGGTGGAATCTGATGATGAAGGCTCCTCTGACCAAGAAGACATGAGTGACAGGGAGGAGGAGAGTGTGGCAGACAGCTCAGAAGAAGATGAATTATCTAGCTCCTCCTTGGATTCAGAACAAGAGTTAATGATACAGCCATGCATGCAGAGAGCGATGCATAGGCAACAACAACTGAGAGATTATTATCAATGAAAATGAGGCCACCTGTGGTTAGGTGGGGCTGTGGTAATTAGTGAGGCTGCTATAAATAGCAGCCTGTGGGTTTGGCCATTGTGGAGGATTATCTGATCGTTATGTTTCTTGACTGCTTTACTGACTTTGACTTTTTGTGTGCTGATTTTTCCCTGCTTTGAAACTAAACCAGAGCAAAGTGTGTTTCACTTTGTGAAAGAAGGACTTTGAATTGCCTCACAGCTGCAAGCTAAGTATCACAGGACTGATAAGGGACTTGTATAAATTACCAGTTTGTTTGGAGACCAGTGCTCTTTGCTATAACAAAAGAGGGCTTAGTTTAAGTGAATTTTCATTATAAAGAACATTGTTTTGAATTTTCAAACGTGTGTGTGTCTGAAATTTGTACCTGTGAATTTTTGGGAGGATTCTACCAGAGAGCTTGACAGAACAAAAACAATCCAGAAGTCATGCGTCCTGCATTTCCTACATTATTCTTCTTTGCATTCACTTCTTCCATCTGCCTTGCATCTCCCACACCATCCACAAAATAATAGTGCCAGCATTAGCATGGGCATCAAAAGGCAGAAAAATCTGTTGATTTTGGACAAACCTATTACAAAAAAAATGAGCACCATAGTATTTGATTATCCCAAACACAGGCTTAAACAAATTCATTTACTTTTTGAATTAATAGGTACATGCTTGCTATTGCAGTAAGTGTACTTTCCTTTAAACTATAAATTCTCCCGATTAGGCAAAAATTTCTGGCTCAGGAGGTTCTGTTTTTAAGAAGTTGAATAAACATTTGCATTTGTTTTGTTATCTTTTCTTTTTAATGGAACAACAGTCAATATATGCTATAAATAAATAAGCAAATGGGTTGAAAGAATTATATCAAAAACATAGCCAAGAAATGCCTGAATGAAGAAATTTGAGGTCATTGTGAATGGATGTGTTCAACAGCTAGCAGCTTAAAAATATAAATCCTATTTTGTGAGATAACATATAAACCTACTTCAGCAATACTTTAGTATAAGATGTGCATGAAGAAACAAAAATATGAATGTGTGTTATTATTTCCTCCAAATGTATCCATTCACTTTTCTCTAGAAGAAGGATGCTGGCAATTTTTATTTCTTTTCATTTGTTCATTCTCTTAAACTTTTTTTGAGGCAATGCAACATTAATTAATATATAGATTAGATGAATATGCTACACAGAGTTTGTTTAAAAAGATTAATATACTACATAGAGTTTGTTTTAAAGGGTTTGTTAAAATCAAGCTAATATAATTGTTTTGCCAATTGTTTGCAGGGTTAAAAGAGGCAGAGAGATGTAAAAGTTATTACAAAATGTAATGAGTTCCTCTAAATTGAATTCACTGTGCCAAATAACACTTTAAAATATATTCTGTAGCCAAATAAGTTATTGCACCTGGTTTGGTAACCAATTTATATTTTTACCAATTCTTCCATCAGAATATTTATTCCAAGTTAAGTTAGTTAACTTTCTGTATTAGTCTACAGAAACCTCAGTTGAATAGTCTTCCAGCTTCTGTAACACAGAGCCTAAAGCAGGGGTCCCCAAACTTTTTACACAGGGGGCCAGTTCATTGTCCCTCAAACTGTTGTAGGGCCGGACTATAAAAAAAACCTATGAACAAATCCCTATGCACACTGCACATACCTTATTTTAAAGTAAAAAACAAAATGCGAACATACTATTTAGAGGGGGGGGAGAAATCTGAAATTCATATATGTTTATGTTTTGTTTTTAATTTTCTTTTGTTAACATCTGGTTGGCTATACAAGGTTTTCTTGGTTTATAGAAAAATGTATAAAGAAAGAAGGAAGCACTTTGGCATAATGGTTAATAAGTTAGAAATATAATTGGTGTACTTTTTGAAGGAACACTAAGGAGAGAATTTAATTAAAAGGAAAGTATGTACCTGTGCTCCTGTCACTCACCCGTGGGCCGGATAAATGGCCTCAGCGGGCCGCATGCGGCCCGCAGGCCGTAGTTTGGAGACCGCTGGCCTAAAGGATGATCTAGGTTTTCTCCCCATTCAGTTTTTATTGCATTTCACTTTTTGTTCCCTGGCTTATACTTTTTAAATAGCACTTTTATTAAATACTTTAAAAAATCAATTAAAAATAAAAAGTAATACAAATAAAAAGAAAAAAGAACATGCAGAAAAATAGAAAAGAAAGAAAAAATATATAATAAAAAAGGAAATATATAAATTTGAGATCAGCCATTGTAAGTATATAATTTACCACAATTTTTCTTAAAATACAACAAACAATATCTTCTTCTCATCTCTCTTATATATAAGCAAATTCTTAAAGATTTATTGTTTCAATCCTGATCAGCAAAAGTTTATTAAGTTACCAGAAGTTTTAATTTTGATAAAATAAATCACTTACCTATTCCGTCCTTTTACTTCTAACAATTCTTATCTTCACTCAATTCAAATAATGTCCTAGACTTTGATTTCATTTTTTATTTATCCCTTATCACAAGTACTTTCAGAGATTTAACAAATCTTTTATATTATCCTCCTCACTCTTTTTTTGTTATTTGTATATCTCTTTTAATTATTAAGACATCAGCGGGTTTCCTCTGTATATCCAGTGGAGCATCTTTTTCTGTATTTTTCTTGTAGTCTGACATTTTAAAATCAACTATCAGAGCAATCTCAAGTAAAGGTTGTTTCTCTTTCATGACATATTTTAAACAATAATCTATATATGAAGACAGACTTTGGCCATTGGGATGGCAGGTTAGGGGTGGAAACTGGGCGGTGGTAGCAACTGCATGTTCTCCTTTGGGCATCTTTAAAGATGATGGGCAGCCTCTCGCCAGGAGCTCATGGTGTCCGCACCAGTCTGGGTGATTGGAGAGGGGCTGCCCTTGGGACTCGCCTATCCCAATAACTGGAGGGGGATGAGTTGGTGAGCCCTCCCACCTACCTGGGCATGGCCAGGATCCAGGTGAAGGCATGGTGCCTTCACCTTGTTCAGCAAGGAGCTACACCCATAGTTGCCCAGTAAGGTTATTTGTGAATTATTTCCACCCCAAAATTTTTAATGGCCTCTGCAGGTCCTGGTTATTTGACGATAATCATTTAAAGTTCATTTAACTTTAATAAAGTGACCCATTTTAAATTCAGCTCTTGGTGTCCATGTTCTTATTCCGCCTCCAGTGCAAATGCTACTGGTTTGGTATGGTTCAGGATTACTGGTAGTAGCGGCAGCCAGTGGTTCAGAGAACTGATAATGGTGGCACCATGAGGCTCCGCCCACCCACCCAGACATCACAATTTTTTTTGTTTTTAACTCTTTGTGCATGCCCAAAGCCTTCTGCACATATGCAGAGTGAAAAAAAATACTCAACAGTGATGTATGTGCAAAACAGGTACTTCCGACTGGATAGGGAAGGTAAGTAGATTTCACTGCCGCCATGAACATATTAAATTCATATATCTTGTTATTAAGTTACATTGCTCAGCAACAGATCTTTTTATTTTATGGAAAAAAAGTGTGATAAATGAATAATTTCAGTTTAGCATTATTTCCCTACGTAAAAATGTCTCAAATTATATATTCAAACTGTCAAATATTTGTGTCTTGTATGTATCTGCAAGTTTATGTTGACACAAAATATGTGTTTCTTGAGCTCCTATTGAGCTATGCTGTCTTACCCATCTGAATTTTATTCTGCTCAGTCCTTTATAAATTATGGAAGTGAAACTTTTGATATTTCCCATTTTACTGGTGAAGAAATCCACATATCTCTCCAGTCGACATTAGTATCTTTTTCTGTCCTATTGCTCATGATGCGAAGTTGCATTGGAGCTGCTTGTTGACATCTACGGCAAATTCATGCTTGGTTATTTTTATGTCTTTTATCATGAAATGTGTTAACTCTTCCCAGTGTTAAATCACTGCCAATGAGTACTAATTAATCACTTCCCTTCACCCAAGATGCAACACTATCTTCTGCAGATTCAAAAATCAAAATGCTGACACATGAAGTTGCTCACTGTCAGACATAATGATTTCCTGCACAGTTAGCAATTCTTAATTACCATTCTCCTGCAACTCATAATTTATGTTGCCAAATTATCATTTGACATGATGTAACACTTCCAGCTGCAGCTACAATAAATCTTGTGAGCTGTTATAAACTCCTGGAATCATTCTACTCCTTGTGTTTCTATTTTCCTGGTATGCTGCTGATGGTGCCACAACGCATGCCAGCTGTAAATCTGGTCTTTTTGTTTCAACAGTTGCCAGATTGATACAGAAGTCTGTCCAGTGTGACCCCAGAGAATTCAAGAGGAAATTCATTAACAAGGCAATAGCAGCAAAATCTATTCCATAGAGATTGCAAAATAGAATTAAGACAATGGGGAAGGGAATATTTGACTGTGAAGATAATGGGAAAAAAGGAAATTTAATGACTGCACAGAAGAGTTGCAAATTGATGGAATAAAATCAGTATGAAAAGGAAGCAAAGGTAGAAAATTCAGGAGCTGCTCATAAGAAACTGTGTTAGCAGATGGGAAGAATTTCTTTGCCTTAGAATACTTAATACAGTGTTCCCTCGATTTCCGCGGGGGATGCGTTCCGAGACCGCCCGCGAAAGTCGAATTTCCGCGAAGTAGAGATGCGGAAGTAAATATACCATTTTTGGCTATGGACAGTATCACAAGCCATCCCTTAACACTTTAAACCCCTAAATTACCATTTCCCATTCCCTTAACAACCATTTACTGACCATTATTACTGGTACTCACCATTGAATAAGGCACTTAGTGATCCTGATATTTATAAACATAATTATTTATTAACGATAATTATTTTTCTTGTTATTTATTTGCAAAAATTATTAGTTTGGCGATGACATATGACATCATCGGATGAGAAAAACCGTGGTATAGGAAAAAACCCGCGAAGTATTTTTTAATTAATGTTTTTTTAAAAAACCGTGGTATAGGCTATTCGTGAAGTTTGAACCCGCGAAAATCGAGGGAACACTGTACCCTCCATTTCAATTTCTACAACTTGTAAATTGTTATTAATAATAATCTTTAACGTTCTGTCCCATTTTTAGTACCTCTCTTGCTTCTTTGCAAAAAAATATTTGCCCTGTAAAATATGCCATATAACTTGACATGTCTTGGTCATTAAACTGAAATGGACTTTATAAGCCAGTTCACATATTTATGCTTGATGCTCTTTAGTTAATTGACTGCTTACATGAAATGAGTCATTTAACATTAGTGTTCTTGTTCATGATCAACACATGAAAGAAGGCATACAAATATGGCTTCTAGCCTAGACCCCAGTTAGCAACCAAGATAAGGAAGATTGTTTAATTTACTATTTTGAACATTTCAGCATTAACAAAAGGGAAAGAATCCTAAATAATGGCTAAAATTTACTTGTAAGGTTTGCACAACAAAGAAACATCAAAGTTGATCGGTTTAGGGGGCTTGCTAAACACTGCTTAGTCGCCGGGACCCATAGGAGGCCAACCCCGTGGGCTCTGATTGGTTGCTGCGAGTTATGTGGCAGGACAGAGTCCATAAATAGTCTTGTCCTAATCCATGTAGTGTCTTATAGGCAATAACCTATTTATTTATTTGTTTGTTTGTTTGTTTATAAATAAATAAATAAAGGGGGGACATAATCGAAACATTTAAATATGTTAAAGGGTTAAATAAGGTTCAGGAGGGAAGTGTTTTTAATAGGAAAGTGAACACAAGAACAAGGGGACACAATCTGAAGTTAGTTGGGGGAAAGATCAAAAGCAACATGAGGAAATATTATTTCACTGAAAGAGTAGTAGATCCTTGGAACAAACTTCCAGCAGACGTGGTTGGTAAATCCACAGTAACTGAATTTAAACATGCCTGGGATAAACATATATCCATTGTAAGATAAAACACAGGAAATAGTATAAGGGCAGACTAGATGGACAATGAGGTCTTTTTCTGCCGTCAGTCTTCTATGTTTCTATGTTTCTATGTTTCTATGTTTCTATGTTTCTATGTTTCTATGTTTCTATCTATCTATCTATCTATCTATCTATCTATCTATCTATCTATCTATCTATCTATCTATTTATTTATCAGAAGTGATTCATTTGCCTTTAGCTGCCCATTAACCCTGGTATACTCCTCAGGTCTAAAAGGACCTGAAATGAAGTTTGAGACCCTGTAAAAAAGTTATTTCAAATTGTTCTGAGATAACATTTCAACAGATATGTAAATGAAAGCAAGCAGTTCCAAAACTCAAATATATTTCTTGAAGAAACATCAGTAAATAACTAATTCCCTTTCACAAAAAAGGTATAGATAGCAGATGCTGAGATGATTAATTGAACAGAAAAATTCATAGATTTGAGGAACATATATATATACATACATTGGTGTTATGCTCATTAATCAGCTAACATAGTATAGGACACTAGTAAGAAATCTATACTCCTTGCAAAAATTGCTGAATGATAACTATAATCTTGCACCCGGGGCATATTTGCTGTTATTCCTGGCAGTTTGAACTTTGCAGTCTCTGAAGTCAGCAATTAAAAAGTTCTATAACTCTGAAGACACCGACTAGTGAATAATTCTAATGTAGAGAACTAAAAAACAGTGGTGGCCTACGAGCTGGAACACTAAATTGCGCTCACCGCCATGGCTCATAAATTCTTGCGGAACCAGTGTAATTTTGCTTCTGCACCTGTGGAGGTAGCAAAACCATGCACGGAGCCGCAGGTAAAACCTTGCTGAAACATGGGCACAATTGTGCTACCTCCACAGGTGCAGCAGCAAAATTGCGCTGGTCCCGGAAGAACTTATGAGCCACGGCAGAGAGCGCAATTTAGC
Source organism: Erythrolamprus reginae (assembly GCF_031021105.1). Classification (NCBI taxonomy): domain Eukaryota; kingdom Metazoa; phylum Chordata; class Lepidosauria; order Squamata; family Dipsadidae; genus Erythrolamprus; species Erythrolamprus reginae. Next base: position 109,044,929 of record NC_091952.1, on the reverse strand, counting down.
GTTCTGGCTTGAAGCCCATATAGCTCGCTGCCGTGGCTCGTAAGTAATATATATATACACACACATACATATTAACAGGGTTGGAAGGGACCATGCAGGTCATCTAGTCCAACCCTCTGCCCAAGCAGAAAGACCCTACACCTGCCTCTACCTAGGATATAACTCAAAACCTCCTGACTGTGAGGGAAGAGCTCCACCTCTAGGCCACAGCAGCTGCTATGCCATTTAGCTTGAATGGCTTGTGCATCAGAGTGGAATGATCATACAGGTCATTTATTAGATATATTAAAACTGTTTATTGACAACCCAGATCAACTGATGTGGTATTTTATAGAATGCTACATTAACATCGGGAAATGGGATTAGAGGCATTGCAAATTTAGATAATTAGACTTATGGGGATAAATGGAGATGGGTTTTGCATGCACAAGTAAGACATTTGAGCAATTTACAATATATATATATAACCCCGGTTTTCACATTATTATTTCTAGACATTTCTCACTTTTGTAAACTAGGCTATAATATTGTTTGTCCGTTGTATCCCATTTAATCACACCTAAATTTCCACCAAACATTGACTATATGAATAATTAATTCACAGCAATAGTATTGCTAAAATATGGCAAATCCACAAGAACAAAACTGAGTTGTTCTAACTAACCTTTGCTATCCATACAAATGCAACATAATGTTCTTTTACTGGGGCTTAATTGGTTTCCTAAAGGACTGAATTTACATAGCATACTATAGGACTACAGACACATCCTTCCTTCTCTAAATGCTGGTAATTTAAGAGCATTTATACTTCCTGAAATTACAGAACTGCTGATTAATTTTTTTTCCTTCTCTCAGATGAAGGCATCAGAATTAAACACCCCAAACAATATTTAATTGAATGAAATTATCAGTAGGATCACCAGGTGCAAAAGAAGTTAGGGCTCTTATTTCTTTAATAATTTTTCAGAAGATCAAACACAATGTGAAATATCTTCTTCTGCAAAGTTTTTAAAAGTAGAGGAACCCAAATCCCTGTATAAAAGAACCAATTTGGTCTAGTGGTTAAGGCAAAAAAAAATTGTGCTGGTAGAAAGGAGAATCAAATAAATACCACCTATTTGCAGAAAGAGATTATGTTTAACTTCTACCATATACAATAGTTGTTGAATGTAGTAGTATTCTTTGAATGACAGCAGGCATTTGCCAAACATGACAAAAAATAATTGCCTTTGTACATGCTATATAGATAACAACCTTGTCCATAAATCAAGAAAGAGAAAAAACACGGAGGACCTGCTTTAATATATGGACTAATGAAGCCAAGATGATGTTTTGTCAAATTACATGACTCTTGGTGATTTATTTTAGTTATTTATTTATTGGATTTGTATGCCGCCTCTCTCCGTAGACTCGGGGCGGCTAACAACAACAATAAAAACAGCATGTAAATCCAATACTGCAACAACTAAAAAACCCTACAAACAAACATACCATGCATAAATTGTAAAGGCCTACGGGGAAAGAGTATCTCAGTTCCCCCATGCCTGATGGCAGAGGTGGGTTTTAACCCTGCTGTTCTGTTTAAAAAAAGTTAAATATCTTCTGTTCCCGGGTCACCCTGACCCGGACCGAAAACTCTTCATTTGCAGTGCTTATGTTTGGTCAATTTGAATACTTTTTTTCACTTGGAAAGTAGTCTGAACATTTCTGCACACAATGATATGAAAATTGAACTGAAGAAATTAATCCTTATTGGTTTATTTTGCACATAAATATGCCTCCCCCCCGTTTTTGTGAATTTTTTTTAGGTTTATTGATAATTATGCCTGCAAAATACATTCTATTTTACTAAAGTTGGTATGGGATTGGTAGCTTGAACATTTCTGAACATAATGATATGAAAATTGAACTGGAAAAATTGATGCATATTGGTTTATTTTGTTGATGAAATGCATGCCCCCCCATTTTTTTAAAATAGTCTTCACTTTATGGATAGTTTTGCTAGCAAAATACATTCTATTTTACTAAAGTTGGTGTGGGATTGTTAGCTTGAACATTTCTGAACATAATGATATGAAAATTGAACTGGAAAAATTGATACATATTGGTTTATTTTGCACATAAATGTATGCCTCCCCCCGTGTTCAATTATTTCAATTTATATAAAAATTATGCTGTTAATTTCAAACTTACATACTTTTTTTTAGTAAAATGGATTTGTTTCATAAAATTAGTTCTCTGGCTACAATGTGGTTGATTTTCAAAAGGATATTCCAAATATTTCTAGCCAAATATGTATAGAAAGTGACAATAATGGCACACAGCAAGGCCGAGGGGTGGGGTGGCCCTTTTGTGGCAAAAATAAACCAATAAGAACCATTTTTTCCAGTTCATTTATATTTTTCTTATATTCAGAAATGTTCAATTTAGTATATCAAACCTTTTGGGGGAAAATTCCTTAGGGATTTGTAGCCTTAAAAAATAGAAATTGACCCGAAATTCAAAAAGGATGGGGGAAGGGGCTTTTTGATCAAAATAAAAATATAAGTCTCAATTTTTCCAGTTCAATTTTCATATCATTATGTTCATAAATGTTCAAACTAGTTTTCCAGTTGAAAAAGTTTTCAAAAAGATCAAATTCAAGTTCCTAAAAAAATTATTTTTGGTCCGGTCATATACGAACAGAAACAGACTTGAAGTTATGATTTTTTTTTTGCCCAGAAAACAATTAGCCACCACCCCAAAAATATTTTTTGATGATCAGCATTGTTAAATTGAGTAAATGAATGCATAAGATTTTAAAGAATATTTCAGATTTGGAGCATAAAGAAATAAAAAGTGAAAATGGTTGCAAGCAGCTGAGGGGGGGGGCTTATTTCTGATATTAAAAAACCAATAAGAATCATTTTTTTCAGTTCCTTTATATTTTTCTTATATTCAGAAATGTTCAAGCTACCAATCCCACACCAACTTTAGTAAAATAGAATGCATTTTGCAAGCAAAACTATCCATAAATTGAAAAAGATTTCACAAAAACGGGGGGGCGTGCATTATATCCGCAAAATAAACCAATAAGATTTACTTTTTTCATTTCAATTTTCATATCATTGTGTGCAGAAATGTTCAGACTACTTTCCAAGTGAAAAAAGCTTTCAAAAAGACCAAACATAAGCACTGCAAATGAAGAGTTTTCGGTCTGGGTCAAGGTGACCCGGGAACAGAAGATTTGTAACTTTTTTTGCCCAGCAAAAACTAAGCCCCCCACCCCCCAAAAAAAATTCTCATAGAGAGAACCCCTGAAATGATGAGCAGTCATGAAATTTCAAGTTTCAGATATGCAGGGAAAATTTTTTACAGGGACTCAAACTTGGCTTCGGGTCACATACGACCCGAACAGAACAGCAGGGTTTTAAGGAGCTTATGAAAGGCGAGGAGGTTGGGGGCAATTCTAATCTCCTGGGGGAGTTGGTTCCAGAGGGCCGGGGACGCCACAGAGAAGGCTCTTCCCCTGGGCCCCGCCAAAAGACATTGTTTAGTTGACGGGATCCAGAGAAGGCCCACTCTGTGGGACCTAACTGGTTGCTGGGCTTCGTGCAGCAGAAGGCGGTCCCTGAGATTTTCTTCATCTGTCCCTAACCTGGTCCTTCAGGTCTTCCCATCATACACTCATCAACTTTGTAACTGAATCTGTCCATGTAGTTCAGTAGTGGATTCCACTTACCTTTGCTACTGGTTCGGGAACAGGAGTGTGGGGGCTGATGGGCTTCTGTGCAGGCACAGAAGCTTTCCACCACCACTGCAAATGATTCACAGATCTGGTGTGAACTAATAGCAACCCACCACTGATGTTGTTGCTGGGTATCTTCTTCTCCTTTACCTTTTACCTTTCTTCAATGTTAGAGCTGTTTCTAGAAAATTACATATTAGCATAATACATCCAATGTAGGATTATTGGAGCTTGGTTATTTATTACAACTCTGGATGATTTGTTTTCTTGATTGTCCAGAGTATTCTCAGCTGTCTTTTCCAACACAAAGTTTAGAAGTGTTAACACTATCCCTATACTGTTTCTTCAAAGCCCAATCTTCAGTTACATAAAACATCCCAATGAATACCATTACAATCTGATTCCCTGTTTTCTTTGCCTGGTTATTGTTATGAGATTTGATATTACACCAGCTTCTATTCACTGAGGAATTCATTGAAACCTAAACCTTGACTAGGCTGCCTATACTTTTGCATGCAACTATGTAATTATTTTAATAATCACTTTCTAAAATGGAAGCTCTCTTTCTCTATAATGAACTAAAGACCGAACCCAGGTTTTAGGGTATTGGAGGTACGTGCAGATATGGATGGGAGATTCTTTGTCCTGCTATATCAATATTAGGACACCATCACTAAATGGTTGCATTGAATGTGAGTACCATTTTATAAAACCTTACTGAACTAATACAATTGCGCATAATTCAGGCTGCTTATTTCCTAATAATGATTGATAACAGGTCTAGAATTGTACAATAATGTAAAATTGAATTTAATAGACAAATAATTATTGTTAAAGATCAGTAGGGTTGTTTGGATTTTTCAATGAAATTGCAGGTGGATAAATTAAAAGTGGGAGTAATCCATTGTTGGTAATTATCCATGCAGGTACTTTTGAAATGAAGACTGAATACTTATAATTACATTTTTGACAATTCTGGAACAAAGCCCTTCATTCATTGGTGGCAAGCTGTTCTCTCTTTGTGAAGGAAACAAAAAAAAATCTCCGTTTCCATGTACAAAGCACTGTAAACATTTAAAAAGGCAAGAGCAGATTTGATGTCATGGTACTAAGAATGCCTTCAACTATGTTCAAAGAAACAGCTTGAGAAATATGTTAGACCCCTGGTTCTCAACATGGAGCCCATGCCCCACAGGGAGGCAATTTCATTTTTAATGGGGACAATTGGAACCTTATTTAAACATAGTTAATGGCATTTAGGCTTCCTCCATGTGAGTAGTTAACTTTTTGAATAATAAAAATTATACGTCATGGGGGGGAGGCCTCAGGATTTTAGAAATGCTTAGGTGGGGCATGGCCAAAAAAAGGTTGGGAGCCATTGTGTTAGACCCTTCAACTTCCAATGACAATTAAGAAAGTCTAGCCAGATCTACTAACTAGTGTCATTAGAATTTGATCTATCTCAATGTTTTTTCTCTAGAATAACTTTGAAATAACTTCAGGTCTTCTAGAAATCTTCCATAAACAATGCAAAAAAGAAAAGAAAAAAAGAAAGAGAAAGAAAGAAAGAAAGGAAGGAAGGAAGGAAGGAAGGAAGAAGGAAGGAAGGGAGGGAGGGAGGGAGGGAAGGAGGGGGAGAGAGTGGAAGAAAGAAAGAAAGAAAGAAAGAAAGAAAGAAAGAAAGAAAGAAAGAAAAGACCACAATTTATTTATTTATGCATTTATGTATGTATGTATGTATGTATGTATGTATGTATGTATGTATGTATGTATTTCTTTGTTTGTTTGTTTATTTATTTATTTATTATATTTCTATGCTGCCCAACTCCCTAGGGACTCATAAATTATATTAAATATAATTTAATTCTAACACACATAATACACATGTTATAATATAATCAAAGCAGCAGGCCAGCAAATGAGTCATGGCTCATTAAAAGTTCTACCATTGCAAATGATAGCATTGCATGGTGAATAAGGTTCAAAAATAGGTTTTTTGTTTTTGTTTTAAATCACAAGCTCTCGTGGAACCCCTAATGATCTCTTCTGGGAAAAGCTGGTCATGATGATTTCACTTCTACTCCTTTTCCCACCATCATCCATCAACAATCTTTACATGTAAATAAGAGAACTTTTGACTATGAAAGCTGAGAAATTCTGGGACAGTTGCCCAAGAAATAATTACACTTAATTTTCTAGTAACAAATAAGTCATTTTGGAACATTTAGGTCATAGCTATGTTACCAATTCATCAAGTCATTTTCTGTTATTTACTTGTCATAGATATTCTTCATGAACAACTTGGAATATTAATTTATTAAAGTTTAACTGAAAACTGAAAGCCAATTTGGTCTAGTGCATGGCTGTCAAACTCATGGCCCACAGGTCAAATGTGGTATGCATAGGCCTTGCCCACACATGGTTTAGCAAAGGGGTAAAGTCATGATACATCACATGATGATGATGTGATGATGTGAATTTGACACCTCTAGTGTAGTACTTAAGGTATCAGGCTAGAAAGCAAGTGACCATGAATTCAGTTCCCATCTTAGCCATGAAAGCCAGTTGGCTAACTTTGGGTCAATCACTCTATCTCAGCCCAACTCATCTTACTGGGTTGTTAATGTGGGCAAAATAGGATGAAGAGTAAGGTATGTTGAATATGTTGGCCTTGAGTTATTTGTGAAAAAGATAAATAAATATGAGATATACCTAAATAAATATGAGATATACCTAAATAAATATGAGATATAAATACATGTCAGAAATATGTTTTTAAAATCATATGTAGTCTATCATTTCATAATGCAGGTATTTTACTGAAAGCAAAGTAGATGCTTGGAACAAACTTCCAGCAGGCATGGTTGGTAAATCCACAGTAAATGAATTTAAACATGCCTGGGATAAACATATATCCATCCTAAGATAAAAAGCCCTTCATGGCGTCGGACCAGAATATCTCTGAGACCGCCTTCTGCCGCACGAATCCCAGCGACCGATTAGGTCCCACAGAGTGGGCCTTCTCTGGGTCCCGTCAACTAAACAATGTCAGTTGGCGGGCCCCAGGGGAAGAGCCTTCTCTGTGGTGGCCCCGACTCTCTGGAACCAGCTCCCCCCAGAGATTAGAACTGCCCCTACCCTCCTTGCCTTTCGTAAACTCCTTAAAACCCACCTTTGTCGTCAGGCATGGGGGAACTGAGATATTTACCCCTATATAATTTATGTATGGTATGTTTATATGTATGCCTGCTTAATAATGGGGCTTTTAAAATATTTTAAATTTTAAATTGTAAATTATTAGATTTGTCATGAACTGTTTTATTGTGTTGTGAGCCGCCCCGAGTCTACGGAGAGGGGCGGCATACAAATCTAATAAATAAATAAATAAATAAATAAATAAATAAATAAATAAATAAATAAATAAATAAATAAATAAATAAATAAATAAATAAATAAATAAATAAATAAATAAATAAATAAATAAATAAATAAATAAATAAATAAATAAATAAATAAATAAATAAATAAATAAATAAATAAATAAATAAATAAATAAATAAATAAATAAATAAATAAATAAATAAATAAATAAATAAATAAATAAATAAATAAATAAATAAATAAATAAATAAATAAATAAATAAATAAATAAACAAACAAACAAACAAACACATAAATACATAAATAAATAAATAAATAAATAAATAAATAAATAAATAAATAAATAAATAAATAAATAAATAAATAAATAAATAAATAAATAAATAAATAATATAGGAAACAGTATAAGGACAGACTAGATGGAACATGCTGTCAATCTTCTTTGTTATGTTTCTAGGTGTGTTTTTGGAATTCCATGATAGAGTTGAATAAACCTGTGATTTATTTTACCAAGTTCAACACATTTCTATAGTACAAAATTAACTTCATCTTACATTCTGTGAACATTTTATACTCACTTTACCAATTTAACAACATTTGCAAATATTCCACTCTATTATATGGCTCTATTATATTTTCTCTAATTTATATCTATTTGTATGATACTTTCCTCATTGCACTGATATTGGTACCCATAAATAAAATACACTATGCAGTGCAATAAGGGAATGCTAACCATGTTCTGGTTTCTTTAATAGTTCAGAAAGGCCAATTTTAATTAGCTCACATTAACCTGCCAAATATTTCCTTTCTTTATGCTATACATAGACCCAGATTTCTGACTGATCAGCCAAGAAGTTTAGATTTACCATGCTTGAGGAAAATATATTGTTATCGGTGTCAACTGTATCCCTCTGAATAATGAATAGATAAATTACCTCAATTGATGGTGTCCACCACACATGGGCTCAAAAAATATTATTATTATTATTATTATTATTATTATTATTATTATTATTATTATTATTAATTAGATTTGGTATGCCGCCCCTCTCCGTAGACTCGGAGTTGGATTTTGAGTACTTCTTTCACCAGTCCCCAGAATTAATGATGATGATGATGATGATGATGATAATAATGATGATGATGATGAATAGTGTTGGGCGAACCCTATGAAGTTCGGGTGAGTTTGCTGAACCCAAACTCAAACCCAAACCCAAACAGCAGCAAGCCGCTGCAGTGTTCTTTTCTGTAAAAAACAAGGAGGTGGGAATTTCCCCACCTCCTTTTGCTTCCTTTTATTTTTACAGAAAAGGATGCCGCAGTGGCATTGCAAGAAAAAGTAGGTGGGGAATCCCACGATGGGATTCCGGGGCGGGGCTTTGATATCACAGAGACTACTTCCTGGCCGGCCAAAACGGGGAGGAAGGAGTCTCCGTGACGTCAAAGCCCCACCCCCGGAATCCTATCGTGGGATTTCCCACCTCCTTTTGCTTGCAGCGCTGCAAGAAAAAGGAGGTGGGAAATCCCACGATGGGATTCCCCACTCTTCTCCCAGGTGTCGTCGTTTCCCGGTGTTTGAGCGAATGCCGAACCCAAACTTTGTAAATTTGGTTCGCCCAACACTAATGATGAAAACATTTAGTGAAGAAAAGTTACCTCCTCCCTCTCTACCTCCCCAATTCATCTGTTTGCTATCATAGTTTTGCATACTCTCATTCAGGGGAGATAGGAATACATATTTCTGTAAGAATACTGCTTTATGTTTGCTCCCTTCAAAATACCTTACAATTTTCAAAATGCCAGTGCAATTCAGCAATATTTTTTTTATTTCTTCTTCCTGAAGAGCTGACATTAGAGACCCAGGATGGCAGATTAAAAACACCCTCCTCCTTCCTTATACTGAAGTCATTCTGGTTTCCTTTGGAGCAGGGGACACATTTTACCCCCAATTAACTTTATTGGCATTTATGGAATGATGATGAGAAAGAAGTATAATAGTAGAAGAAAAGGACCAACACATCAAATATGATGGGGAACAAAGCAAAACAAATTTAGAAATAGCATTCATAAATTCAGTTATATAGCTGGAAAAAAAGGCTCCTATGAGACATTATATTATATTATTTTTTAGTCTAATCCACTTTATAAAAACAGCTTTCTGGACATGTGATAACTTGTACCTTATTATCAGTGATGGGCTACCCAAATTTTTATTACCACACTGTGGGCGTGTCTTATACAGGATGCCCTGCATTTTCTTTCAACCTCTTTCAGTGCAAATTGGGTGCTCTGGGGTGGAGCTCCATTTTCGCTACCCACAGCATTCCCCCTCATCCAGGCATCAGCCCACCCCTGCTTATTATACATGTAAACATATAAAAACAAAAAAATTTTTACAAGAGATCTACAAAATAAACAGATAGCTACGGCATAAGAAATATGCACATATTTTTAATGTTAAAAGTGAAAAGACTGAGGCTTACTAATTATGATTTTTAGTTCCTATAGTTCTCAAAAAGTCTATAGCAATACTTGAAAAAATAAAAGCAGTTTTACAGAATAGTAAAGGAAAACTTAAGCTAATTTAGAATAAGGCCAGTTCAATATAATGAATAATGTATTCAACATTGTTCTGCTACATACCAATATTCTTCCTAAAACAAAAAACATTAAAACTTGAAAGTTGAAAGAAAGGAAGGAAGGAAGAAAAGATGAGGGAGGGAGGGAGGGAGGAAAGATAGGTTAGTAGATTATGTTTTCAAGAAACCATAAGTCTCTGTCACTAATTGCTTACCTTGTTTAAACTTCAGACCTCTAGATTTTAGAGGATAATCTTCACCAGTCAGCCAAAAAGAATTGTAATTTATTTCCATGAATCACATTATTATCACTTAATAAATATTGCTTTCTTTTTTTATTATGCATGATGAATAGGCATTAGCTATTTTATGCAGACCCTTGTTTCAGTTGATTGTTGCATTTGGCTGGGATGCTACATTACCTGCAAAATTAAAAGTGTTGTTTGAATACTTGAAAACAAATATTAGAAGCAAACTATTTAATCAATGTTATACTTGGTTTTTTTCTCATTATATTTTTATAAATGTATCTGAAAAGCTTGTATTATATGTTAACTGAAGTGTCATGCCCCTTGATAATGTGAAATCAATTTTATGGTTTGCCTTAACATTAATCTAATTTTATATGTTAATTTTGTTTGGGGGGGGAAATCGTATAATTAAAATAGTGTTCTTTATCTCAGTAAAGATTACTAGATCTGTAGCTGATTCTTCCAATAATAATTTATTCCATATGTTTATTGTTAAAATATTAAAGTAGAAAGTAGAAAAATGCAAATATTAATAAAATGCAAAAATATTAATACAAATACACAGGTTTATATTATATTAGAACTACTGTAATATAATACAAAAAGATATGTTTACAATTGAATATCAAAAAGGATATTACAAAAACAAAATATAAATTATTGGTGCTTTTTTGGCAATACATCCTCATCCTCCCTTCCATGTATATCCCTAACCATTAGCATACTAGCTACGGTTTAAATATTTGACCTTTTGTTGTGGCCTGTCAGCTACTGACCCCTCCAGCAGCCAAATCAGATGAGGAGGAGGTGTGGGAGTCAGGGTCAACATCAAGACAACCTGAGAGCTTCAAGGGGCAGAAGGGTAGAGGCAGAGCCTCTGCAGTCTGTAAGCCCTCAGATGGAGAGTCAACCATCCCCAGATCTGGAGGTGGCTGATGCAGAAGAGGTGGAAGAGTTGGGTCCACTGCCTGATGCACGGATGCACAAAAGGCAGAGGAGAGGAGAGCAGTGGAAATCTGTGGGCCAATCCTTGGGATGAAAGCCACAACTACTAGCGAAGTGCCACCCTAGCTCTGGGGATATAAGGCAAGGGATGGAGATCAATAGATGTAGTAGACAACTATTCATCTCCCTGCTGGACAAACCTATTAGCCTGCGTTGAGAGAGAAAGTTTTTGCAGGGGCTGCTGGTGCTCGTAATAAAGGCAGAGGGTTGGTCATGTTTGGGGAGCTGGGTCAGAATACCTTTAGAAGAATACTATTAATTGTTCCTAATTTGTTTAGTCTTAAAAACAATTTCTCCTGAGATCAGAATAAGTTTTACATCTAAAAAGCTTTTCTGCCAATTTGTATTCACCTTTTGTGCTGCTGCTCCACTTCAGAAAGTCAAGAATTTTATCTGTCTTGAATATTTAATCACAGAAGATTGGGGGGGGGGGGGGAACAGTGTTCACTGTGTATAAAGATCCTATATACAGAATGATCAGGGGTGACATTAACATTTTTACCCTACTGGTTCTGTGGCTTGGTGGGTGTGGCTTGGTGGGGGGGGGTCCATGTGACTGAGTGGATGTGGCCACAGCAAGGTAGGGTGGCACCACCCCACCAAGCCAGGTTCAAACAATGGAAAGTAAAGTTCAGCCAAGTCTTCCAGCATTCAATTTGGCTGCTTCTCACCTCCTTCTCATGTTTGTTCCGTGTGTATGAGCCTGAGAAGGAGGAAAGAAGAAGTGAGTGGGAGGGGCAGGTTGGTGAATTTACTGGTTCTCTGTACTGTACATAATTGCCACCATAGGTTCTATAGAATATATCCGAACATGCTGAATTTCATCCCGATAATGATATGAGGACAAGCTCTGTTTCCTGGGAAAAAAATGAATGTATGAATAATGTACCGTGTAATCACTGGCCACATAATTGAACCAAAATGTGTTGAATTGTGAGGATAAATAACAAGAATAGTGATATGACTTCACTGTTGAACTAACTAAGTTTGTACAGAACCCCTGTCTTTTAAAACCAAGACCACACAAATAACATTGACCACAGATATAATATAATCGTAATATCGTTCTGGAAAATAACAAGGTTTGGGTTCAAATATCTACTGAAAATTTGACATGCTTTACTTGGAATCGCTCTTCATGAGTAATGCCTGTGCTAAAGCAGTTTCATGCGCCGAAGGGACTGTAAGACCATCCAAAGTTTCCTTGCTATCTTCTTCAAGTATCTGCATATGTTCTGAATGAGAACAAAATAAGAGTTTACATGGTTGTCTTTTGTTATGAGGCTGAAAATGTCACATTGTTGTAAGTCTGGACCTTTTGAAGGCCTCCTTATACAATATATAAATAGACTTTTCATGCAGATGTTCTCATTCATCCCATCCCCCATTAAAGATATTAGGAATACAGAAGCCTAACACTTCTGTGAGAATTGGGTTGAAAGAAACTACACTTTATGAAATTGGAAAGGGACATAACTTTGTCAGAAAAGAAACAGAGGGAGTCAAAATCTCCACTGAATGAGCGAAATTTAAACACATAATGCCTGCCCCAATTCTGCAATTTTGAATTCAGACTCAAAAATAGTTTTTTTGATAAAAATAATGGGGTTCAACTAATCTCAACTTAGTTTGGGAATTATATACCAAAAGATCCATTAGCCCTTCATTGGATCCTAATACACACACACACACACACACACACACACACACACACACACACACACACACACAAACATGGGAACAGGAAGCCTTTTGAAATAAACACTCACATTTCCACTCTTAAACACCCACAAGCACATCCCAAATGGTATGAAATTGCAGGTGTTTTTTTTCTCCCTGTGACATTATGTCTTTTTGATATTTTCTCTATACATCAGATTGGTTATTTTTCTATGTGGGCCCTTTAAAATATCTCAAATTGAGAAATTTCCAGAATTCATTTTAAATTGCTTTAAATTGCTTAAAAATAGGTAAAATTCACCGTGGCTACTGTGTTTTTACTCTGAAAACAAATGCTTCAGCTGTATACAACTGCAAAAATATTGAACAAAGCAGATCTATTTTATTTTATGTGACCCATTGTAAAATAGCACATTAGTTTGCTCACTAATTATTTAAATTGTTTTTTCAGCATTGTATAAATTGCCAGCATTATTTTCCACTAGCTTGTTGAGAGCAAATGTAATACAGTAGCTAAATTGTCAAACTAGGAGCAGGATTTAGTCCAACTTTGATCTGACAAGCCAGCAGGTGACCTTCAGCTAGTCATTCCCTTTCAGCTATAAATCAGTGTCAGACTTTGCAACAAGTCAGCCAATAAGCATCAAAATCATGCATTGATGGATTTGTTCTTAAGCAATATCTGCAACCATGTGGGACAAAAACTTAGAACAAAAAATTCTAGTGGCTTGAATTTCTTTATGTAAAAGTAATTTAAATTCTTCTTTATTACAAGAACTTCTCTTCTGTTTTTCATGCCTAGATTTCTTTCAACACCACCAAATCACATATTATATTTTAATCTGGTGAGTGCTACATTTAGTTGGTATTTGTGGTCAACTTTTTGCAAACCAATCTAGTTTTCCAAAGGTTTTCAATAACTTACATTTGATATAAAAAGCAACATATATAATTCTTTTTATATCCTTGATATAAAAAGCAACATATTCCCAGTGATACTTTCTCAGAATGATCCTCAAACTCTTCATCAACTCTTTCTAGAGGAGTGCTTTCCCATCAAATGTCACAGATGACTGCTGAATCCAGACTTCTCTCAGGTCCGCAGTTGATGCTGGCTGATGCTGCAAGCTGATTGGTCATCACCATTCTGGTGTAACTATATAAAGAGCTGTCAAAAGTGCTGCCTTTGCTGCTCTCTGTTAGCCAGAGTGTGCCGTATTTAGCTGACAGGCTAGCACTTTCACTGTTAGCAATTATTATTTGAGCTGAATAAACCTGTTAGCCTTCCAAATGTGCCTGCCTCAGTTTGTAAGTCTAAGACTTGTCAATGACAATTCATTGGAGCCCTGGGTGGGGGCTCAAAAATCAAAGCCACTCAGGCTTTCTAGGGTTGAGTCAATACCATTTTCTCTATATACAGCATAGGGCAGAGATATATAACTGTATAATCTGTACACCGAATGTATCACTGTCTACAAAAGTAGTCTATTTGAGAAAATATGATTTTCTTTTTTTTCTTCTTCTATCAAACTAAGCAGAAACATCCTCTCTTTCAAAGAGTCATTAGTCACCATTTGAAAGCAACCCCATGCCACTTCCTGGTTCAATGGATTCAAATAAAAGCATTTTGGTAAAAATATTGACTTTTAAACCTTCACTATTCCATTTTTTTTAAAAAAAATTGTGCATAATATTTAAAATTGGAAAGGTTAAAAATTTTATTTTTTCCTTATATAGGAATTAAAACTGCTCATTTCTGGACACATCTGCTTTTATTTTGGACAACCATTTATTGTCCACAATATGCTAATTCTCCATTTCATTTCTTCTAACATTTGAATTGCAATATCAAATCCTGATTCTTATTTTGTTCCAAATTGAATATAGCTTTCCTGAAATGTGCTATAGAAATATTCAAAATTATCTAATATTATGACGGAAACCAGGACAACAACAAAAAAGCTAGACAGAATGAAAGGAAATGATTGTAGAAGCAGAACTCATTAACTATATTGCCTTTTGAAAGAGTGTTTCATAGCAAAAGTTGCTTACTTAGTAGCACATTCAATTTAGTTGTTTGAGGCTTTAATGAATTATGAACTATCTAAGAACAGAACTTTCTTTAAATGCCATTTTAAAATCTCTGTTGCCTTGGTGATCTATCAGCATCTTTTCAGATTGAAGTGGCATAATACATAGATAAATCAACTCTCTTCAATATGTCATTCTTCAATAATAACTAAATCAGACTTCTCCAAATGTGTTCAACTTCTCTAGGTATATTTTTTTAATTTCTACACAGAGATGATCCCAGGACAAGAAATTAATGAAGAGAAGAAGTCTTATTTTTGGATTACGATTTCTTTTCCTACATTTGGACCATGGAATGAAGAAGCCAGTTGAAATTTTAGATAAGGTCTTTTTAATTTCTAAAGTTAATTTTTGCACAATATAGTAGTGATTGCAATATAGTGTTTGGAATACAATGCTTGCTGAAGAGTGGGTTAATAATAGAATATTAAACAACAGTCTACATTTTTATCCTATTCTCCTGAAATTTCATTCAGCTAATTATATGATTGTTGAAAAAGACCAAACAATCTAAGTCAAGATATTCTGAATATAGAATAAAAGCTGGAACTTTTGACATCTTGATACAGAATAACTATAGATATAATTTTAAATCATACTAATTATGTAAGATTTTCCTAATTAAAACTGAATCAAATAAATGATAGTGATGCTAGGCCTTTTAGGTTCGAAGCAAAAGAAATGCAATAAGAGTGCTCTCTTCAGATTTAACCAGGAGGGCATTTGGAACTGGAACTGCAGAAAAAGCAATTGCTGCCAACCTGCCTTCCATTGAGGACCTGTATACTGCACGAGTCAAAAAGAGGGCAGGGAAAATATTTACTGACCCCTCACATCCGTGACACAAACTGTTTCAACTCCTACCCTCAAAACGTCGCTACAGAGCACTGCACACCAAGACAACTAGACACAAGAACAGTTTTTTCCCGAACGCCATCACTCTACTAAACAAATAATTCCCTCAACATTGTCAGACTTTCTACTAAATCTGCACTTCTATTCTACTAGTTTTTCTCATCATTCCTATCACCCATTTCTTCCCATGTTGACTGTATTACTGTAACTTGTTGCTTATATCCTAAGATTTTTATTAATATTGCTTCTTCATTGCTTATTTGACCCCTATGACAATCATTAAGTGTTGTACCACATGATTCTTGACAAATGTATATTTTATTTTATGTACGCTGAGAGCATATGCACCAAGACAAATTCCTTGTGTGTCCAATTACACTTGGCCAATAAAATTCTATTCTATTCTATTCTATTCTAAATACTAAGACTGATAGGGGCAGTGTGTGTGTGTGAGTATCTAAGATGTGAAATGTATCAAAGATGATCAGCTAAAGTAAGCATATTCTAGAGGCAGGATATGACTTTGGTGTCAATGGCAAAGGCATAGTTCTGTGCTATGGAGAAAAAGACAATGGTAAACCATTCCTGTACTTTGCCATGAAAATCATATGGATAAACAAGATAAATTGACTGGCAACCTAGTGCAGGATGATGAGCTCTTCAGGTCAGAAGGTACTTAACATGCTCCTGAAAAAGATCTGAGGAGTTACAGGTGGTGTTTGTGTGTGTGTGTGTGTGTGTGAGAAAGAGAGAGAGATGGGGCGGGATATATTCAGCCTGAAGTAGAACATTAGGAATCATCTTGAAACCCTGAAGCACAATGAAAGGAGATATAAGGAACTGTAAAATGAAATCAAAGAAGTGGTTAAGAATGAATGTGAAAATAAAGATCCAAAGATCAAGATATGGAAGAAAATAAACCTGGATGGCAGAACAAACTATGAAATTGCTTAAAAAAGAAGAGAAACCAAAGCGAACGCTCCCCGTAAAGCTCTCCAAAAGAAACTTAAACAATTCTAGATATTTATTTAAAATGACAACAAAATAAATTACATCTATAAAGCTATTGAAGATGGAAATATTTCAAAAGATCTCTGAACTCAGAGGTTCTGAATTAATAAACTAAATAATATAAAAATGGACAGTGAGGAAGTGATTCAAAGATCAAACAAAAATGGAAGGAGTATATTAACTCATGTTAATATCCAAGTACCTTACAATATATTCATATTTACAAGAACATCTAGTATAAGAATATGAAGTTAAATCAACATTCTTGTTATTATCAAGTCAGAAGATTTAGATGATGACATTGACAAATTTTGTTAGAATCTTTTGCCTAGGCAAAAGTGGAGGGAACTTTCTTTTCTATTCCACAATCAGATAGTATACAGAAATGGAAAAGACATGCACCTCACTAATTCACTGAGCTACACAAAAGAGGAGGAGACACAGAACAACCAAATTTCCAAGATTGATGTCAGAGCAGCACTTGTCTTGGCCAGTCACATATTTTACAAATTTTGAGCCAAGTCTATGTCTCAATTGTTCTGAATATTGTATTGTTTTCAACTCATTTCCCGGTTTTGCTAGTCTTGGTTCCATCCATCCATCGATCCATCCATCCATCTATCCACATAATCATTAAGAGCTAACAAGAGATTAAAAGTCTGACCTGATTTGGATTGCCCATCTATTCCAGTCTATGGAAGGTTATGCAATACTCTTCCTCCAATGATCCATCCACTGAATTGCCACTATAGGGAATAAAGTATCTGTTGCAAAAAAAGCTCCTACACGCAAGACTCTCTTTCAAACCTACCATATTATTTCTTTAGGAATGGAACATAGTAAGTTAGTTTATAATCAACTATGGAACTCCCTCCCTCCCCCCATGAGCAATTTGGCTGATCTTTTATATGACATGAAAACATCCCTTTTCAGCCAGGCATTTGTAAGCACAGCAAATTAAGAAACTGCCTTGTTTGAGAAATATGGCAAATTATTATACAGTAAGCAGAATTGGGAAGTTCTAGTTATAATATAGAGGAATATTTTGCTTCATTGTCATTTTTATGGTTTCAACAATCTGTTGGGTGAACACTGAAAAGTGCAGCATCTTTGCATTAATCTTAGCTTTTAAATATGTTCAGACATAACTTGTGACATTAAGAAATACTTGAACCAAATGATTGTCAAAATTTCTTAATGTGATCAGTAGATGCTGAAACAGGATGAAGTATGCAAATTCTATGATGCAAATTCTACAGAGATCCTTTTTAAAAACATATTTCAAAAATCGGTCTTTTTTCCCTGTACTCCAAGTTAGTCAAACTGCAGTTGATACTTAATAGAAAAGCTGCAAAATTGACTTAGGTGATACATTCAACCTAATTGCTGTTTTATATAACACCTATGTGGCATTTTGCTGACCCAGGGACTAAAGAAATGCATATTAAGGTAAATTAAAGCTGAATTTCTTTGACAAATTTAGTTTAGAGAAGATTACTTCTGCCCTATGGCTCTCTTAGCTTCATCACACTAAATCATCCCATGGCCTAGAAGGAAATATATCTGATATTATACTATTTTGCTCTGCTGCATTGTGGAACTGTAGGAATAAAAATCAGGTCCAGTTCCAATCTGGGTGAAAAATGATGAAATAAAATGGAGGGAGGCTGAAGGAAAGAAGGTCCCCATTTACTTAGTTTCCAGAAACTTCAGTGACAGCAGCTTGTTTCTGGGATAGCTAACAAAATGGGGTTGAAAGTGGGTGGGCTTTGATAAATTATTTGGGCCTTTGTGATTGCGATGCCTGTTCCTGTGCAAGAATATGTCCTTCAATATTTTAATGGCTATTGCCAGATTCCTATGGGGTCATGTACTGACTCTACATACAAAAGGAAAATGCAAATACTAGATGCTCTGTTTGCCTGAGCTAATCTTGTTAGCTTTGACTCCATGCCTGTTGTATTGCTTATTTAGAGTCTCTTTGCTTATGAGTGGCTCAGTCTTTCTGAATGGATACAAGATCTTCATTCCTAAAGACTGGTCTTTCAGGTTTCTGCTAGAGGCAGTTTTCTTATTGCAGGAAGACTGGGGCTGCTTTCTGCTTTTAAGAAGATGTCTCTCCTATTCTCCTTCAGGGGAAATGTTCTATTTTGCCTCTTTTTCATATTAAAAATAAATAATATTTTATTCTGGGGAGGGAGGAGGGCTTCCTATAGAATAATCTCAGAAATCAGGATAAACATTTTTTCCATTTTATAAGAATAAAATTAAATGGAGAGAAACACAGAAACATAAAAACATAAAAGATTGATGACAGAAAAAGACCTCATGGTCCATGTAGTCTGCCCTTATAGTATTTCCTGTATTTTAGAGATGAATAAAAAAGGAAAAAAGGATACTACTTTGCCTGTTTACATTTCAAAACATGAAAGAAAAGTCCATATACCTGGCAAATATTGCATGTGGCAGGCTGAAGCCATCATGTGGATTCAGAGACTTTGGCCTGGCACAGTAGTTTAGCATTAAGGGCATTGGGAGGAGCTGTGAGTGAGAGGGAAAGTTACTAGACACAACAAATTCCTTTCTTCGAGACAAGGTCATCTTTTGTTCTGCATTAACTGGAAGAAAAGAGGAAATTGGTGTAATCCCAATCCCTAAGACTGGACCTCATGATGGACTTGTGGTTGTAGGGATGTAGGATGAACCTTAACCTAGGTGGGTACTGGGAAGACGTTAGTATCACAATGGAAGATGGCATGACCAACATGGCTCTGTTAATAAATCGAACCTTGAGTGTCAGAATTGGACTACAACTTGATTTATTTCTCAGATGCTATTTGGGATGCTAACAGTATGTTTATCTAATTCCAATCCAGGAATTTTTCTGCTTCATCAGTATATTTACCATGAATGTAGTAAGATATAATGGATAAGGTTTTGGTTAAAAAAATATAGTTTGGTGAATTCTTATTTGAGTCATTCATTTATGTAAAAACAAAAAATCAAAGTAAAAATTGTTTTAAGAAAAACTAAAATAATATTTAAATGTGAATTATCATGTTAAAATATTCACAGAGGAATGTGGAAATCTGTTGGAAAGCAAAATCATTTGAAATAGTCCATTTATTGTGCAAATGAAATTTCGGTCAACTGGGTTCATATTCTTTTAGACTTCCACTGATGGTGATGAATCTCCAGCTTAGTAATGTGCAACTTGAATTATTCATCATGAAAATGTCCATGGCACTGGATAAAATGTTAGGAAAAAATGCAAATATTGGTTTGCATGTTGCAATATGCTTATTCTGATGTAATTTTCTGGAGTAATTTAAACAGTACATTCCTTAGTACAATGGTACCTCTACTTAAGAACACCTCTACTTAAGAACCTTTCTAGATAAGAACTGGGTGTTCAATATTTCTTGCCTCTGCTTAAGAACCATTTTCTACTTAAAAACCCAAATTTCCCAGGAAATTTGAGAGCGGCACAAAGGCCCAGCCAGTTTCCTGCCATTCCCCCTTTAATCCTGGCCATCTCGGGCTTTTCTGGGCTGCCAGAGGAGCCTTTCAGTGGCGCTTAAGGAGGCTTTGGCAGTCTAGAGTGAACAAAGCATTTTCCTTTCTTTGGGCACTTGGAGAGGGAATAAACCTCTTCCAGCACTGAGAGAAAAGAAATGCTCCCTTCGCTCTGGGCAACCCAGAGCAAATGGAGCATTTTCCTTTCTCTTGGCACTGCCTCAGAGTCCCTCTTTATTTTTAAGCCTTAAAGTTTTGGATTTTTTGATTCCCCTCACCTCACCATCTTCCTTCAGCAGCGACTGTCCTCCTTCTCTTCTTCCTCCTCCTCCCACCCAAATTCTGAGCTTTTATTTATTTCCTAAGGGATTTGCACACATTATTTGCTTTTACATTGATTCCCATGGGAAAAATTGCTTCTACTTAAGAACATTTCTACTTAAGAACCTGGTCACAGAACAAATTAAGTTCTTAAGTAGAAGTACTTACTTTATTCCATTCAGCTTTCATTATAAGACACTGGAAAGGGGGTGGGAACAGAGCCATGTAGCTAATAGGTGCTGTAAAGTTTATGAACAGTACTTCTGTTATTTGTGGCAACTTCTACACTAAATCCCTACAGTTTTACTCTAATTTATCCAGAGGCCATTTTGAACACTAAGATAAAATAGCCTAAGGCAAGCCTTGACATAAACCATTTCAGATGTTTTCTTTGAGCTGGTACATGACGGAATCTCAAAAAAAAAAAAGTATTATAGTATACTGTATAAAGGAAAAGTTACGTTCAAAATTTTTCCAAATGTAGTCTTACATAAAAGTTGTCAAATTATTTTGCTTCCTTTCATATTGGCTTTTTCACTTTTCAATCTTTTCTTATTGCAATATTTTTTCCTTTTCTATCTGCAATATTTATTCCTTTTCTCCCCCTTTTTATCACCCTTTAATAATCTCTTGCATCATAATGTCCTTCCTGATGCCTACATGGAGTTCACAGCAGATTTTTTTTTTTTGCACCCTGAAGGAGAAACACCTTTTGTTGCCTAGGATTGAATACTCAACCTTCTGAGTAAGACGTGAGCATTTTCAGGCTAGGCTACTGTGCTATTCTGAAATATTTATTCAACAAACATCATATATTTCTCATTATCTGTATCTGGTTTGTGTTGAGGACTTTGCCCTGAGTCTTTCAGGATTGGGCGGCATAGAAGTTGGAATAAATAAATAAATAAATAAATAAATAAATAAATAAATAAATGAATGAATGAATGAATGAACGAACGAACGAACGAACGAACGAACGAACAAACAAACAAACAAACAAACAAACAAACAAATAAATAAATTTTATTTATGGATTTTAGACCAGGCTCTGATCATACTTGTGCATCTTTAGCTTGCAGAAGTCCATTCACAAATCTTTCAAGATTGAGAGCAGCACCTGTCAATGTCATGCTGAGTATACATCCAAGAGACATGGTCAAAGCCTGTCCCCCCCCCAAAAGAAAAAGGATAGTGTTCATCTAAGTGAGATATTTAGAACATTGATAGAGCCCTATGTTGCCAACCTCACTTTAGAATATTATAGGTATTTGTCTTTACCATTAGTGAAATCAGCAAACATTTATTCTTATTTATAACCCAACTTTATTATTTTTACAAATCATTCAAGGCAGTGAACAGTGGTGTAGTGGTTTAGAAGTGGAGTTCTGACCTCACAGTCAGGAGGCTTTGAGTTCCATCCTAGGTAGAGGCAGATATTTCTCTTTCTGGTCACAATATGAATATATCTGCTGCAATCTCCACTTTAGTAACCGGAAGGACATCCAGCAGCAAACACTCAGCTCCATTCAGTAGCTCTGACTACCCCAATACAAGGGATTATGTGGTTATTAAAAGAAAAAAAATCAATACAGCGAACATATCCCACAGACATTCTTCTATTTTCTCCACAAGAAGCCTATGAAGTGAGGTGGACTAAGATAGAGGGACTGGCCATCTGGCTTTCATGTCTAAAGTGGGACATGGTTTCAAGGTGTCCTACTTTCTAACCTGGTGCCTTAACCACTAGACCAAAATGTCTCTGAAATAAATTTATGAGATGATTACCTTCCCTTAATAAATGGGCATATTAGCTAGAGATCAACTCCTTTTCAAACTGTGTTTTTTCTCTCTTGCATTTAAACCAGAGATTCCTCATTGCATTTTCACCTTTGAATTTATCTCTTTTTCATTTCTTTCTGTTATTTTCCTTCATTTTGACAGTATTGACTGAAAACTAGCCAGGATAAATAACAAGACAAGCATAATGTGGGAGATTTTAATGGAAGCTTCTCTCTCTTAAAAAAAAGAAAAAGAAAATCTTTTGCCTTCATGTTTCATCACAGTGACAAGGAAATGGAATTCCAAGAATGACAAGTCTAGAGTTCAGTAAATGTTATCCAGTAGAAAAAAACTAATGTGATGAAGGTTATAAGCCTGACAGGAGCGACTTGAATTAATAAATACAGATATACATAAAAGAATAGTTCTTTTATAAATATCATTTTCTTAATCTTGTTTGTACTCAGAAACTGTCCTCCATAATAAGAAGTATTACACTTCAGATAAATTGAGAATGTCACCATATACTGTAAAGGTGTGATAGCAGGCTGACTCTAAATGACAAGTGCTCAGATCTATACAAATATCTATACAAAAGCAAGGAACACTGTTATTTACAAAAGAAGTTATTAAAACTGTAAAAGAGTTCTTTAAATGCAGGTGAAATAATGTTGGTAGTTAAAATAATTAGATAAGACCATTGGAAAACAATTCAATTTCATTTATTGCCTTGCAGGTTTTGATTACAGAAATAAAGTTGCACATTTGATCAAGCTGTAATCAGTATCGGGTTGCTACTAGTATGGATAAGGATGATGTGCCAATAGCGAAAATTGAGCTGTGTATGCAGCCTTGCTTCTTCTATGGGCGCATGCATGCCTCCCACTGAGTTTTTTCTTCTGTGTATGCACAAGAAGCAAAATCTTATGAGGGGATGCACGCGTGAGATTTTGGTGTGTTTTTTTGTGCATGCGCAGAAGACAAAAAATTGCTGAACTCTCACATGCATGCATCCCCTTGCAAAATTTTGCTTCCTGTGCATGCGCAGAAGAAAAAACTCATGGAAGGCATGCATGCACCCACAGTAGAAGCAAAGCTGTGCACACAGCTCACCAGTAGCAGCAGAATCGGGAATCTGCCCCTGGATATAATCTTCAGTCAAAAGCTACAATCTCATGATTGTTCTGCCAACATGTCTCAACCGCCCGTAATTACAGGTAATTAGTCCAGGAAGACACACACCACACAATAAGAGGAAAACCTAAAAGTTTTTATAAACAGAAAAACAGAAACAGTTCCCTTTTTAAATGTCAAAGGGATTTTCTGGTACACACAAAGCACAGGTCCAATTGCTCACCCAATAACTGGGAAATTGAGTCCAATTCTAAAGTCCAGAGAGTCCACACCCACAATCCTGAACAGCAAAAACCACGATCTTGACGAAACAATGAATCAGATAAACTGCCATGAGGCTAAAACACTAGGCTGTACTTTTATCTGCAGCACTAATTACAGCAGCCCCACCCAACCACTGGTGGTCTCATTTTCTCTGGTAATAATCCTTCAGTTGTTGTCTCCTATGCATCACTCTATGCATGCATGGATGTGTCATTAATTCTTGTTCAGAATCCAGGGATGATACAGATGACTGATCTCCTCCTGGGCTGTCTGCCAAACTTCCCTCTTCCCTGCCACTCACGCTTCCTTGGTCAGAGGAGACTTCGTCAGCACAGTCTACTCGGAGCAAAACAGGCCTGTGGCATGTGGATGACTCCCCCACATCCACCTCCACATTCCCTGGGGCAGGAGCTGGGCCAGAGCTAACCACAACAATGATTAAATCGTGAATTAAGAATATCAGTGATTTACATGTTTTAATTTGTTGTACTCAAAGGCAAAGAACAATACAGGAAGGTGTTAATATATTTTGTAGGAAATCTTCCATTCACTGCATAATATTTGACAGAAATCTCAGTTTAAACAAATGTGTTATCAAAATCTTCTTTGGAGGGGAAACTTATGTAATTGTTCTTTCATCTGGAACTTCTGTTTTTATTCCTTCTATCAATATGAAATTCAATAGCTTCTGTCATGCAACCTCTCCATTGTAGCATAATAGAAAAAAGAGCTGAGAAAATGGGAGAAAAGAATATTATGACTGTAATCATCCCCATCAACTCTTGCTAACACAATAAATAAATGGTACAAGGTTGTGGATTGTGAAATACACAAAGCTTTAAATACTGTTTGCTAGCTTTATCACAAGTCTTTAGTCTCTAGTTTGTTTGGTGTTTTTCCCTATAGAAGAACCTCAAAATTTTTCCCTATAGAACCTCAACATTTTTCCCTATAGAAGAACCTCAAAATCTCAAAACTTATTTTAGGTGGAATGTAGAATATGGTGCCTAAAGAATATAAAATCTTCTTAGAGATGTTCTCTGAGTTTTTTTGGAATTGTTTTCAAATTTATCAGAGGCTTTACTTTGTAATTTATTTCATTACTCACCTGATTGACATTTTGCTTGCAACTCTAAAAGATTTGGAGCCTCATCTAAAAAGAAAAAGAGCCCATCCACCTACCCCCAGGTTAATACTGACCTTTATTTATTTGCTAAAATAACAGTTGATCAGCTCTTCAGCTGTGTTTTGGGCTGATTTCTGCTACTGAGAATGCATGGATGTGAATTTGCATGATAGGATGTGCGTGCATGAGATGTAACAATATGAACCAGTGGTGAAGGTAAGTGGAACCCACCCATGGACTCAGTAAATTGTTTTCAAGTAAAATAAATTAGCTATCTTTTTAAAAAAATGTTATGTTCCTCCAAATGCAAATATTATCTTTATCAGAACACTGAGTGATAGGTTTGCTTGGGGATAATAAATAATCCAAGTTTGATTGGTGTCAATCAGTCCATTGGAATTTGGGGCAGAAAGAGCTTAAATAGGTGCTTTAAAATGAATAGTTGCAATGAAATGGGTAAAAAAAGATATACCAAGATATTGGGTCACTGTTACTAATGTCGCTGTGTAAAATAAAAACTGCTTAATGGAACCACTAGGATAGGAATTAATGGCTATGTTAAAAACTGGGAAATGCAGTTTGTCTTTTCTTTTCCTATCTTGTACTACATTGATAAACAATGTATATCATACCCTTGAAGCTGGAACCAAACACCTATTGATTGTGGAAGAACTCAGAGTGGATAAAGAAGGCCTCTGGATTATATTCACAGCTGTTAGGTGAGCAATCTTCATGTAATTATCACTTTAGTAGCAACGTTTTCCCTAGAATTGTTCTCGTTACAGGTGATTCAATAGGAAACAGAGAGGCTTAAACTCATTGTTGCAAAGAAGAATCTTGTTCTATTGATTTTTTTCGTGATGTAATTTAAAACTATAGAAAGGGGAGGGGGAAGCAGCTTTGGCAACTGTGAGGGGAAAATATGTCACCAACAATGCAATTAAACGCAAAGCAGTATACTCAATGACATTTACTTAGCCCTTTGGGAATCACTGAATTGTCTAAATTGGACCTGACTTGTGCAAAGACTTATTGGTTACCCAGGCTTCAAGATTGCCTCTGCTGATAACCAAACAGGAACTCTCTTTATTACATAAATAAACAGATAATGCAATAGGAAATGCTTTTATATGCTCTCCCTATTGTAAAGGTCATACCTATGGGAAACAAATGTGTATGTGTGTTCCATTACTTGTTATTATGAGCTAGGCCATTGTTGTGGTTAGCTCTGGCCCTGCTCCTGCCCCAAGGACTGTGGATGTGAGGGAGACATCCACATGCTGCAGGCCTGTTTTGCCCCCAGTGGAATCTGCTGATGAAGGCTCCTCTGACCAAGAAGACATGAGTGACAGGGAGGAGGAGAGTGTGGCAGACAGCTCAGAAGGAGATCAATTATCTAGCTCCTCCTTGGATTCAGAACAAGAGTTAATGATACATCCACGCATGCGGAGAGTGATGCATAGGCAACAACAACTGAGAGATTATTATCAAAGAAAATGAGGCCACCTGTGGTTGGGTGGGGCTGTGGTAATTAGTGAGGCTGCTATAAATAACAGCCTGTGGGTTTGGCCATTGTGGAGGATTATCTGATCATTGTGTTTCATGACTGCTTTACTGACTTTGACTTTTTGTGCGCTGATTTTTCCCTGCTTTGAAACTAAACCAGAGCAAAGTGTGTTTCACTTTGTGAAAGAAGAAGGACTGTGAATTGCCTCACAGCTGCAAGCTAAGTATCACAGAACTGATAAGGGACTTGTACAAATTACCAGTTTGTTTGGAGACGAGTGCTCTTGGCTATACCAAAAGAGGGCTTGGTTTAAGTGAATTTTCATTATAAAGAACATTGTTTTGAATTTTCAAACGTGTGTGTGTCTGAAATTTGTACCTGTAAATTTTTGGGAGGATTCTACCAGAGAGCCCGACAGAACAGCCATTATCATATATAAGCAGTATCTTTGGGTCATTCTTGATCCCTGGTGGCTGCCAGGATTGATCCCTGCACAATTCTTGGCAAGATTTCAAAAGTGGTTTGCCGTGTCTAAAGTTAAGAGAAAGTGACTGACCCCAAGTCATTCTGCATAAGATAGAATTAATGGTCTGCTAATTCCTAGTCTGATGTCTTAACCAACTACACCAAAATAGTGTATGTGGCCAATCTGACCCTGGGTGAACTGGTTGTTAAATTGCCACCCTTTGCCAAAAGGATGTTTCTGAGGGTCCTTTAGGAGACAAGGTTTCCAAGGAACAAGAAGGGGTTTACTGATACCCCGGAGAGCTCATGCAGGAAAGTGAAGAATTGGGGGAAAAGTGAAGGGAGGGATTCCCCCCTCCCCATGGAGCTGCGTGAAGGAAATGTTGGTCAGTGTGTGGGCAAAAGTGAGAGTGGGGAGGAATTAAATAGGCAGCACGATTGAAGCTGGAACCATTGTAGGGGAGACTATGGGGTTAATTTGTCCAGGCGAATTATTACACTCACACATTGCTGTTCAAGTGGTTCTTGTGCGCTGCACTGCAATAGAGAAATGGGCAATGAAGCGCCATCATGAGGGAGGAAAGTGGCCTCCTTCCCTCATGTCAGCCACTCCATTTCCTTTTTCTCCATTGCGGCACCCAGGATCCACTTTGAAAGCAATGGCTGGGTGCTAAATTAACAACCAATTTGTCTGAACCAGGGTGAACCAGCTGAATTCCACCACTGGAACATTAGCCTAGAACAGAAATAGACAAGTATGGACAGGATCAACAGCTGACACACCATAGACTGCACTCCAAAAAGTAATGAAAGATATGAAGAAAGAAGTAGGCAGGATCAGGACAAAAAACTAAATTTGTTTTTATTTCATTCTTGTGTACTTAATAGCATAGGTTATAATAGGCTTATAACATTTTTTTTGCAATAGAAAAAACACTCTGACTATAGCAGTGGCCATTGTTAGTTTGGATACCAGATTGTTTATGAAAATCATAGCCTGTATCAAAAAATAATTGAAACCAGAGTTTGAAGCCATTTAGTTTAGCAGATTGGAGTTCTCCGCCAGTGGAATATTACTAGATTTTGAGATATGATATATATTTTTCAAAGGTAGAATATATATAGTTCTCAAATTCAGTTTTGGAAAAACTTAACTGAAAATCTTGAAAATCACTGCTATATTATATTGACTGTGATGAGTTATATAGATCAATTTTCTGATTTGTATAAGGTTACTTTCTATGTTCTTCTGAGGTTCACCAGATGCACTTCCTGGCATCCTCTTCTAAAAGTTATTTTTAAGCATTGCAGTTGAATATTCATTTCAAAAAGAAAAAAATAAAACTCTAGTTTCATATGAAACTATGAAATCAGACAGCAGTCTGTAGACTGCAGACAAAGAATTATTCAGTGATTAAATTTGCAAATAATTTAGTTTTGTTTACAGACACTGAACAAACCAAAAGAGAGATTCAATTTTTTGAATAAACCATTCTGGTGAATTATTCACATGACTGTAATCACAAATAATAATATTCACCCCGAGGAAGGTGGGTAGAGGAATGCCCACACAGCACGACTTGCAAAAATTCCATTAAACACATTACAAGTCAATTCAAAAACAATGAGGCTTTGCCAAGGAGTTCACTCATGAGGAGCTGATTTGGCAAACATTATCAAGAGATCTTTACAAATTGGTTGAATCAAAGAGATAGAGAAAGATCGGTGGGCTATGCTTATAAAACCCTTTTTGTGCATTAACTTCATTACCATGGCTATTGATATTTTTTAACTTTCTTTTGCCATTGTATAGATAGGAGGAAAGAAATATAGATAAGAATGATAGTGATTTCTAGTTAGGCCAATACTCTTGTTGATAGATTTTGATTACGTATCATTATTTTTATTATCATTTAATACACATGATACAAATATACAGGTTTCTGCTTTAAGAAATCTAAAGTTTAACCTACTAACAAAATATTGGAAAGGAAAGCAGGAGCAGTAATATACTGCAAGTGACCAAATTCAAGCTCCATTCTTATATTACTGCAGAAATATGGAACATGAGGCCCTCCAGAGTTGCTAATCTACAATTAAATTTCAATTTAATTTATTACAGTCATAGACCAGAGACTAGAATAAATAAAAAACACTCAGTAAATATACAATTAAGTTATAAAATAACACAATAAATAACAGATAAAAAACCTGGCAAAAACTTCAGATCGTGCAGAATGCAGCTGCGAGAGCAATCATGGGCTTTCCCAAAAATGCCCATGTAACACCAACACTCTGCAGTCTGCATTGGTTGCCGATCAGTTTCCGGTCACAATTCAAAGTGTTGGTCATCACCTATAAAGCCCTTCCTGGCATCGGACCAGGGTATGTACGAGACCGCCTTCTGCTGCACAAATCCCAGCAACCAGTTAGGTCCCACAGAGTGGGCCTCCTCCGAGTCCCGTCAACAAAACAATGGCATTTGGCCGGGCCCAGGGGAAAAGCCTTCTCTGTGGCGGCCCCGGCCCTCTGGAACCAACTCCCCCTGGAGATTAGAATTGCCCCCCTCCTTGCCTTTCATAAGCTCCTTAAAACCCACCTCTGCCATCAGGCATGGGGGAACTGAGATATTTTTTCCCCCTAGGCCTTTACAATTCATGTATGGTATGTTTCTATGTATGGATGTTTGGTTTTACAATAAGGATTTTTTAGTTGTTTTAGTATTGGATTTTACATGCTGTTTTTTGTTACTGTTGTTAGCCGCCCCGAGTCTATGGAGAGGGGTGGCATACAAATCCAATAAATAAATAAATAAATAAAATCTATGATAAAATCTAGTCTGTTAATTACATGTGGTCTACTATACTCAAATTACAATCTATAGACTGTGAGTCAGTTTAAAGGGAAAGTAATAAGCAAGGGTTGCTACATCTGTTGTATAAAATAGCTATGGTGGATTAGACACATGTTTTTTAGTGGTTCTAAGTAATGTATCTTCATAACTGCTCACCAAAAGCTTTGGGAAACTAAGGTATTGTAAGATAAACTAAGCAGTATAATTACTTCACCATTTAAAGCAAGAGCTCTAAATTGCATCAATGAAAATAATATAGATTAGCCAATTCCATTTGGAAAAAAATTGCTTGCAAAATATGTGTATGAGAATAGCTCTGTAAAGAGATGTGGATGAAAATACACAAAAATACAACCTCTACTGCCTTTTAGCCCATTAGTTCAATTCAATTATGTTGTTACAGTTTAGACCAAAAAAAAAAAAGAACACTTCATGTATATACATTTAAGACATCTAGTTTAAAATAATAAAGGACAACTAAATCTATAATAAATTCAGTGTCCATTATACACGGTCTGATTTATACAATAGTTGTAATCCCTAAACTGTGTGGCCCATAGTAGATTCAATGCTGAAAGGGAAATATTTAAGCAGTTCATACACCATGGTGAAGAAGACATGTATTTGCGACAAATCCCCACTGCTGCTACGTAGAATTTGGCCACCTGTGCGGTAGTTATGGCCTGTTCATCCTTAAGCAGCCACTGAGGTCTGTAAGGGGTGTGCATATGTGCACCTTTGTGCCTACCGTTCCTGTCCTAATGTGTTTTTATCTTTTCTATCTCTACTTTATCCTTATATTATGTTAAACATACTACAATACAATACTATATTTATATGACAAATAAAAATAAGTAAGTAAGTAAGTAAGTAAGTAAGTAAGTAAGTAAGTAAGTAAGTAAGTAAGTAAGTAAGTAAGTAAGTAAGTAAGTGTTTGGACAGCCAGGGTACCTTGCAGTTATTGGCAGAATATGTTTTTTTCCTAATCTCAGTATAAAAGGAGCATCTAAGGAGCATGTGTCCCAAAGTCTCCATCTTTCCTGAGCCACAGAGACTGAGTCTTTCTGTCAATTGTATTCTTTTATACTAGCCATAGAAAATGGCCTATGGAAGCACATGGTGCTGTGCAGGTGCAAATGCTTTTCTGTGGTTTGCTGATTCCAACTGACTAAGATAGCTGGTAGGAGCAACAGAACATCTAATGGCATAGCTTTCCCTATGTCCATCTGCCTCTTGATATCCTCCACCTTTTGTCGCAAGGTTTGTCTTCCTCATAGTCCATCTTGAGTATTAAGGCTGGGGAAAAAACCTAATTTGGTAAGGTTGGACTCAACAGCCTTGATCCGTGATGAAGAGAATTTGTCTTAGGGGATTAATAGAGCAAGATCTTGTGGAAATAAGTTAAGCTTTAAACAAAGATTTAAAGATGCTATACAGGTTCTTGCTTCAATTTTTATCAATCCTGTTCCCAGGTGCAGAAGTGCATTTGAGACACAATGTGGCATCTGAAGAATTGATCTAATGAATTTGGATTGAAATATTTCTAATGATGCAAAACATGAAGCTGAAGTTGCTGGTCCAAGCAAGGTCCCATAAAGGAGCTGAGCTACTGATTTCACCATAAAAAGCTTAATAGCAGCAGGGACATAGTATCCTCCCTTTGTACGAAAATAAAAAGAATGGTGCTCGCTGATCTTTGACCCAAGGCAGCTGTATATTCTCCATGTGCTTTTCTTGAACCATTGGCCTGAATGACCACCCCCAGGTGTTTGAAGGTGTTGACCTGCTCCATTTTGTGTCCATTTAGATACCATTAATAAAGTTTTTGCAAAGACCACAAACTTTGTTTTCTTATAATTTATGTTCAGTTTATTGTTATTATAGTACTGTAAGGCTCTTTTAAGGCCTACTGGCATACTGGAGAGGATCTCAGTGTCATCTAAATAGGTCACCTACTTTTGTGGGGGAGGAGGGTGATTTCTTTTCTTTTGCCATTTTCCCATGTAATTTATGTAAAAGTTGAAAAACAACGCTATTTAACCCCCTTTTGTGTTTTAACTGACTTTGAGAGGGACCCTTGCATATTACACCTCACCTTGAATGATGTTTTAGTATGTAAGGCATGTAATAGATGAAGAAGCTTCTAGCTTGTCCCATAGCTTAGTCCAAGTAAGTGAATCAAAGGCTTCCAGTGTATAATGATATGAGTCTATTCGAGATTCATTTTTCAATCAGGTGATTGAAAGCACAAAATCAATTGTGCCTCTCCCCTCTCTAAACCTGGCTTGCTCTTCAGCAATCAAATTCTCAAAATCCAGCCACTCCTTTAATTTATCTTGGAGACATTTGTTGATTATATTTAGCAGACCTATTGGTCTATAATTAGCAGGGTCATCTCTTTTTCCCTTTTTAAAAATTTGAAACAATTGCCAAGGCCCAATCTTCTGGTATAGAGCCAGTGGAGTCGATATAAGTGAATAGAACTACCAGAACTGTTATCCACCACTTCAAATTTGTCATGCTGGAAATTGCCAGCCACAGAGACATTCAGTACTTAAAGAGTTAATGTGTGCCTTCCCTCTTAATCACACCCATTTTTACATCATATCCCACATATCATATCCGTCTGCTTACGTAGCAGCACATTCCTATTCTCTCCTTCCTCTCTACGCCATGTTTCTAACCTGCTTGATAAATGTGTCTATCACGGCACTGTTATTTTCTGTTTTAAAATAAAGAATGTTTGTTTTGATTTACTACAGCCTGAGTCTCTTTTGAATCCATCCCTCCGCCTTATCAGTTACCAAGGCGACAAAATTGTTCTTCAATAATCCAGTGGTAACATAATCAGATCTTGGAGCCTTCCCAATGAGTTAGCCAATGAGTGATTTGATTTTGGACTTTGAGCCTGGGGGCCAATTTGATAATTCCTTCATTGTAGACCATACACTCTAACTGGACAGGTCTTCGTACATTCTCTGAAAGTGAAGTTATCCTGTTGTAGGAGATATGTGGACATCTAATGGAGTATGAATTCTGTCTGGAATGTCTAGCTATTAGATGCCAGAATAGAGAGGAGTTCTTTTGCTTTGCAACCACAATAAGCTGTTTCCAGGAGGACATTAGATCTTGTCTCTTCTTAAGAGCAATCAGTTGCTTATATTGTTTTTTAGAGGATAAGTTTAAGACTTCTTTTATTACCATTCTCAGTCTCACTTTTGTACATCTTATAAGCCAAGGTGAGAGCTCACTTGGCTACTACACAATCCTTGTCAAACCATTGTTTCGAGGCAATATAGGGCCTCTTAGCTGAAAAGTTCTGTCTGTATTGGTTGTAGTTTATGAACTATATTTGTGTATTAAATCTTGGGAAGAGTTGGCTGTAATAAAAGCTGAGTAAAGTTTTTTAAGGTTGTCCTCTGATAGAGCTCTTCTCACCTTCTGGTCAAAGTGTGGGGTCCATTTGACCCTACATATTATGGTGCCTGCTGGAGAAATTGCAGGAATAATTTGGTCCCTAAAGGGCATCTGCAGGGCTTCAAGTATATACACAGGGGTGGGCAGCAGGCAGGACGGGTGGAACGCAATTCCACCAGTGGAAATGAAGATACATGTGCAGCTCCAACTGATCAGCATTTGTCACTTCACGGATTACCGGGCTGAGCTCAGCTCTCCATTTCCCCCCTGCTGCTGCTGCTGCTGCTGCGTCTGCACTCCTTCCTTTATTTCCTCTTTCCTCCTTTCTGGCCTTGGACGAGCTTCCCTCTCTCCTGCCTGGCTTCCCCTCAGCCTCATGCGGCCACCTCCCACCTGAGGTGCAAGCAGAAGGCGTAGGTGAAAGTGGTGCTGGCAGCATTTATGCTTCTGGCAGCACCCATTCGCCTAGCTACCCAGCCTGAAGCAGGGGGGCAACCCAGGAAGGAGACCGCGGGAAACACAAAGCAAATTGTCACCCCAGCAAGCGACACTGGTAATGTTGTAAATCAAGGACTTAACAGTTCACTTGAATGATGATGATTGTTCAAGCCACTCCCACATGGTCACATGGCCAACAAGCCACTCCTACCCAGTCACATGGCCATTAAGCCACACCCACAAAATAAGCCACATCCACAGTGTGGCAGCAAAACTTTGGGCTGCCCATTACTGTATATCCATAAAGGTAGATGGTCGCTTTCCAGGTAAGCTGGGGTGGCATAGCAGGTAGAGTGCTGTACTGCAGACCACTGAAGCTGACTGTAGATCTGTAGGTCAGTGATTAAAAATCTCATCACTGGCTCAAGGTTGACTCAGCCTTCCATCCTTCCGAGGTGGGTAAAATGAGGAGCCAGATTGTGTGGGCAATATACTGTCGCTGTTAAAAAGTGCTGCTGCTAACATGTTGTAAGCCGCCCTGAGTCTAAGGAGAAGGGTGGCATAAAATTGAATAAATAAATAATAAGTTTCAAAATTTTATACATAATGTAATAAGTCCACAGAAGTTGGGATATAATCAATAGTGCTGGGTTTGGACCCTGCCATAAATGTGATCTTGTCATGGCAGTCACCAACCCAAGAGCCATTGGATATTCACCATCTTTGCAAAACAGAAGCCAGAGAAATTTGTTCTCTTGTCTTTAGAGAGTCATGTGAGGGAAAAGTTGATTCTTATGGGAACATCAACCAGTGGATAATAATGATATTTCATATATAATGTATAATTATATGTTCTCAGTCTAGCATTGAAATTTTTCCCAGTAAGACCTTGGCTTTTGGGTGGTCCATGTGGAGTGTACTAATATAATATCCCTACCTACTTACAAATATATAGGTGTCATTGTCTGTGCATGTGCAAAACATTCTGTGCATGTTCAGATGCTGAAAAGTGTCGCAAAAAGGGACATCATAACATCCACGTGAGTGGGTGGGCTCTTCACGCAGTTGGCCCTACTGAATCACGTAAACCAGATAGAACCCGCTGAATTTCCCCCCTGATTTCTATCTATTTCAATTCTGATTTCTATCTATTTCAAGTATGCAACTATTTCACAAAATTCATTAACACTACTTGAGATCTACTATAAACATTTTAAAACAGTACAATTGGGGCCAAATGTTTTAAGTAAGTTTTGCATATTTTACAATCTTTTTTGAAATAGTTCTGGTTCTGGTTTCTGGTAGAATTTTAGCTATTACAAATAACTTTTACTAAATGCAGTATTTCATAAACAAAGAAACCCCATCTTTATTCTCTTCCTTCCGTATTCAAAATACACTTCATACTAGCACATTTCTTGTTCTCCCACTATCTCTCCTAATTACATTCCTTTTGCATTCCTCCCAGCCTCCTCCATTCACCAAGATTTATGTACTCACAGCATGATTAAAAAACAGCAGAAATGACTAGAAAATAACACAGAATGAGTTTGCTTGCTTGGAAGCTAACCGGGAACACCTTCCATTTTTGTTCTACAACATTGAAACTCCACCCTTCTTCCCCACTGACCCCCTGACGTACCAAATACATCACTCCAGTATTTAACCCATTCCTCCCCTTAATATCTTCTTCCAAACACTTATTCCTTACGTTTTTGGACCATTCTGAATTTAGGATCGACCCAGCGAACGTCTGATTCTTCCTCGCTAGATTCTGGACTCATAGCAACATCCTGTGGCTGGCTTCCCACCTGTTCTACTACCTGTAACCCCGGGCCCACCACTAATTCATAAACACTATCTGTATCAGAGTCCTCATGTTCTTCATCATCCTCCAACTGACCAGGAGTATGTACAACAGTTATTAAATGAATCACTGTGGTTTTTAAGTTAGCAACATGGTTGCTAAGTGAATATGGCTTTTTCCATTGACTTCTCTTGTCACAAAAGATGATCACATGACCCAGGACATTGCAACTGTCATAAATATGAGCCACTTACCAAGAATCTGCATTTTGATCACGTGACCATGGGGATGCTGCAACATAAATGTGAAAAATGGCCATATATCTCTTTTTTCAGTACCTTTGTAATTTCAAATGGTCACTGAATAAATGATTGTAAGTGAAGGACTATTTTTACTTAAAAAATATTGCATTAGTTGCTAGTTAAATCTACCAGGTCAATGTTTCTCTATAAAGTTTGTTTCTAAATGATCATAAAAATTAATATTAAAAAAAATATTGAAGGAATAGATCAAAATTTGAAGGAGTGAAAAAAGATACATACTGTGTATCCTTGAGATTTAAGCTGCAGCTAAGGAAAAGCAGAAGTCTGGAATAAAAATCACAAAAGTGTAACAATTACCAGGATTAATATATGTTAACATTATTAAAGCTTTGCTTGCAAATTAGATTATAAGGAACAGATTTACACTTTTGTGCAGTTTGCTTTTCACTTCAGTGGTCATGAGTGCTGCCAGGCTGCATCAAACTCTTAACAATATGAGACCAAATGAACCCAGCTAAGTTTAAGGAGCGAATTATCATCTAGTATCCTGAATTTTCTTAGCCCAGTTGTTTTAATTTCATGACTGAAGCTCATACATACATTATTGCATTTCATTTTGCTTAATGTGAGGAAAACGCATTCGACCTGAAACTTTCTAAAATTAATGTCAAAGAGGCATTCAACTTTATACATCCAGAGCCAGCTATTTCAGCCCCAGTGGCCTAACTTCCTGACACAACAGTAAAGAAAAATCTAATACCAAAACAAAAAAATGCTAAAGGTACACAGATCAGTTTAAAACTATTCCATTTCAGTGTTCCAAGCACCCACATAATTCATTTAATCTTTTCCCCATGATTTTATTGAAATGAAACAACTGATAAATCTACATCAATACAACATTTTTTCTTAAAGTAAATGTTTACATGTCTCCAAACATTGTTACTGTTAAAAGTCACCATTGATTCTGATTATTTTTAAAAGTGCAGATGCCCCCAATATATATTTACTTTAAACATAGCCTTCATGAGTATACATTTGGGGGACAGAATTATTTTTGTCTTTGAATTTTTACCTTTGAATTTTTGAGTAAAGAATGACAGATACTAGAACAGAGTGCATTATTTTTGTTTACTATATTACAACATTACTATAAATAGTCCATTAATATTATTGTAACTTGTGGCTTGTAACATTACAATTTACTATATTAATATTGATTGTTCCAATTGTTTATTTGTACCCTATGACGATCATTAACTATTGTACCTCATGATTCTTGACAAATGTATCTTTTCTTTTATGTACACTGAAAGCATATGCAGCATGCACCAAAGACAAATACCAAAGACACTTGGACAATAAAGAATTCAAGTCAATTCAAGTCAAGTCAATTCAATTCAAGTCTAGTCTAGTCTAGTCTACTATAGTCTACTGTAATTTACTCTAGTCTACTCGAGTCAATTATGATTGACTCGCTATAGCCATCTAACTGCAGCATTTTCACCCCAGCCAAATATTGAAGAAATGGTATAATAGAATGTCAAAGAAGGGACAAAGTGAAATGTGAATGACAAAAATTAAAATTACATCAAAGAAACAGTAGCACATAACAATACAGTTATCTCACATTGACTTATCCTGCATTGAATGGTCATGTGGCGAGTTAGCACATTGAGCTGATTTGCGCCAAGTTGGCTCAAGTGAATTGGCCCAGGTGAATCAGCCAGGGCAAGGCAGCTGTGGCAGATTGTCCTATTCCTACTAGAATAATCTATGTTTTGTCACTGTTAAGTAATACCAATGGTCCTTATTTTAGAGAATCATGCCATTTTCTCTTTAAAATATCCATGGGAGGTAAAATAAGTCTATTTTTGTACATGCACACCCAAAATAGTACATTATTCATGAGTTTTCCCCTTAATATACTATATTACAGAGACATGAGTAACCTAATCTTATCCCCTTTCACCATCTCTTTACGATAAAGCACCCTTGATTATTTCAGTGCTACAATAATCTTGCATACTTGTCTATAACAGTCCCCCAATAACTATTCTCATTTATTAGTCCCATCTCACAGGAAGATTTTACATTTGCATATCTGAATGCTCTTCTCAGTTGTAGTGTTGGACAAATAAAATTGTATTCCTTACAGTTGTGTTTCTGTACTTGCTCAGATTGTGAAAATGTGTATCCATTTAGCATGAATATGGTAGCGCAGATATTTCTGAAAAGCCCTATCAGTTTTGTAGCACAGAATTAATCTGCTCTCCAAATACAAACTATTTAAATTATTTTCATAATACAAAAAAGTATGATCTAACTACTAAAGGACAAACTTGGGTAGCATTCAGAATTGTACCCACAGTTTGTATCATTGCAATGAAAATTAAATATTTTGGATCCAATTACTTCCAAGATTTATCTTTTGCCCACTTTTGGTTGATGCTGCATTTTTAAAACTTCTTTGTATTCAATTTTGAAATCTTATCTTCTGGATGTCCCAAAGTTCATGTATGAAATTAGCACTGGCAGACTTACCAGCCGGTGCCTTTTGCAGGAGGGTCGGGACGACACGGACACATGGCCGCCGCCATCTTGGATCTCGGCTGAAGTCTCGCGAGATTGCGAGACTTCGGCCAAGAGTCAGGCCAGGGTGGCCTGATTGCTGACGTGGCCGGGCGGGGCTTGCCAGCCCTATAAAAGGGCGTGCAGGCCCAGGTTCGGCCTGTTCGCCCGGGCCACGTCAGGAGAGCAGACACTTGGCTGTCTGCTCTTGGAGCCTTTCAGCGGCCGCGTGGAGGCGGCCGTCACTTTGGAGGCCTCGTTGGAGGCTTGAGGTGGCACTGCTCATCGCGGGCAGCAGGCTTCAGCCCATCCGAGGCTGGCGGTCTGCCCATCTTTAATGTGGAGCTCTTGGGCAGCAATGGGCTTTCAGCAGGAGTCCTGCGTGAGGCCCCCACCCCCACCCCGCTCGGTAAAAGGCGGCCGCGTGTTGCGGCCGCCATTTTGAGAGCCTCATCGGAGGCTCGGGGAATGGTTTGGGGGCTTCGGGTCCGGCGGGAAGGCCGGGCCTTGTGCCGTTTGGCTGTTGCCCCCCTATTTCTGGGGGGGGGATCGTTCTGGTAGCCCCCTTGGGGACGTGGGGGGCTAGGGCGGAGGGCTCGCATGTGTGCCCCCCCGGTTCATGGCCCCCAAAAAACAATAAAAATAAAATAAAACATAAAATAAAATAAAAACGGGGGGCAGTTGGGCCCTTGGCGGCAGCTTCCTGCTGCTGTGCTGCCTGTTTGGGCAGAGGCCATTTGCTGCCCTCTTGGGGCCCGGGCGGCCCCGGTTCATTCTGGTGTAAAAATAAGAACCATGGTGTAAACAAGAAAATAATAATAATAATAATGAAACTGACTAGGGTTGAAATTATTTCATCTATTTATATAGAAACATGGGAGTCTGTCGGCAAGAAAAGACCTATGGGTCCCTCTAGTCTGCCCTTATATTATTTTCTGTATTTTATCTTGGGATGGATATAAGTTTATCCCAGGCATGTTTAAATTATGTTACGGTGGATTCATCTACCAAGTCAGCGGGAAGTTTGTTCCAAGCCTTTACTACTCTTTCAGCGAAGTCATAGTCACACTCCAGTACAGTTATAGTCTAACATTAATTATTTACATATTGTGGTAGCCCCACGGTAGCTGTGCCTAGGAGGGTGATGAGGCCCTCGGCCAGGGCCAGCCAGGAAGGGCCCCCCGGGGGGTCCTGCTGGGGGGGATTGCGGTTGGTGCCACCCGGTCCCAGTTTCTTGGGGTTTTTTCGGGGGGGCACCTGTAACCAGGTTTGCCCCCCCCCACCAGCTCCTACTGCGGGAGCACAGGCCCCTGGGGCAGCTTTTTGCCAGGGCCTGGTTTGTCGGGGGCGGGGGGGTTTGACCCCGCCAATGCAGGCCGTGGTGCCTCCCCCCTTTTTTGACGGCTTACCCGTCGGGGCCAAGGGGATTGGGCATGGGGGCCACCACAGTGTGGGACCCATTCGCTGCATGTCATGGGTTTGCTGCAGAGGGGCTTGTTTTCGCCCCTTTTGTATGTACAGCCATGCGTGCGGGAAGGCGGGGTTCCCATGCCGCTTCAATGTGCCCCTGCCCCTAGAAGGGGATGGTTAAGAGGGGAGGGGGTCCAGGGTGCAAACCCCACCTACTGGGGGGGGGAAATGGGCCCTGCCCAATTAATTTAAAAAACACTCGGGGGTTGGTTGAGGGACTACCACCCTCGCTCGAGAGCGGCTGCTCTCGTGCTAGGTTTCTCAAAGGGATTCATGATTCCTTACATGGGGGTTTTGGGCAAGCTTTTGGGTTCGACAATCTCAGGTCGGTTGTAGGACATGAAGGCATTGTTCGGTCCAGAATAGCAAAGGAGGTGGCCGAGGGGAGGGTCCTTGGGCCCTTCCCGGAGCCGCCCTTCCTGAATCTTGGGGTGTCCCCATTAGGGGTGGTCCCCTGAAAGGTGGGTGTTGAATTTAGGTTGGTTCACCACCTGTCTTTTCTTAAAAGGGAGTCAGTGAATGATTTAGTTCCTGACGAACTTTGTTCAGTTCGGCACGCATCCTTTGATGCGGCTGTGGCCATGGTAAGGGAGTGTGGGGTTGGAGCCCTTATGGATAAATGCGACATTAAGTCAGCATCCCGGCTCTTCCCCATATACCCAGACGGCTTCGAGCTGTTGGGCTTCCATTTCGAAGGTGGTTTTTTTATGTGGACGGGGCTTTACCCATGGGTTGCTCCGTCTCATGCTCTCTTTTGGAGAGCTTGAGCACCTTTTTGGAGTGGGCGCTCAGGAGGCGCAGCGGTCTGGGCTCGGTCGTTCACTACCTTGAGGGTTTCTTGATGGCGGGGACTGCGCGTGCAGAGCACTGCTTTACTCTAATGCGGGTCTTCGAAGCCCTTTGCGCTCTGTTGGGAGTGCCTTTAGCCTCTTCGGGGGCCGAGGGCCCCTGCCACCGGGATTACCTTCCTCGGTATTGAATTGGACTCAGAGGTGCAATCTTCTAGTTTGCCCCTGGACAAGTTGACTAAAATCAGGGATAACCTTGGTACGGTTCTGGGGCTGCAGGAAGGTCACTCTTCGGCAGCTCCGGGAACTAGCTGGGATACTTAATTTTGCCCGCCGGGTCGTGGTGCCGGCAGGGTTTTTTCTAGGAGGTTATATACTGCAATGGAGGGGCTCCATTTGCCCCATCATCGTACCCGCTTATGTGCAGGGGTCAGGGCTGACCTCTGCGTGTGGCGGAGTTCTTAGAACGTTTTAATGGGTTGTCTTTTTGGAGGCAAGAGCTTCTTTTGGAAGCTGAATTGCAGTTGTGTTCTGATACTGCATGTACTCGTGGCTTTGGGTTGTGTTGGGGGACCAGTGGCGCTGGTCTGCGTGGCCTCCAGAATGGAGGGCCTCTTCATTGGTTAAGGATTTGACCCTTTTGGGAGCTCTTCCCCTGATAGTGGCCCTAGAGCTTTGGGGCGAGCAGTTTGGGGGCAAGACTGTGCATTTTGGTGTGACAGCCTAGTGGTTGTCCATGTTGTGAACGCCCTGTCCTCCAAGAGGGACAGGGTCATGCGGCTTGTCCGCCAATTTTTGGGCACAGGTCCTTGCCCCTGAACACATTGTTTTTAGCTAGGCATGTTCCCGGGTTAGATAACGGGGTTGCTGACGCCTTGTCCCGTGGTCAGTTGTCCCGGTTTCGGACCCTGGCCCCGTGGGCACGTATGTCGCCAGGGGCTTTTCCTGTCCACCTTTGGACCCGGGGGGCTCCTGGGCAGTAGAGAGTAGAGGCTTGCTGGGCTACGGCACTCTCGGGAGTGTCTGGCACTCTGGGGGGCTTAGCAGCGGGCAGGTGAACTGTTTGGGATTGCAGGCAGTATACGGGTTACCCCTATAGCTGGCCTGCCCCAGTGGTGTACCTGGCCATATTTGTGTCCAGCTTAGGCAGCGGGGCCTTTTCGGTTAGGACTATTAGGTCCAGGTTGGCCGGCTTCGCCTTGTCTAAGGCGGGGGCAGGGTTATGGTTTTATGGTGACTTCCGCATTGTGACGGTGCGGGAAAGTTGGGCCGGGGCCGCATCGCGGGCCGCCAGGTCAATTTGGTGCCTTCCATCTCATTACTTCAGTTAGGTGGTTGCTAGTGCGTAGGGTTTGGCCAGGCCAAGTATGGATCCCGCCATTAGAGAACGCTCGTTCCCGAGAGGCGCTGCCACTAGTGCGGTAATGGCATTCTCGATACGGAGGATTCGGGAAGTCGCCCGCCGGCGGTCAACGGCCTGTTTTAGGGTACGAACGGCCTGTTGAGGGTCCGGGTAAGATCTTAGGCCAGGTTCCTCCTTTGGTCCCCTTCTATTCAACCCCGCCAGGACGCGACCGGCGGTGTTGCTTGGGGTCATGAGCGCTCCGAGACCACTCGGCAACAAGTTACCGTCGGGGGTGGGGACCTTGCCGTCGTGGCGGCTGGGTCCTGGTTGTCTGGCTGGGGAGACGGGGTGTGCGGTAGGATGGGCGTTTCTACCGCTATTGCTGGGAGGGCGGCATCCCATTGCTGCACCCAGTTGGTGCTGGGAGGGCGGCTTCCCATTGCTGCGCCCAGTTGGTGCTGGGAGGGCGGCATCCCATTGCTGCGCCTAGTTGGTGCCGGGGGCGGCATCCCATTGCTGCGCCTGGATGTGTGCTGGGAGGGCGGCATCCCATTGCTGTGCCCAGGTGGTGTCGGGGGGCGGCATCCATTGCTGCACCCAGTTGGGCTGGGAGGGTGGCATCCCATTGCTGCGCCCAGTCGGTGGCCAGGGGCGGCATCCCATTGTTGCGCTCAGAGGTGTGCTGGGAGGGCGGCATCCCACTGCTGCGCCCAGTTGGTGCTGGGAGGGCGGCATCCCAGTGCTGCACCCAGTCAGTGCCGGGGGTCGGCATCCCATTGCTGCGCCTGGATGTGTGCTGGGAGGGCGGCATTCCATTGCTGCGCCCAGTTGGTGCTGGGAGGGCGGCATCCCATTGCTGCGCCCAGTTAGTGCCGGGGGAGGCATCCCATTGCTGCGCCTGGATGTGTGCTGGGAGGGCGGCATCCCATTGCCGCGCCCAGTTGGTGCTGGGAGGGCGGCATCCCATTGCTGCGCCCAGATGGTACTGGGAGGGCTGCATCCCATTGCGGCGCCCAGGTGGTGGGTCTTTCACCTCGGTGGCAAGGACCTGTGTGGGCCTGGGGGTCTACTTCAGATCTGCCAGGCTCGCGAAGCCTGTGGTGGCTTCGCACTGTGCGGCCCTCCACGCAAGTGGTGTGGTCGAGATCCTCGTGGGGATCGCTTGGTGGGACGCCATTTCCCTTAGGGCCCTTCACCGGGTTAGACGGGGAGTTAAGGCCCTGGGTACGGTAGTCAGAGGGTTAGGCGGGGTGGTTGTGGCCCATCCCCGCATCACCATAGATCAGCTGTGGCTTTACCTGGCTGCTGGTCTTCCTCTGTCAGAACTGAGGAACACCATTTTTCTTACAGGATCTGCAGTGTCTCTGCGTGAGCTGGCACAGTTAGAGGGTGGAGTCGGGGGGCCAAGATAGAGATCTGACCCCTGCTCCGTGGCAGGTTAGGGGCGGAAAACTGGGTGGTGGTTTAGCAACTGCGCGTTCTCCCTTGGGCATCTTTGGGGATGATTGACAGGTTCTCTCCAAGCTCATGGTGGGGTGCTACCTGAGCAGTTGTGGGGAACCTGTCTTTGGGTCCCGCACCTTGAAGCCCCCGGGTAGGGGTTAGCCAGCGGGACCCCCCTCATGCAAGTGCATGGCAGGGTCTCAGGTGAGGGAGTGGTCCCTCACCTGGACTAGCATCGAGCTACACCCATAGTTGCCCAGGAATGTTAATTGCTACGTCATTTCCACCCCGGAAGCAATTGTTTGACCCTGCAGGTCCATTGTTTGGGTCATAGTTAAATATTTTAATTTATGCTAATTTAGTTGAATAAATTATGCTAATTTATTTTAATAAAATGACCCAGTTTTAAATCCAGCTCTTGTGTCCGTGTCATTACACCGTCTCTTCTGCAATAGCACCGGCAGACTTACCAGCCGGTGCCTTTTGCAGGAGGGTCGGGACGACATGGACACATGGCCACCGCCATCTTGGATCTCGGCTGAAGTCTCGCGAGATTGCGAGACTTCAGCCGAGAGTCAGGCCAGGGTGGCCTGATTGCTGACGTGGCCGGGCGGGGCTTGCCAGCCCTATAAATGGGCGTGCAGGCCCAGGTTCGGCCTGTTCGCCCGGGCCACGTCAGGAGAGCAGACACCCGCCCGCCCTCCCTATTTTTGCAGTGTGCTATTATTGGTCGCCCTAGGGGGCCGAATGGGAATTTTTTGCGGTTTGGCCTTTTAGCTGGGCCGTTTTTTCACCCATTCCACACTGGGGAAAGGGATAAGCGGTTAGGGTGTGCTTGCACCTTTTTAGGCTAATTGGCTTACCTTTGGTCATTTGGGTAGGCAAATTAGGGGCGGAAAACTGGGTGGTGGTTTAGCAACTGCGCGTTCTCCCTTGGGCGTCTTTGGGGATGATTGACAGGTTCTCTCCAAGCTCATGGTGGGGTGCTACCTGAGCAGTTGTGGGGAACCTGTCTTTGGGTCCCGCACCTTGAAGCCCCCGGGTAGGGGTTAGCCGGCGGGACCCCCCTCATGCAAGTGCATGGCAGGGTCTCAGGTGAGGGAGTGGTCCCTCACCTGGACTAGCATCGAGCTACGCCCATAGTTGCCCAGGAATGTTAATTGCTACGTCATTTCCGCCCCGGAAGCAATTGTTTGACCCTGCAGGTCCATTGTTTGGGTCATAGTTAAATATTTTAATTTATGCTAATTTAGTTGAATAAATTATGCTAATTTATTTTAATAAAATGACCCAGTTTTAAATCCAGCTCTTGTGTCCGTGTCATTACTCCGTCTCTTCTGCAATTCTTCAGTTCTTATCTTATCAAATTCCTTACTTTCATTTTTCCATGTTTGTTTGTTTGTTTGTTTGTTTGATTGATTGATTTCTATGCTGCCTTTCTCGAGGTGACTTTAGAAAATCTTTAATGGTGTAGTGGTTATCACATTTGCTAACATGTAAACAGTCTCTATTTCCATAGACAAAAAGTAATAATACCAATTCATCTAAAATATTCACTTTTCCACTTGGATTTTTGTTTTATTTAATCAGTCAACTTCCT
Organism: Erythrolamprus reginae; assembly: GCF_031021105.1. Classification (NCBI taxonomy): domain Eukaryota; kingdom Metazoa; phylum Chordata; class Lepidosauria; order Squamata; family Dipsadidae; genus Erythrolamprus; species Erythrolamprus reginae. The sequence goes on along the minus strand of NC_091952.1, from coordinate 109,000,238 downwards.
TCCTTCTTTCCTTCTTTCCTTCTTTCCTTCTTTCCTTCCTTCCTTCCTTCCTTCCTTTTAGCCATTAGTGAAAACTAAGGTAACATTGATAATGATTTGCTAGTTACCTCTTCTGTCACAAGTGAGGTAAGAAAGATGAAAGTCCACCAATGAAAACAGCAACAATTGGAATGGTGACATTGGTTTACAAGGCAGTAAAGCACAGCTGATGAATTGTTCATCCCTTTTTCCATAGAAGACACTGATTTGCAACGCTGCAGGGAAATAGAGATCACATTTACTGCAGGCTTGAATGGATGGACAATGACATGAAATGTTCCTTGATCACAGAAATTGAAATGGACAGGAATTATGGATCTGCTCTGAGACAGGATAGGTTGTTCAATAGCAAATTAACATTCTGCTTCAAGTCCAAATCCAGTCCCTGATATATTTGGTTAGGGTTGGAACGAAGCCCAACTATTTAGAATGATGATTGGTGCTTATTAGTCTATACTGTCTGTACTATATAAGTCAATAGAACTATGTTTTAAATCAATATAAAGCATCTTTCTATGTCCTGTGTCAGATGAACACTTAGCAACCATGAAAGCAACTTTAATCCCCCCCCCAAATAATGCTGCAGGTGATATATCTGCTTCCAACTGTTGTTGTTGGTCAGTAAGGATCCTGAGCACTTCTTCCTTGGTGATCCAAGAACTAAAATTGCTGTATGCCCAAATGTGTATTCACAAGTTTTGTTATATCAACCCTCTTTTATTCAGACTACACTCCTAGAGAAGATTTCTAGATCTATTTTGAAGTATGGACATTAAATCTATCAGCTAATTTTGCCTGTTGAATCATCTGCCCTTGCCTCACTGGCAATAAACCTGCCAGTGTTCACAACTCTAAGCAGATTTAGGACAGGGGAGATGACCTTTATTTTGCCAATACTGACAGAAGTCCTAGACCTCTTTCATTTTGCTATTAATTAGCTATTGATTTATTGTTGGCTTGGCTATATTGTCCTCAGCTTCTTCCACTTATTTATATATTTAATGGTGATTGAATGAATCTTTTCCTCATTTTTCTCACCCTTTTTTCACATGATAACCCTTGGAAAAATAATCACTATCTTGATGTAGGTCAGTGAGAAGTAAAATATTATTGACTCCCCAGTAAAATATGAAAACGTGATTCAAAAGTTAACGTAGGAAACTGTGTGGAGACAGGCAGACTTTCCCATGAAAACTTTTCCCAAGAACCAATTTGGTATCATGGTGTTGGCATAAAGACCAAGAGATTGTGAGGTCACATCCTGGCTTAGGCATGAAAAACTGGTGGGATATCTTTGGAGCAATCACTCTTTCTCAGCCCAATCTTCCTTACAGGGTTGTTGCTATATGGAAATAGTAGGAATGAGTATTGAGTCATATATGAAAGAAGACAGGATAAACATCTAAAAATTGAGAGAGAAATATATGGATTATATCAATTTAATTTAGATTATATATCACCTCATAGTGCTTTACAGCACTCTCTAAGTGGTTTACAGAGTCAGCATCAGTAGTGGATTCTAAATGCTTTTGCTACCAGTTTGTGCACATGCGAATGCATGTGTGCGATGCTCTGCACATGCACAGAAACATTCCAGATGGATGGGCAGAACATCCTGGATGGGTGGAGCATCCTGATTGGTGGGTGGAGCCTCCCACTGCCACCACTACTGGTTCAGAGAACCAGACCGAAGTGGGAGCAACCCACAGTTGGTTATCATATTGTCCCAAACAATCTGGATCCATTCTATCACCACAGAAAGGTGAAAGGTTGAGTCAATCTTGAGCCAGTGAAGCTCAAACTCCTGGAAGTGAATTGAATTAGCCTATATTAATACTGAATTCTAATCACTGTGCCACCACCGCTCCTATCCTTATCCTGTTGTAATCAAAGGAGCTGTACACTTCAGCAGTATAGCTACTCAGCAGAAGCCACAGGTTGACTCAGAGTTCCCCAATTCTGGTTAACTAATCTTTACTGGATTGTTGAACATACTTTGGAAGGATGCTTTCCATTTCAAAACATTCACATTTTCCTTGTATCATTCCCATCCAACATGATGCTACTGTTAAAAATATGATCCATTATCACCTCTTTTTAAAATAGGTATATAGGCAGAGGTGGGCTGCTGCCCAGAGGGGGGGGCGCAGTGGGGTAGAAAAAATGGAGTTCCATCCCAGAGCACACAATTTGCACTGAAAGTTGAAAGAAAATGCTGGGTATCCTGCATAAGCCACACCCACAGTGTGGTAGTAAAAATGTTGGTAGCCCTTCACTGTATATAGGTAGCACTAGTGGTAATGATTCAGAATACAAGTAGCCCTCATTCAGTAACCAACAATGTGGTGTTTAAGCTAAAGTTGGTTGACACCATCCCTGTGCTTACGATTTTGCCTTTGCTTTATAGAACTGAAATGGTTGTAAATCATAAACACACTTTTTCTCACCATTGTAACTGTGAACAGTCATTAAATGAGGTAGTCACTAAACAAGGATTTCCTGTATGTCATAAGTATTATTAATAAATAATAATAATAATAATAATAATAATAATAATAATAATAATAATTTATTGGATTTGTATGCTGCCCCTCTCCATAGACTCGGGGCGGCTAACAACAATGATAAAAACAGCATGTGACAATCCAATAATAAAACAACTAAAAACCCTTATTATAAAACCAAACATACACAGAGACATACCATGCATATCTTGTAATGGCCTAGGGGGAAGGAATATCTCAACTCCCCCATGCCTGGCAGTATAAATGAGTCTTGAGTAGTTTACGAAAGACAGGGAGGGTGGGGGCAATTCTAATCTCTGTGGGGAGTTGGTTCCAGAGGGCCGGGGCCGCCACAGAGAAGGCTCTTCCCCTGGGGCCTGCCAAACGACATTGTTTAGTCGACGGGACCCGGAGAAGGCCAGCTCTGTGGGACCTTATCGGTATTTGGGATTCGTGCGGTAGCAGGCGGTTTCGGAGGTAGTCTGGTCCAAATCCATGTAGGGCTTTAAAGGTCATGACCAACACTTTGAATTGTGACCGGAAACTGATCAGCAGCCAATGCAAGCCACGGAGTGTTGAGGAAACATGAGCGAATCTTGGAAGCCCCACGATGGCTCTCGCGGCTGCGTTCTGCACGATCTGAAGTTTCCGAACACTTTTCAAAGCTAGCCCCATGTAGAGAGTATTGCAGTAATCGAACCTCGAGGTGATGAGGGCATGAATGACTGTGAGCATTGACTCCCTGTCCAAATAGGGCCGCAACTGGTGCACCAGGCGAACCTGGGCAAACGCCCTCCTCGCCACAGCCAAAAGATGATATTCCAATGTCTGCTGTGGATGGAGGAGGACGCCCAAGTTGCGAACCCTCTCTGAGGGGGTCAGTAGTTCCCCCCCCAGGGTAATGAACGGAGAGATGGAATTGTCCTTGGGAGGCACTACCCACAGCCACTCCGTCTTGTCTGGGTTGAGTTTGAGTTTGTTGACACCCATCCAGGCCCCAACAGCCTCCAGGTATTAGTGGGAATGATAGAGAAGCACTGTATATTTAGAGTATACCTTTATTCAATTTAAAGTATTTCTGTACACCACTGTACACCAAATACACATAGCATTTTCATAAGATACCATGATATTATTTCAGTATCCTCTCTAATAATAATAAAAAAAGAAGACTCACAGCTTCATGTGAAGAAATCTTAGCTGCTTAAAGGATATCACAGCCAATAATTCCGCCAAAGTCTGACCTACCTGTAAAGATTAAAGAAGATAAAATATTAGAGATGTCACTGGCAGTTTTCCACACTGCTAGTAAAAGTGTCAAAAAGACTGTCTATCTAACAAAGCTAAAGAGATCAATCTTGATATACCTAAAGTTCCTATAACTATTTCTAAAATAAAGCAAGGGCAACTATGAGCCTTGCACTTGTCTCAGTGAGCATTGGTTTGCTTTCAGCAGTGCTTTTGATTGCCCCAGTCCTTGAAAAAAATGGTGCAAATTCACTATCTATACTTTTCTTCTGCTGATGATGAAAGTGTTCAATCAAAATGAAAATTCCCCTATTTTTCTGAGCAGGGATTTCAGTTAATGGCACCTTACCAATTCGACTGCAGCAATTGTTTTACAGTTATCAAGATTCCCTCCTGACTAGAGAACAATTGAAGAAAATGAGGCAGAAATAAGACACAAGCTGCCAGAAGGTTAAGAAAGTCTTTCACTTTCTTCTAGTGGAGTAGAAGAAAACAATCAAAGTCCTTTGGAATCAAAGTCAAGGATGGCCATGAAAGAAATGCAAAGCATGAGCCAAAAGTTTTTGTTTTTAAATAACTGCAAAGTGTCAAAGTATAAAATATGATGAATGAAATCTTTCCATGAAGCCAACTCCTTCTGCATTAAACATATCTGAATCAAGCTACTATTTTTGTAGTCATATGATATAGAATAACAGAACTGGAACCATTCTGTACAAATGGCTCGATTGCAGGAAATACAACTTTAGTAACCGAGTACTTGATGCATGGAACTCACTACCAGACTCTGTAGTATCATCACCTAACCCCCAAACCTTTACCCTTAGACTATCCACTGTAGACCTCTTCCAATTCCTAAGAGATCAGTAAGGGGTGTACATAAGTGCACCAGAGTGCCTTCTGTCCCCTGTCCTAATGTTTCTCTTTTACTAGTATCATGTATATAAATATTATATCTTTGTATACCACCAATATGTACTTGACAAAACAAGCAAACAAATAAATAAATAAAGTGGCTGTCCAATCTCCTCTTAAAAGCTTCCAGTGATGGGGGCCCCATAGCTTCTGAAGGCAAGCCATTTCAGTGGTTAATTGTTATCACTATTAGGTGATTATTTATTGATTGCTATGATTCCTGGATGAGAAATTCATACACATCCATTTATCCCTATGGTAGCATTTTTATCAAACCTTGTCAAACTCCTCTCGCTTTGATCTCCTCCACTTGGTTTAGCTGGTTGTTTTAGGAATGCTTTAATCACAGAGAATAGTAGAAAATAAATAAACCATTTGAGAGCATTTCACTGAGGCAGCCATCATCATCGCCATTTTAAAGAAGCGAGTTGGGGTCCACACTTTATGCTGTTTTAAAATGTATTATTTGTTGTGGGAATTTTGGAGGTGTCATTGCATGAGGCATGTCTGCATGTAGCCATAACAAATTCCTTTTAGATTGTCAAGGTCATCCTTTGTCTTTGTACTTCTGCATCTTCAAGGAAGGAGATGGGAGTTTATGCCAAATTGGCAGATGAAGATTGGTCAACGTGATGGACTTGGCTGTGTGGAGACAAGGGCTTGAACTTTCAACTGGGTGGAGAAAAACCTGACACTTAAGATTTGGGTTTTTCCCAGATCTGCCAGCATGAATCTGTTAATAAATTGGAACTTTGAGGAATATTTTGCCTTGGACTCTTTAGTTTTGGATGCTATTTGGAACTCTGACACTAACACAAATCTACTTTAAAACTCAACCTCATATGTCCCAGTGATCAATTAGATTGCTCAGAGTTGACCTTCTCCATGTCCCGTCGGCCAAACAATGCCAGCTGGTGGGACAACAGGGGAGGGCCTTCTCTATTGCAGCTCTAGTCTCCTGGAACCAACTTCCTCCAGAGATTTGAATTGCCCCCACCCTCCTGTCCTTCCAAAAGGCTTTGAAAACACACTTGTGCCAGCAGGCCTGGGGCCATTCAGCGATAGCATTCTGCTCCACCAGTAGAATGAATGAGTGATTGTTGTATGTTTTATTATTTATTTATTTATTATTTGGATTTGTATGCCGCCCCTTTCCGAAGACTCGGGGCGGCTCACAACAAGTGAAAAAACAATCCAATACATAATCCAATTAATTAAAATATTAAAAAGTTTAAAACCCCTATACTAACATACACACACACAAGCATACCATGTATAAATTCGGCGGGCCCAGGGGGAGATGTTTAGTTTCCCCATGCCTGACGGCAGAGGTGGGTTTTGAGAAGTTTACGGAAGGCAGGAAGAGTAGGGGCAGTTCTGATCTCTGGGGGGAGTTGGTTCCAGAGAGTCGGTGCCGCCACAGAGAAGGCTCTCCCCCTGGGGCCCGCCAACCGACATTGTTTAGTTGACGGGACCCGGAGGAGGCCCACTCTGTGGGACCTAATCAGTCGCTGGGATTCGTGCGGCAGAAGGCGGTCTCGGAGATATTCTGGTCCGATGCCATGAAGGGCTTTAAAGGTCATAACCAACACTTTGAATTGTGACCGGAAACTGATCGGCAGCCAATGCAGACTGCGGAGTGATGATGAAACATGGGCATACCTGGGTAAGCCCATGACTGCTCTCGCAGCTGCATTCTGCACGATCTGAAGTTTCCGAACACTTTTCAAAGGTAGCCCCATGTAGAGAGCATTACAGTAGTCGAACCTCGAGGTGATGAGGGCATGAGTGACTGTGAGCAATGAGTCCCGGTCCAGATAGGGCCGCAACTGGTGCACCAGGCGAACCTGGGCAAACGCCCCCCTCGCCACAGCTGAGAGATGGTTTTCTAATGTGAGCTGTGGATCGAGGAGGACGCCCAAGTTGCGGACCCTCTCTGAAGGGGTCAATAATTCCCCCCCCAGGGTAATGGACGGACAGATGGAATTGTCCTTGGGAGGCAAAACCCACAGCCACTCCGTCTTATCCGGGTTGAGCTTGAGTCTGTTGACACCCATCCACGCCCCAACAGCCTCCAGGCACCGGCACATCACTTCCACCGCTTCGTTGACTGGGCATGGGGTGGAGATGTAAAGCTGGGTATCATCCGCATATTGATGATACCTCACCCCATGTCCTTGGATGATCTCGCCCAGCGGTTTCATGTAGATGTTGAATAGCAGGGGGGAGAGGACCGACCCCTGAGGCACCCCGCAAGGGAGAAACCTAGGAGCCGACCTCTAACCCCCCACTAACACCGACTGCAACCGGCCAGAGAGGTAGGAGGAGAACCACTGGAGAACAGTGCCTCCCACCCCCAACCCCTCCAGCCGGCGCAGAAGGATACCATGGTCGATGGTATCGAAAGCCGCTGAGAGGTCAAGGAGCACCAGGACAGAGGATAAACCCCTGTCCCGGGCCCGCCAGAGATCATCCATCAACGCGACCAAAGCGGTTTCCGTGCTGTAACCGGGCCTAAAACCCGACTGCTGGGGACCAAGATAATCGGCTTCTTCCAAGGACCGCTGGAGCTGGAGTGCCACCACCTTCTCAACAACCTTCCCCATAAAGGGAAGGTTGGAGACTGGACGATAGTTGTTAAGTACGGCTGGGTCCAGGGAGGGCCTCTTGAGGAGGGGGCGCACAAGCGCTTCTTTATAGAGTGATGGAAAAACTCCCCTCCCCAAGGAAGCGTTGGTAATCTCCTGGGCCCAGCTCCGTGTCACCTCCCTGCCGGCCGAAACCAACCAGGAGGGACACGGATCCAGTAAACAGGTGGCGGAACTCACAGCTCCAATGGCCTTGTCCAATTCATCAGGTGTCACCAGATCAAACTCTTCCCAGACAGGTGGACAAGTACGTGCCCCAGTCACCTCGACTGACTCGTTGTCAGTCGACTCTGTCTTACAATTGGAGTCGAGGTTGGCCCGGATCTGAGCGACTTTATCAGCGAAAAACGTGTTAAAATCCTCGGCACTACTCTGCAAGGGCTCCCCAACTCCCCCCTGGTTAAGAAGGGAGCGGGTCACCCTAAACAGAGCGGCCGGGCGGGATTCCGCTGATGCAATCAAGGCGGCATGGTACGCGCATCTTGCCGCCTTGAGCGCCACTTTGTAAGTCTTAATAAAAGCTCTTACAAGTGTTCGATCAGATTCAGACCTACTCTTCCTCCATCGCTTCTCTAGACGTCTCTTTTGGCGTTTCAACTCCCGGAGCTCCTCGTTGAACCATGGGGCTCTACGGGGTCTAGCGCTGCGGAGAGGTCGCAAAGGCGCAATCCGGTCGAGAGCCTCCGCAGCAGCCGTATTCCAGGCCTCCGCAAGAGACTCCGCCGAACTGTGGATGAGTGCCTCTGGAATAACCCCAATCGCCATCTGAAAGCCCTCTGGGTCCATCAGGCGTCTGGGACGGAACATCTTAATTGGTTCCGCCTCCCTGCGGGGAAGGATTGGAGCCAGGAAGTCAAGCCGCAGTAGAAAATGGTCTGACCATGACACAGGCAACACTTCTAAGCCCCTTAGTCTCAGACCATTACTCAGTTGCTCAGAGAGGAATACCATGTCGGGTGCATGCCCCCCCTCATGAGTCGGACCCTGTACTACTTGGGTCAGGTCCATGGCTGTCATGGTGGCCATGAACTCCTGTGCCAGTCCAGAGGTTTCACCGAGCGACGGCAGGTTAAAGTCCCCCAAGACAATAAGTCTGGGGAACCCCACCGCCAACCCGGCTACCTCCTCGAGTAGCACAGGCAGGGCTTGTGACACGCAGCTGTGAGGCAGGTACTGGGTTTAAAATTTTGTATTTGTTTTTACTGTATGTATTTGTGGTATTGACTTCCATGGGATCAATGTTTTATGTGTGAAGAACACATACCCCTCCCCACCTTCTCATGAAGGATTTGCTGAATCACTGAATGAATGAACGAACGAACGAACGAACGAATGAATGAATGAATGAATGAAAAATGTAAACTTCCAAAGAAATGTGTCAAGAATCAGGGTTTCACCATCAGACTCCATTCTATTCCTTTAATCATTAGCATAGTCTTGTGGTTAGCTCTAGCCCAGCTCCTGCCCCAAGGAATGTGGAGGTGGATGTGGGGGTAACATCCACATGTTCCAGGCCTGTTTTGCTCCTGATAGAATCTGCTGATGAAGTCTCCTCTGACAAAGGAAGCGTGAGTGACAGGGAAGAGGGGAGTTTGGCAGACAGTCCAGGAGGAGATCAATCATCCTTATCATCCTGGATTCTGAACAAGAAATTATGATGGACCTATGCATGCATAGAGTGATGCATAGGAGAGAACAACTGAAGGATTATTACAGGAAATAAGTGAGGCCATCTCTGGTTGGGTGGGGCTGCTGTAATTAGTGCTACAGATAAAAAGAGCAGTGTGCTGGTTTAGCCTCGTGGAAGTTTATATGATTCATAGTTTCGTCAAGGTCGTGGTTTGCTGTTTCCCTGTTCAAGACTGTGTGTGGAATTTCTGGACTTTGGACTCAATTTCCCAGTTACTGGGTGAGAAATTGGATTGCATTTAACCTGTGCCTTGTGTGTACCAGAAAATCCCTTTGACATTTAAAAAGGGAGTTTTTTCTGCTTGTCTGTTGATAAAGACCTTTTTGTTTTCCTTCTATCGTGTGGTGTGTGTCTGTTTGGACTAATTACCCTGTAATTACGGGTGGTTGGGACACGCCGGCAGAACACATAGCATACCTGGGTGAATCTGAATTGTGAAACTGCATACCACTAGACTAGTAGTTTGTCTTTTATTTGTGCAGAGCCATGGCAAATGATAGTTTGGAATCTAAGGGTATGAGAGGCAACAGAAATATCATCTGTGTGCTTTACAACTAAGGTAATGAAACATGGCTGCCTGAAGCAACTGCTACATCCTGCATGAGTAAGCCAAAAGTTGCTTAACTGTAACACTCTTGGGAGTCTTTTGAATGAGTAATGGAATGCATTCTGTAAAAATGCAAAGTAGTCAGGTAGAAAAACTCACTCTTGCTCACTCCCCCCACCCATGTCCTTGCAATAATAAATGAAAGCCCTCTGGTGATCCCTTTGAAAGATGGCATTCACATTTGATTATCTCACAACGCATAGCTTTATTACCAATCAACCACCCACTATTACACTGAGAAGTTTTCTTTTGACTTAGATGAGAAGCAAGATTTTATACGCTTCAGTACACCTGACACCCAGTTCAACGGCTTTCTAAGCTTAAGCCTTTCAAAGGGTGCACATATCTCAAGGAATATGAAGAAGAATGTCTTCAAAAGTAACAGGTATATTTGTGCCTGTCACTAAAGTAAAATAATGTTCTACACAAATAGATAAGCCAGGGGAACTGCCCAAGCAATGATCATATTTCAAAATTGTACTGGTGTTCCTGGGAGCCAACAAGTGATATGAATTCACACTGTACAATCAATATGTGAATGCTTACATTATGACCTGGGAGAGAACTCTTGGCAAACAGGTGAGCATTATCTAAACAGCTGCTGAACAATTTTGCAAATGCTAAGCTGATTTTAACTGAGCTGAGGGAGTTTACCCATCATCTCTTTTCAGGAAAGTAGAAAAAAAGCAGAACTATGGGAAAGTAGAACTAATAGATCCCAGAGAGGTCATTGCAGATTACCAAATCTCTTTTCCATAGTTTTTCTCTTCCTAAAACGGTTGCGTATTCATTTGCTATTCTTGTGATGAAATTCAGGGGGCAAAATATCTATGTCTTTTCTGAATAAGAGATATTTTGTTTCATCATTGACAGCAAGTGATTGAGCTATATACAAGAGCACAGAAATGAGAAAACAGTGGCATCTTTTCTGTGCACTTCTCATATTAGAATAGCAAGAGAAGTAAGATGAAGTTTCTGTTTTCAAATGAATGTTTTATCTTAAGTCTACACTCATGAGTTTTCATTCATTCATTCATTCATTTGACTTCTATTTCGTCCTTCTCAACCGATTCAGGACAGTGTACAGCCTGTTATTTTTATGGATTGCTATGTGTGACTTTCAGCCAGAAAATAGGAGAAACCCATGCATTTTCCTATGCTCTTTTCTCTTTATCTGGAGTCACAAGATACAAGAATTTGCCATAAATTTTGCAACTCCAAATCATACTCCTAATAGGTTTCTTTCTTCATCAGTTTCAAATATCAGCATGACTTCACCACCAACACAAAACTCAGTCATCAGCCACAGTTATGCAATTCTTTTTCTTATGTTTAACACTACTTACTGTATCTGCAGTAGATTCTAATCTTAAATGCCATGCACATTAGTAATAATATTATAGTAATTTGACTTCCAAGAGGTTTTAAACATCCTGTGACCAGGATCTTAGCTATTCCCCTTCCTGTTAATGCAAGCTATCCGCACTTCATCAAAAGGGATGAAAAAGTCCACCAGTGAAATTATAGTAGTAAAACATAACTGAATATTTCTTCAACAGTACAGTTGAATTACTAGTGTTATATATTTCCTTCCTTTAACAAAAGAAGTATAATGAAAAAAGGAAGCTGAATAATAATAATAATAATAATAATAATAATAATAATAATAATAATAATATTAGATTTATACAAATCTAATAGTATTAGATTTGTATGCCGCCCCTCTCCGAACACAACAACAACAATAATAATACAATATAATACAAATGGGGTGGCTCACAACAACAACAATAACAATACAATATAATACAAATCTAATATTAAAAAGAACAAGTTAAAACCCATTATTACAAAAACAATCAATACCACACAATCATACCACACTCAAATGCTACAAGTCATGCCTGGCAATATAAATGGGTCTTGCGGAAGGAAAAGAGGGTGGGGGCAGTTTGGATCTCTGGGAGGGAGTTGATTCCAGAGGGCTGGGGCTGCCACAGAGAAGGCTCTTCCCCTGGATCCCACCAGATGACATTATTTAGTTGATGGAACCCGGAGAAGGCCAACTCTGTGGGACCTAATCGGTCACTGGGATTCGTGGAGCAGAAGACAGTCTAATTGAAGTGGTGGGAAGTATATCAGAAAGTGAAATTAGTGTTAAAGATAAAGTTTAGTATATTAATTTTAGATAGCATGGGGTAAAAAAACCCCAGCATCTGTCAACTGTTTCAAGCTTCAAGTCCAATAATGCTAACCAGCATGAAAATTGGCAGGGAATGTTGGGAATTGTGCTCCAAATCTGGCTTTAAAGTTATAGTTTAACATTCTGCTACAGAGGTAATTCGCATGAATGAGATTGCCTCTCTTCCAATAATTAATTGATCATAACAACCATCTTGTTTTGGTTATCATGGTTCTGGGGGTGATTTTTTTTTGTCTGGAGAAGGCAGAAATATTATAGCAGATACTATGCATGTACATAATTGATAAATGAGCTGTTGCATTATTGATATCTGCAGTGGTTGAAAAGGCTCTTGGAAAATGGCCTCAGGAAGTTGTATACATATTCCATGCTAGATTCTTCTCCCCTGTCTGTATAGAGTAATTAGAATGACCTTGACACAGAGAGGGAAGGTGTGTTACCAAGGCAACAAAGAGATAAACACTGCAGAAGCCCAGTTAAGGAGGGATGAGTACAAAGACAGCCACCTCCTAATTACAGATTAAGATAAAATTTAGATTTGCAAGATTAGTAAAAGTAGAATTAGATACACATAGAATCTATTTCTTGGTCCTATCTTGAAGGCTGGAACCCTCTTACTTTGCTATTTAGACCAGGGAGGCAGGCAGGCAGGCAGGCAGGGAGGCAGGAAGGAAAGAAATTGATTTGATGGAAAAATATGCAAGGAAAAAATAAAGGGAGATGAAGTGCAAATAGTATTAGGTTGTCAGGATGCCACCCCTGTGGTCCATCTTTTGGAATTGTGTGAACTATCTGAACTAACACTCAGCAACCATGAATTTGGACAGTGCTGATTTTGGTACCCTAACAGTGAACAATATAATCTCATCTCTATTATCACTATTTCCATTACAATTGATATCACATCAGTGGTGGGTTGCTACCATTTGACCTGGTACAACAAACTTGTAGAAGCTCTGTCCACCTGCCTGCACATCATCAAAAAATGCTCTGTGCATGCACAAAGCCTGTATCTGCATGCTCCCATTCCTGAACCCATAGCAAAGGTAAGTAGCACCTACTACTGTATCACATCAAATCAGATTGCCAATTCCACAAATGTCTATTGGATTCTTCTTTCCAATGGTTCACTTATCCTGCCCACTGTCAGTATGTAGCATTCATCCTGTTATTGGGGGAAAGTGAAATTGCTTGGAAAGTTCACATCCAAGCAAGTTACATTTATTTTTTATATATGCTCAGTTGTTATATAAAAAGCTATCTGAAGAAACAAACTTCTCTTTTTTGTATACTTTCTTGTTAACATTTATTTTAAGAATATGATACTGTAATGTACCACAGGCCAATAGTTCCCAAATCATATCTGTATTTAAAACTAACTGTATTTGGAATTGCGGTGGACATGGAGTAAGCACACGGACACAGAAATGGGTTATAAAATGGGTCACATTTATTATAATCAAACAGGACCTGCAGAGGTAAGACAAAGAGGGCGGAAACGTCAATCTAAATTTTCAGAGCAACTCTGGGCAAAGCCTCCTGCTGAGCAAAAGGGGGAGGTCACCCTTTTAAATGGGGGAAGCCGCTCGCTCGCCTCCCGGAAGCGCATCACGCCTCGCGACAACATGGGGCACACTGGGACAGAGGGGACCAGGATGGGGCGCCTCCTCCCTGCGCCCCACTCGCTACCCCCCACTCACCCTCTCTGCCACTGGCATCCATGTCCTGTGGCGCTCCTCGCGCCACCGCAATCGCCGCCGGCCTGGAGGCAGCCAACGGGCCCTTGTTATGTATTGAACTGTATACATGGTTTCACTTGGACCCAGTGTTTGAGCAGGATAATGCTCAAATGCTATTGGTTGAGTTATCCGACAGCTCCCTATAAAGGGGCTAGCTGTCAGGCTGCAAGTTGCTGGTTGTACAGAGAAGTTGCCTAGTAAAGAAGAATTCTTTGAAATCTGTCTCCTGTTCTTATTCCCAAAACTCAACAGGAAATAACAATTTTCTGCCTAACTTTATTTGGCAATGCATGAGGACAATTCACCCGCAAATTCCTTGCATGCTTCTCCAAAGATTTTAGGAAGTGGGATTCCCCATTTAAATATGAAGCAGAACAAGACAAACATAGTGTTACTTTGATCTTTTGGACCTTCGTATGTAACAAATAGTTATTATTCCTGATTCAAGTAAATGTGCACAAGGTAAAATGTTCTAAGAACAAATGTTAATTCTTTAAAAATATGGAGAAACAGTATTTGAGAAAATATCTGCAGAATGAAACCCAATAGCTTTTTTTTCATTTACTTATTTTCTACTACTTCATCACATAGAAGCTTTCCAGATCTTCTCATAATACTGGCCATATGGAATAATTTGTTAGGTATTAAACTAGGGCAAAATAATTAGGAATGAAAAAGCATTCAAGATCATTTGAGCATGCAGTGTGATACATATTAGATTTTACAACTGCCATGGGGGCCTTCATTTTCATTTCTGTCAGTTGGCAGTGAAAGTCGTCTAATTTTATAACTTCCTGATTGTTCACATTCTCTCTTCTTGACTGATGTGAATCACAGCACAGCAGAAAGAGAAGGAAGTGCCAAAGTTAGTCTTAAAAGAAATTCAGAGAAGGTCCCTTAATACATCTGAACCAGAACCACAACTTTCCATCACAACTCACTGTAGGTAGAATCAGAAGTATTTGATTAGAACTAAAAATTTGAGGAAAGAAGGAATAGTTGAATATGTTAAATACTGATTTTTCTCAAAAACTAATCTAAATGAAACCAAACATTCATATTTTTTTTGTCCTAGGGCAAAAATCACTAATCATAGGGGGAATAGTATTTTGTGATAAATAAGACATTTAGATTAATATTTATGTAGCAAGCTTATTCATATATATGGTTAGATACAGAAAGTGGTCTTAGGCTATTATAAAGCAATTAGCTGTTCAGCTTCATACTTTCCCACTTCAGGCCATTCACATTGCAATTTCCAGATAATTTTGCAGCATCCAAGACTAACCAAATCAGATTTTGAGGACACATGTGGACTTGCAGAAGGCAAAAGAAAGAAATACTTCCAATTTCCACTGAGGTGTCAATTGAAACACATTATTCCATCTCCCTAAAAATGATGGCATTTTTACATCGCATTGAAACATCATAAGCAATGTTCCCTCTAAGCTGCGCAGCCACGCGGGCACGCACGTGTTATCAGACCTCCATGCAGCAGTTTCCAACTGCCGCACAGAGGTAGCCACCAATGGTACAGTCACAGCCGCAGTTATCTCCTGAGCCTTCGCCCGGCAGCTCCAGCCGCGGCTTGGATGAGGGATATGGCAGAGACCAGGTGCTGTGATGCTGTGGGAAGCCCCCTCTACAACCAGCCAAACAAAGAGTAGGCATGGCCATTTGCTACCTCCGTGCCAGGGGTCACCACAGAGAGAGAGAGGCAGATTTGTCACTGAGCCGGGACGCTCCCTGGAGAGGTAGGCGGAGCCGGCAGCCACCATGGGTAGAAGAAAGCCTGCTTAGCAGAGCTGACCGGGCATTTCAGAGGCCTCGACAGGGTTGCCCACCCCTGCTCTAAAGAGCTGTCTCTTGTGCCTTGTATAATAACAACAGAGTTGGAAGGGATCTTGGAGGTCCTCTAATTCAACCACCTGCTTAGGCAGGAAACACTACCCTACTTCAGACAAATGGGTATCCAACATCGTCTTAAAAACTTCCAGAGTTGGAGCATTCACAACTTCTGGTGGCAGACTGTTCCACGGATTCATTCATTGTTCTAACTGTCACAAATTTTCTCTGAGATATTGGAACACTGCACCCATGTCACCCTTTTCATTAAACTAGCCATGCCCAGTTCCTGCAACCATTTTTCATATGTTTTAGCCTCCAGTCCCCTGACCAAAACCGAATGCAGTATTCCAAGTGTGGCCTTACTGTCACAAAACTGTCACAAATGGGTATATTGAGATACTCGCCTTTGTAATAAATGATGGGCTTAGTCAGATTTACTGATATTGCTTTTGGGCAATAAAGATAGTTTCTCTTATAAAATTGAACATTAGGTAATATGCTAATTTACATTTCCAGTTTTATTTCACAGAAGTTTGATTTACTTGAAGTTATATTCTGTTTTTTAAGTGTTCCCTTTATTTCTTTTGAGCAGTGTATTAATAGATGCATTGGTGTTCAGATAGATTTTCATAGTATTATTAGATTACTATAATAAATATTTAAGAAATGAAGATTTTAAAGCATGGATTTATTAATAGCTGTGTTTTTGGTTTTGCTGGTTGTTTTAGTTTTAATAGTAATAGATTTTGGTTTTGTTTTATTAGGAATTAATTTTCCTATTAATTGGGGAAAGGTTGTATAAGGGTTTTTAATGTATAAGAAGGAGGGTGGCCTATCTGAATTTGTAAGAGGATAATAATATTAATTGAAATATAAAATAACAGAATAACATAGTGGGAAAGGACCTTATTCTGCCCGAGCACTGAGCCCCAAATAATTATGCAACAAGTTGTCTTGGGTGACATCTGTGCTCAGGCATGAAAATATGCCACTCAGACACTATACTTTTCCACTCACACTGGAAAAAAAAATAGAGGGAACATTGATCATAAAGTTAGTTTGACAATTTCGGCAGGTGTATGAAGGCAGCCATTCCAGTCTGTAAATCAGATTACATTAGGCATGAACAAGGACATTTGTTCTATTCACAACTGTCCAAACCAACCATTACTTAATGTGATGTATGAATCTAAGTGGTCTCTTAGCAGAATTTTAGAGGCCAAGTGACTGAGCTGGTGACTATCTCTCAGCCATACCTCCATTATAGATCTGACTTTTTGGGGGGTGTAGGTGATAAAGCATACTGATATGCTGTCTCCCACACCTGGAGAAGTTAGGAAATTTATTTATTTATTTATTGCATTTATACGCTGCTCACTCCAAAATGGACTCTGAGCGGCTAACAACAGTTATAAATACAATACAAGTAAAAATAGTAAAAACATCACTAAAATGACACATGTAATAAAAAAACCCATGGATACTAACAATCAATCTTAATTCCAGGCCTGCAGGGAAAGCCAGGTTTTATTAGTTTTCCTGAAAACTGGAAAGGAGGAATAATGCAAATCTCTGGGGTCAGTTGAATCCATAGGGTCGGAGCTGCCATAGAGAAGGCTCTTCCCCGAGGTCCCACCAACTGACATTGTTTGGTGGACGGGACCTGGAGAAGGCCGACTCTGTGGGCCCTTACTGGCTGCAGCGAGGTATGAAGAAGGAGATGGCCCCATAAATAGTCTAACCCTGAACCATTTAGGGCTTTAAAGATAATAACCAACACCTTGAATTGAGTTCAGAGACTGACTGGCAACCAATGCAGTGCACGTAGAGATGGAGAAATACAGGCGTGCCTAGGTACACCCATAATTGCATGAGCCACTGCATTTTGCACCAGCTGAAGTCTCCAAACACTCTTCAAGGGTAGCCCCATGTGTTGCAATAGTCAAGACGAGAGGTGATGAGGGCGTGAGTGACTGTGTGGCATGCCACCTGGTCAAGGTAGGGCCGCAACTAGTAAACAAGATGAACTTGTGCAAAAGCCGCCCTAGCCACAGCCGAGAGATAAATCTAACATATAATGATATATTGAATAAATAATAATAAAGTTATTACAACAAAAACATCATGTGTTTTCTGTAATGCATATGCATATTGTAGAGAAAATGCATGATGCTTTTGATTGAAAAAATCTACCTATCTATCTTCAATCAAAAGCAAAATGAAGCAGTATGCTACCTCCGATATTGTGTATACCAGGGTGATTCGACAGAAAAAAAAACATATAACTTTTCCCTGGTGCAAGCTGAGAGGAGAGGAAAACCTGTGGTCTAGAGGTTAAAGCTACTGCTGTACAGGCAGACTCCTCAGGTTCAAATCCGGGTAAGTGTAAGGCTAGCTGATGAGAGCAAAATAGCTTGAAATAGATCTATATTAGTCTCCCTCCCCTTCCTTTTTATTATCAGTAAAAATATGTTGTACAGTGATACCTCATCTTACAAACTTAATTGGTACTGTGACAAGGTTCGTAAGTAGAAATGTTCATAAGATGAAACAATGTTTTCCATAGGAATCAATGTAAAAGAAAATAATGCGTGCAAACCCATTGGGAAAATCCAAACTTTAAGGCTTTAAGGCATGCGCAGTAAGAGAGAGATGTGTATATGCTTATGTATATGTACAGTAACACCTCGTCTTATGAACCCCTCATCATACGAACTTTTCGAGATACAAACCCGGGGATTTAAGATTTTTTTGCCTCTTCTTCCAAACTATTTTCACCTTACGAACCCACCACCACCACTGGGATGCCCCGCCTCCAGACTTCCATTGCCAGGTAAAGGCTCCCCTCGTTGGGAAACCCCACCTCCGAACCTTCCATTGCCAGCGAAGTGCCCATTTTTGTGATGCTGGGATTCTCCTGCTGGGATTCCCCTGCAGCATCACAAAAATGTGAAAGTCCGGAGGTGGGGTTTCCCATGGAGGGGAGCCTCAAGGGAATCACAGCAGTACAAATGGGTGCTTCGGCTGGAAAATGGGTGAATTTTGGGCTTGCACGCATTAATCTCTTTTCCATTGATTCCTATGGGAAACATTGTTTCGTCTTACAAACTTTTCACCTTACGAACCTTGTCCTGGACCCAATTAAGTTCATAAGACAAGGTATCACTGTATATGTATATGTATGTGTGTGTGTGTGTGTGTGTGTGTGTGTGTGCAAATATGTATATGTAGGTCTTGGCGTATTCAGGTATTTTCCCATGTAAGGTTGATCGAATCCTTGTGATGTTTTGATGAGATCCCACTTGTCTTCTTCAGACTGGTACTTTTGGCTTTATGCTCGGGTGAATAAAACTTTATTCACCCGAGCACAAAGCCGAAACACCAGCCTGAAGATGACAAATGGGACCTGGTCAAAACATTGCCAGGAGTCTATCAACCTTACATGGGAAAAGACCCAAACACTTTGTGCAGTGTTTGCGCATCAAGCTATGAACTAGGGTTCTTGTCCACTTTAGATACAAAGCAAACTGGACAATCTTGGGCCAGTTCTTCCTTCAGCGCTAGGAAGCAGGAAATTGATAGAGTTACAGAAAAGTCATTGCAGGATGCTAAGATGTCTGACTGCCTTCACAGTGTTTATTGCTTTTTATACTGTTTTTCAAGCAGCAAAAGGTATAAGTAACAGCATTTTTATTAGTAAATTCTCATTGCCAATCCTTAAGAACATCCTGTTGATACAACCTAGATGAGATCACATACCAGCCATCCTGACTTTGTGAACTAGGTAAGATCGTGTAGGTATGAGAGGCCCATTTGAGGTAGGCAGTTTGCTGCACACAACTTTCACATGGCCTCTATCTCTACAGGCAATGTCAAGCCACTTCCAAGGACAGGTTTCAAAAAGCAGTACAATATTGTACTTTATTGCTGCAACAGTAACAGTAACAGAATCTTGAGTACCTAGCAAAGGTTCTTTCCTCCCTAGTTCTTTATATACGAAGTAATCAAGGCAGGGTTATATTTAGTTTCTTTCTCACTCAGTCTTCTCTTGCAGGGCTAAACTTATGTTTACATAACTGCTTCTACATGCTCCTTTGCAGATTCTAGTAAACTAAGCAACCAGATAATAATTTATGATAATGACTGCTCTTAGAAGTGTGGCCATGCTTTTCTTCCCCACAGGAGGAAGGAGAGAGAAAGGAGTTTGGATAGGGTTTTCTCTTTCCCGGATTACTTATTTAATTTTGGGTGGATGCATTGCTGCATTTATTATCTGATATATTTCCTCTAATTCAATTTTATTGTATAATGTTTTGTACTTTAATTACACACATACACATTTTCAGGGTGATGGGAATGGCACAATAATCAAGGTTCCAACTTATATACTGACACATTCAAAAGGGGCAGGATTTTGAGCACATGAAAAAAAAATCATTTATGAAATTGTAGGGTTGAACAACATCATATTGTCCCATTGAGTTAGATAATTGCTTCCCAGAGTCTTCTGTTGATCTCAGATCCGTGGTAGGTCAACCAGAAGAAACATTGTCATGATTGTTTTGCTTGTTGTTGACTTGAAACACAACATTGACAGCTATAACTCTTTTGGTATACAATTATATGATGTGCTATGAAAGCATTGTTTGTATAGCATAATAGCGAGTTCACACCAGATAGCAATCCAGGTCAACAGCCTCCAGAACACTAATTGTAAGGCATAGTTGTCTTAAGCTATTTTAGCAAACAACAGCAAGAATTATATAGTATATAAATCATTCTAGCATTGGAAAAAGTATGGCTTTTATAAACAGACACACAGAGAGACAAATTGATTTATAAAACACATTTGTACACCATCACAATCAAAATTACTTTGACGGATCACACAGAATATAAATAGGCAAATACAAAGTATGTGACAATCAGATATAAAACAAACATTAACAAATAATGAACAACAATCAGCCTGAAACAATAAAAAGAAAAAAGCTTAAAATGTCAATGAAAAAAGGAAAGTGGCAAAAGCCTCCAAAAGAACCTTATTTTCCAATAATGTCTATATCATTAACCAGGTAGCTTTGCTAGACAAAGGCTATAAAAATGGTGGGCAGGGGACGGGAGCAATACTGTGAAGAATGGCTAAATGTAAAAAGGTCCCACAATTTTATGGATTTTCAAAAGCCACTTGAAAGGGCAGTAAAAATGTAACAACAAATATTAGGGGTTTCCATTTTGAATAACTGTATTCAAAACTTATTCAGAGTGTCAACAATTGTGCATGCATATCTATATGGGAGAAATGTTCTCTTAATCCTATTTTCTTCACAAATCTTCTATGTTGAATTCACTTGATTTGAGTTTCCAGGTCTACCTTTATCCCCAAAGGCTTGTGTGTACCCTCTGGACACCTCTAGAAGATATAATAATTAATAATAATAATTAATAATTTATTAGATTTTTATGCCGCCACTCTCTGAGGACTTGGAGCGGCTCACAACAAACAATACATAATATACAAATCCAATATTAAAAACAATTTTAAAAACCTATATACAAAACAATCATACATCCCAAACAAACCATACATAAACTGGAACTCCTATGGGTATATCAATTGATCAATTCAACATTTTGAAAATGATGGTAAGGGATGTGATAAATATAAAACTGGATAAAATTGGAGTAAATAAAATGTTGATTTAATATGAATGAAACCAATGTAATCTGTGTCTCACTAATCTACTTTTTTCTCCCACCAGAATATCGCCGGCCGACTCACCGGCTTCCCGGCGCTTTTGCTGGAGGGCCGGCAGACTCGGGCCCTCCCGATGGCGGCCGCCATCTTGGTTTCGGCCGAAATCTCGCGAGGCGAGATTTCGGCCGAGAATGCCCTGCCCACGTGGCTGGGCATGACGTCGGGTCCGGGCGGGGCCTGCTGGCCCTATTTAAGGGACAGCAGGCCGGGAAGAGAGCCTTTTCGCCCGGACCTGGTGCCTGAGCAGACACTTCTTGGGTGCTGCTCGGCCGCCATTTTGGGTCTCCCTCGTGTCGCGGCCGCCATTTTGTGGCCTGCCGAGGGGGCGAAAAGTGCTGTGCTCGTTGCGCAACGAGGTTTTCTGGCTCTTCTCCTAGCAGGACGACGTGTGGCCTTATCCTCTCTTCGCGTGGCTGCAGTCTTCAGGATCCCCCTCGGGCCCGAGGGGGACTGGTAACCTCCTCCCGGCTGGGAGGAGGGCGTGCTGGGGGGTGTTTTGTCTGGGCCCCCGGTCTTGGGAGGTTGGATTACAGGCCTTTGAGGCCTGCCTGCGCAGGGAGGCTTGCCATTGGGGGGATATCAATCCATTAATACTGTGTCATATCTATCATTAGTATTATTCCCGATAAAGGGGGTGAAGGGTTGCTGGGGCTTAGGCTCTAGGTTGGGCCCTGCGTTGGGGGAGTTGGGCCTGCCACCCGGGCGGTGGGTTGTGGCCTAGTTTTATTGGCTCATTGCATACAAGGAGCAGGGTGATGGCTCCTAAGAAGAGGCCTGCCTCTACTCCGATGGCTCCGCCAGCGGTGCGACCCAGAAGGGCCCTTAGGCCTTCTGCCCGGGCTCGGGCCAGCAGGGAGGGGACTGCGGGGGTGGTCCCTGACCAGGGGGGGGTGGTCTCGTTGCCTCCTGCCCCTCAAGCTGATATTTCTCCTGCTTTGTCTTGGGCCAGGGTGTTGGAGAGGCTCGATGAGCTCGAGCAGTGGAGGAGCGGTGCAGTCCCCGGAGCGGCCAGCAACCAAGTGCCTGCAGCGTTGGCGAGGGAGCCGGCGGCGGCCCAGGCTGGGCAGCCGGCTCCGTTCGGACGGCAGGCCCCGGCAGGGCCGATGGCGGCTTTCACGGGCCCCGCACCATTGGGCCCCCCGTGGATGTCTTCAACCCCGTACGGGGCAGGTGAGGCTGCACCACACAACACATCCCTGTCTTTTCTTCCTCCCCCCGCCCCGGGTTTTCCCCCGGCGGGGGTCGGGAGTGGGTCCAGCTTTTTGGGGTCCCCCGCGGGCACCTGTGGGCAGGTGTGGGCTCCGCCGGTACCTCCTCCGGGGCCGGCGGCGGCCAGCGCTGCTACGGTGTCTGGGACGGGTCCTGTGGGGACACCAGCGGTGTCCGGGGCAGGGGGGTGGGTTCCTCCGGCCCCTCCTGTCATGCCCCCGCTCCCGGTTTTCCCCTATCCCCATGGGGCGGGTGTTTTTGGTGTGGCGGCCAACTCGGTGTGGGACCCCTTCGCTTGTATTAAAGCGGGGGCCATACCGTGCGGGCTTCCATCCACCCCTCTAGGTTGCCACCTTCACCCGTCGGTCAAGGAGGCTATTTGGCGGGGCGAGTATGTGGATCTCTTCTCGCTGTTGAACCGTGAGGTTCCCAAACAGGAGAAGGAGATCGTCCCGGGGGAGAAAACGAAGAAGACCAAGGTAACGAAATGCTTCAGCTCATGGCTGTATGCCTTTCTTACCTATGGGTCGGTAGTGATCCAACGGCAGCCGGCTATGGCCTCTGCCATGTTTAAGTATATAGACTTAATCGCCAGGGCCCATTTTGAATATAAGGGCACCATCTGGCGCCATTATGATAAGGGTTTCCGCATGAGGATGTCTGTGGAGCCCAACTTGCCGTGGGATATGGTGGTCCCGGACCTGTGGTTCCGAGCCACGCATATGTCCGGGAAGGAAGGGTGTGAGCGCACGGATAGTGGGCACTTTATGGAGGAGGAGCCCGGCGCGGCTTCGCCGGCCAAGGCGACTCCTGGTGTGGCTGGCAAGGGGGCCTCGCCCGCTTGTCATGAGTTTGCTGCAAAAGGGGCGTGTTTTCGTCCCTTTTGTAAATACAAGCATGCCTGCGGGAATTGTGGGGGGGTCCCATGCAGCTTCAGTCTGTCCCCGCCCCAAGAAGGGGGCGGAGAAGAAGGGCGGGGGTCCAGGAAAACCTCCCCCACCAGCTGGGGGAAAAGGGGCCCAGCCCAATTAATGTTTCTGTGCTAGAGGGTTGGTTGATCGACTACCACCCTCGCCCGAGAGCCGAGTTGCTCTTGAGGGGCTTCTCTGAGGGATTTAGGATCCCTTATGTGGGTATTAGGAGGGCCTTCATGTCCGACAACCTCAGGTCGGTTGTCGGGCATGAAGACATTGTACGGGCTAAGATTCGAAAGGAGGTGGCTGAGGGCAGGGTCCTTGGGCCCTTCCCGGAGCCGCCCTTTCCGAATCTTCGTGTGTCCCCCTTAGGTGTGGTCCCCAAAAAGGCGAGTGGTGAATTTAGATTGATTCACCATTTGTCTTTTCCAAAAGGGGAGTCAGTGAATGACTTCATTCCTGACGAGCTTTGTTCCGTCCGGTACGCATCCTTTGATGCGGCCGTGGCTATGGTTAGGGAGTGTGGGGTGGGAGCCCTTATGGGTAAATGCGACATTAAGTCGGCATTTCGGCTCCTCCCCATTCACCCAGGCGACTTCGAGCTGCTGGGCTTCCATTTCGAAGGTGGGTTTTATGTGGATAGGGCATTGCCGATGGGCTGCTCTATTTCCTGCTCCCTCTTTGAGAGCTTTAGTACCTTCCTCGAGTGGGTGCTCAGGAGGCGGAGTGGCCTGGGGTCTGTCGTTCATTACCTTGATGATTTCTTGGTGGCCGGGCCTGCGCAATCTGAGCAATGCTTTGCTTAGATGCGGGACTTCGAAGCCCTTTGTGCTCAATTGGGGGTGCCTTTAGCCTCCGAGAAGACCGAAGGCCCTGCCACCAGGATTACCTTCCTGGGTATTGAATTGGATTCAGTGGAGCAATCTTCCAGATTGCCCCTGGATAAGTTGATTAAGATCAGGTCCAAACTTGAGGCGGTCCTGGGCTGCAGGAAGGTTACTCTTCGGCAGCTCCAGGAGTTGGCTGGGATTCTTAATTTTGCCTGTCGGGTAGTGGTGCCCGGTAGGGCTTTTTCTCGCCGGTTGTATGATGCGATGAAGGGGCTGAGTTTGCCCCACCATCGTACCCGCTTATGTGCAGGGGTCAGGGCTGACCTCTGCGTGTGGCGGGAGTTTTTGGAACGTTTTAACGGGTTGTCGTTTTGGCGGCAGGAGCTTCTTTTGGAAGCGGAGCTGCAGCTGTGTTCCGACGCCGCAGGGACTTGCGGTTTTGGGGTAGTGTTGGGTGACCAGTGGTGCTGGTCGGCATGGCCTCCGGAATGGAGTGCCTGTTCGTTGGTTAAGGACCTAACCTTTTTGGAGCTTTTCCCCTTGATAGTGGCCTTAGAGCTCTGGGGGGAGCAGTTCAGGGATAAGACTGTGCATTTTTGGTGTGACAATCTAGCGGTTGTCCATGTTGTGAACGCCCTGTCCTCTAAGAGTGACAGGGTGATGCGGCTTGTCCGCCATTTTGTGCACAGGTCCTTGTCTTTGAACGCCTTGTTTTTGGCTAGGCACGTCCCTGGTTTAGATAACGGGGTGGCTGACGCCTTGTCCCGTGGTCAGTTGTCCAGGTTTCGGACCCTGGCCCCGTGGGCCCGAGAGTCGCCGGAGGTGTTTCCAGCCCACCTGTGGAGCCTGGGCGGGCTCTCGAGAGCTGGAGAGATGAGGCCTCCAGGGCGATCGCCTTATCGGTAGCTCCTAGTACCCTGCGAGCTTATCAGCGTGCAGGTAAGGAGTTTGGGGATTTCAGGCTGGGTAAGGGTTACCCTCATTGCTGGCCTGCCCCGGTTGAGCACCTAGCTGAATTCTGTGTCCTGCTGAAGGGGCGTGGCCTTTCAGTGAGGACTATCAGGGCTAGGTTAGCCGGCCTCGCCTTTCTGTCCAAGGCGGGGGGGTTTGGTGATTTTACGGGTGATTTTCGCATCCGGAGGATGCTGGAAGGTTGGGTGAGGGAGCGACAGGGGTTTCCCGCTGACGCTCGTCGGGCCCTGACGGTTCAGCAGCTGTCTCTGATTAATCAGATGTTTGGCAGTCTGTGCGCCTCTCCTTATGAGGCTCGGCTGTTCAGGGCAGCGACTTGCGTTATGTTTTTCGGGGCCCTCAGGGTCAGCGAGGCAATGGCCTCCTCGCAGTCTGACTTGTCGCTCCGCGCCTTCCAGCTCGCTGATCTGTCCTTTAGACAGGGGGGTGTCTCCCTTTTGGTGAGACACTCCAAGACAGATCAGTTACACAGAGGGGTTAGACTTGAACTTAGTGCAGCCGCCGATAAGTCTGTTTGCCCGGTGGCTGCTTTGCAGCAATTTTGTGTTTTGCGTGGGTCAGGGCATGGGTACCTTTTTATACACCAGGATGGTTCCCCCCTGACCCGGTATCAATTCTGGGCGATAGTGTCTAAGGCTATGTCTCAGGTAGGCATGGATCCCGCCGGTTATGGAACGCATTCGTTCCGTATTGGCGCCGCCACTAGCGCGGCACTTTCTGGTCTCCCGGCCCAACGGATTCAGGAGATCGGCCGCTGGCGGTCAGCGGCATATTTGGGTTATGTTAGGTCCGCTGAGGATCCGGGGCAGGGTTTAGGCTAGGTAACCTCTCTGTGTGTGTCCTCTTCCAGGTTCCCAGTCCAGGCAGAAACCGACGGCGCTGCTGTGTGGCCACAGCATGGTCTTCTGGGCCGGCCGCTCAGCTGCCAGAAGTGCCATCGGGACCCAGCTGTCGTTGGGACGGTGGGTCAATGTTGTTTGGATGGGCCGGAGGGGTATGCGGTGGGAGGGCCTCCTACCGACGCTGCTGGGTACGCAGCATCTCAGGGCGGTACCCGGCGCTGCTGGGCGGGCGGCTACCCAGGGTCGCGCCCAGATGGGACTGGGTGGTCGGCAGCCCATAGCCGCACCCAGATGGCTGGTCTTGCACCTTGGTGGCAATGACCTATGCCTGCTTGGCGGTCTACCGTTGATCGTCCAGGCGCGCGAAGACCTGCGGCGGCTTCGCACGTTGTGGCCCACCACGCAAGTGGTGTGGTCAGAGATCCTTCCAAGGATCGTTTGGAGGGACGCCATTTCCCTTAGGGCCATCCACCGGGTTAGACGTAGGGTGAATAAGGCCGTGGGGAAGACTGTCAAAGAATTAGGGGGGATTGTAGTTGCCCATCCCCTCATCACTGTAGATCGGCCGTGGCTTTACCGGGCCGATGGCGTTCACCTGTCAGAACAGGGGAACGCCATTTTCTTACAGGACCTGCAGAGGTCTCTGCGTGAGCTGGCGCAGATAGAGGGGGGAGTCGGGGGGCCAAGATAGAGATCTGACCCCCGCTCCGTGGCAGGTTAGGGGCGGAAATCTGGGTGGTTTCAGCAACTGCGCGTTCTCCCTTGGGCATCTTTGGGGATGATTGACAGGTTCTCTCCAAGACCATGGTGGGTGCTACCTGCGCACTTGGGGGGAACCTGTCTTTGGGTCCCGCTATTGAAGTCCCAGGGTAGGGGTGAGCCGGCGGGACCCCCCTCATGCGAGTGTATGGCAGGGTCTCAGGTGAGGGAGAGGTCCCTCACCTGGACCAGCATCGATTACGCCCATAGTTGCCCAGGAATGTTGACCTTTTACGTCATTTCCGCCCCGGAAGTGTTTGTTTGACCCTGCAGGTCCATTTGGTTCCGGGTCATAGTTAAGTATGTTGATTATGCAAATTATGCTAATTTATGCTAATTTAATTAATAAATTATGCAAATTTATTATAATAAAAATGACCCAAGTTTAAATCCAGCTCTGGTGTCCGAGTCGTTATTCCGTCTCTTCAGCAAAATAAATTGCAGAATGAACCCTTGTTCTAGAAAGGGTTGGTGTCTTTGTTCTTTGTAATTCTATACTATGTATTTATTTATACTATTGCAAGCAAGTGTGGGTTTTTTTTCTTTCAATTCTTTTATGGTAGCTATAATTTATAAGGTAAGAATTTACCTTCTTACCACTATGAATTATTATACATTTCTACTTATCGTGGTGTATAATTCCCAATGGTCCAAGAAAAAAAAAATCAATATTTTATTAGAAACCCTCTCTAAACTACCATATAGAGACCTCAAGAACTCTCTCTGATGGCAAATGTTAATGCCCCTCCTCTTGGAATTGCGATTCTTTCTGTTTTGCGTTGTGGTGATGCATAGCTGTTCCAGTAAAAAGAATGATAAAGTTGCCATTATGATTTCAACTCAGATTCGGGGTCAAGCCTATGCCTGTTTTCTTTTTTCTTTTTAATCATCACATCTCAGTTTGTTATTTCCTGGGCAGAACTTGCATAATATTATGCTCCAAGTCTACCAGCTATCAGAAATCTATGTTTTGCTCAGTCACTGTGAAATTAAGTGACCCAATATATGCTGTTCCAGTGACAAGGTATTCATTAAATCACGGTGCTGATTAATTTGGGCGATTGCTTCAGAAACTTCCCATCCCCCCTCCCGGTTTTTCTTCTGACATAGGAATAGTCCTAGCTCAGAACCATGTAAGGTCAAATTTACTTAGCAAACTTTTCAGCACAGCATAGTAGCAGGAACTAAGACCTAATCCTTTAAGGCATGGTTGAAAACCATTCCGCAATGCTGTATAAGCACTTTTTGTTTATGCCATATAATCACTAAAGGATGCGTGTAGCAAGGACAAATGTCTTTGTACATTGGAATGAATTCCACAGATAACCCTGGGCAATTATGGCTGTACTAGTGCTGTGAATGGGAGGGAAATGTCTTCAATCTACTACTACCTAAAATCTGAGGGGTTTGCTGCTGCTAAGAAAAAAGTGGGGTTAGCAAAGCCACTGTTTTATGGTTCATAGAAAGGTACATGTTCTGTAGTAAAAAGGTAAGATAAAGAAAAATTGAAATATAAGTGCTATTGGTTACTAATAAGAAGCCTGAGGAAACTTACCATTTTTCTCTGGTACATTGAACAAGCAAATTTTCATCTCCCCCCTACCATAAAAGGTGTTTTTTCCTTCTATGATGCATATCTGTTGCATATAAAGGGAAGATTTCAAAATGGGAGCAGAAATATGAGCAGACTAGAAGTGATTGAAAATGGAAAGTTAAATGCTTTTGCAGAAGTAAAGACAAAGTTTCAGTAAATAAGTATAGATATATAACATTGAAGTTGGACTACTGAAATGTATAGCAGACTCTCTTGAGAAATAGTGCTAATTTTATTTAAATTATTCTAATTTTCTGCACGAGTTGAAGCTTCTGTCAGGCTGATTTTAGGCAAAATTTAACAGTAACCTCTCTCTCTCTCTCTATATATATATATATATATATATATATATATCAAGAATAGTCCTAAAAATGCGAGTTCCAGGTATATGTGTGAATGATGAGGCAGCAGCCATCTCGATCACCGGAACATAAAAACTTTAATAAAACAACTTAGCTTTCGTTAGCGTGCTGCTAACTTCGTCAGAGTTTTAAAATGCCGTGGGAGACAAACACATTTATAAAGCATTACTCAGTCTGCTCATAGCCCGCGTCACTGGGCCACACCCTTCCCTCCCCTCTGCAGCAAGCCTAATTGTAGGCTTAATCATGCTGGTTAAAGGGGGAACTACCGCTTTTACTCGTGTCTGTTGCTTATTTCCCTCCCCAAGGGAGGAGGTAGAGTTACGAGGCAATGCTTTAGAGGTATTTGATATTACTTCCTTCCACCCATTACCGTTGTTACTTTCTATGGTGGTACATGTCTGCTCTTGCAATTTTTTTGCCCATGCCCTCGTCCTAGGTCTGCACTGTTCTAATCCCCCCTTGTCCCCTGCGTTAAACCTGCATTGTGCCCCTCCCCCTCTACCTCCGTGTTGCTCCAGTATGTTCCCTTGTTTCCCACTAGGGGTTGCTCCACCCTCATTTAGCTGGTTTCTATGCCTGACCTGGAGAATTCTGTTAGGGGCTTTATCCAATCCTAATGACCTATCTCCTTTAAGTCGTTGTTGGTGCCTTAAAGCCTGGTATGCTGATGGCATATCAATATGTCTATTTAAAGAATTTTCGTTGGAGAACCAGGCTTCTTTTAGGAGGCGACCTCCCTTGGTTTCATCTCGCGCCAGAATCTCAGTTCCCTGGAAATCAAAGCCATGATCCTGCTCCTCCATGTGTGTCCAAATCTGGGAGCGTTGTTCCTGACGTCGGACCGCCAATTTGTGTTCGTGTATACGAGTTCTCAATCTTTTAGCCGTTTCACCCACATAGTGGTGCGCACAATTATTGCAGTTTATACGGTAAATTACTGAGGAGGACTCCTCCTTCACTAAGGTTTCCTTCGGGCGCATTACTGATTTTCTCAAAGTTTGATCCGGCCTGTGCGCTACTTTGACCCCATGGGGTGCCAGTATGCGTGCGGCTGTTTCGGATACCCCTTGTATGTACGGGAGTACCCTCCACGCTGATGTTTCGTTTGCGCTTTCAGTAGGTTGTCGGGGTCTGGGTGTGGTGCACCGTTGAATAAAAGCTCTCGAGTAGCCATGACGTATAAAAGTTTGGTAAAGATACGCTCGTTCTTTTTGTTTGGCTGCCCGTGTGCTACAGTGAGTATTGATTCTGTTAAATAATGTCCGTATACAGCTGACTTTATGTGTGTTGGGGTGATTGCTTTCATTGTGTAACATGCGGTCCGTGCTGGTGGTCTTCCGGTATACCTCCGTGTCGATGCTTCCATCTGGGTTCCGGTTGATCTGTACATCCAGAAAGGCCAGTTTACCATTGGCCTCCTCCTCCATCGTGAACTGAATATCCGGATATATGGAGTTGAGAATTCCCATGAACCTAATTTTATCACGTTGTTTAATGATGGTAAACGTGTCATCGACATAGCGTGTCCAGAACTTGGGTTTGTATATTTCCATGGCTTCTCTTTCCAATTGCTGGAGAACTGCTTCTGCAATCACGCCCGAAATTGGGGATCCCATCGGTGTGCCCTTTACTTGTTCGTATATCTGGCCGTTGAATGTAAAGTATGTTTTTAGGCAGAATTTCAATAACTGGATGAGGTCATCCGTGCTGGGGGCCTTACAATGTCTTGGTTCTGTTGTTGCCAATAAATTGTTAATAGTTTGAATTGCTAGATCCTGGGGGATAGATGTATGGGCATGGGCAAAAAAATTGCAAGAGCAGACATGTACCACCATAGAAAGTAACAACGGTAATGGGTGGAAGGAAGTAATATCAAATACCTCTAAAGCATTGCCTCGTAACTCTACCTCCTCCCTTGGGGAGGGAAATAAGCAACAGACACGAGTAAAAGCGGTAGTTCCCCCTTTAACCAGCATGATTAAGCCTACAATTAGGCTTGCTGCAGAGGGGAGGGAAGGGTGTGGCCCAGTGACGCGGGCTATGAGCAGACTGAGTAATGCTTTATAAATGTGTTTGTCTCCCACGGCATTTTAAAACTCTGACGAAGTTAGCAGCACGCTAACGAAAGCTAAGTTGTTTTATTAAAGTTTTTATGTTCCGGTGATCGAGATGGCTGCTGCCTCATCATTCATATATATATATATATATATATATATATATATATATATATATATATATTCGTACATTTTCACGGGTACAGGTATGACGGTCTTGGTATATTCGGGTTTCTTCCCGTGTAGGATCTGGAAATTTCTGGCGACGTTTTGACGAGGTCCCACTTGTCATCTTCAGGCTGGTGTTTCTGTCCTTGTTCGCCTGAGATGACGAGTGGGACCTCGTCGAAACGTCGTCAGAAATTTCCAAATCCTACACGGGAAGAAACCCAAATATACCAAGACCGTCATATATATATATATATATATCGATAGCTTCCATGATTATTCTTTTGCTGTAGTGTTCTGTTTTGGAAAACCTCCTCCCTTTCCCAACACTTCAAAACTACAGGACATGTAATTGATTTTGACAGTACCAAATTAATTTCCAAAACAGAACACTACAGCAAAAGAATAATCATGGAAGCTATCGAGATAGAAAAACATCCCCAAAATATGAACAAGCGGGATGATACCTCTCGCTTATCAGACATCTGGAAACCAGCCCTCAAACATATCCCAGCCATAGAAACCAGACTCAGAACACACATTGTAAAGCAATCAAGCAGCCTGCAAGTTCCAACTACTCAGGATATCACGCCTAATCTACAACCATTAACTAATCAGCATACCTCAGCTACATCAACGACCCCAATTGTTACCCCACTGACTCACCAGGAAGTTTCTACACAGCAGGCAATTGCTGTGCCATCAAACCACACCCAGCCACCAGTATTTATAGAAGGAATGCAGCTCAGGTCTCGCAGTGTTCGCCTGAGAAGAAGGACAGAAACACCAGCCTGAAGATGACGAGTGAGACCTCGTCGAAACGTCGCCAGAAATTTCCAAATCCTACACGGGAAGAAACCCGAATATACCAAGACCGTCATTCATATATACATACATACATACATACATACATATATATATATATATATATATATATATATGTATGTATGTATGTATCAAATGTTTTTAGCTGAAAGTGTGATTTTTTTTCTTTCAATTCTTTTTATGGTAGCTATAATTTATAAGCATAAATTCATCTAATTTACCTTCTTACCACTATGAATTATTATACATTTCTACTTATCGTGGCATATAATTCCCAATGGTCCAAGAAAAAAAATCAATATTTTATTAGAATGCGCGGCCGGTGAGTTATCCCCGGGCCGGATTTGCCGCAGGGCCAGGGAGACATAGCCCTGGGCGTAGCCGCCATTTCAGAAGACCGGGATTTTTGCTGAATTTGAAAATTAAGGGAGACTTGGATAGATCTATTTTGGCCTTATTTTGGCCTAATCAGCTAGCCATACCCCTACTGGGACTTGAACTTGCAACCTTTGCCTTGTAAGGTGGAGAAGTAACCTCTAGGCTACAGTATCCCATCCCTTCAGCTCTGTACCAGGGAAGGGTTACATGTTTATATATATATATATATATATATATATATAATATATATATTATATAATTATATATAAATATATATATAGCTGATGAGGCCAAAATAAGGCCGAAATAGATCTATCCTAGTCTCCCTTAATTTTCAAATTCAGCAAAAAAAACATGTGACACATACAGATAGAATTGTTAGCTATCAATAAAATTAACTGCCTTAGAAATGGCCCTGGTTGGGACGAGAGGCAAAAATAGGAGCTGTGATGTTCCTTCAATACACCAGGGTGATTCGACACAAAAATATGTAACCCTTCCCTGGTGCAGAGCTGAAGGGATTGGATACTGTAGCCTAGAGGTTAATTCTCTGCCTTACAAGGCAAAGGTTACAGATTCAAGTCCCAGTGAGGGTATATATATACACATACATATATACCACACTGTGGTACCTCTACTTAAGAACTTAATTCGTTCCATGACCAGGATCTTAAGTAGAAATGTTCTTAAGTAGAAGCAATTTTTCCCATAGGAATCAATGTAAAAGCAAATAATGTGTGCAAACCCATTAGGAAAGAAATAAAAGCTCGGAATTTGGGTGGGAGGAGGAGGAGGAAGAAGAGTTTATAAAAATGTGTAAAGAGAAGTAGGAGGTACTATGGCATAATTAATGTTAGAAATATTGTTTGTGTTATACATTTAATGGAACCTTAAGGAGGAAATTTAATCAGAAGATAATGGATCTAACTGGCTGACAAAATTAGAATATTCTTGCAAACGTTTGGATGATTATATGAGTTACTAAAAGAATATTGCATTTTATTTTATGACAAATAGATGGTACCTTGCATTGTTGGAATATATGTTGAAAGGGAAAAAAAGACACCCCCGCAAAAAAGGAAGAATCTTTCATAAATAACTTTTTGATCTAAAATGAGTTTCCTCTGTGAATAAAACTAACATGTCAAAATATCAAAACATATTATTATTATTATTATTATTATTATTATTATTATTATTATTATTATTATTGTCAATACAACACAGCAAACGAGATCACTATGCTGGATTTCATATTTAATCACCAGTCAGGCGCTTCCCAAGCACCTAGGACTGCGTGATGTAGCGGCGAATTATGTTTGCCAATCCCAGTAAAGCGGCCTTTTGCAATTGACAGATGGAGATTTTGTCAATTCCGATGGTTTTCAAATGTCCACTGATATCCTTTGGCACTGCACCGAGCGTGCCAAGTACCACTGGGACCACTTTCACTGGCTTATGCCAGAGTCATTGCAGCTCGATTTTTAGATCTTCATATTTCACTAATTTCTCTAGCTGCTTCTCCTCAATTCTGCTGTCCCTTGGGATTGCGATGTCGATGATCCATACTTTCTTTTCCTCCACAATCAGGATGTCTGGTGTGTTATGCTTCAGAATTCGGTCAGTCTGAAGTCGGAAGTCCCACAGTAGTTTTGCTTGCTCATTTTCGACCACTTTTTCAGGCTTATGATCCCATCAGTTCTTTGCCACTGGCAAATGGTAGTTCCAGCACACGTTCCAGTGGATCATCTGTGCCACAGCATCATGTCTGTGCTTGTAGTCAGTCTGTGGAATCTTTTTGTAGCAGCTGTGTATGTGATCAATTGTTTCATCTGTTTCTTTACAGAGTCTGCATTTTGGATTGTCTGTTGATTTTTCAATTCTGGCTTTGACAGCATTTGTTCTAATGGCCTGTTCTTGTGCTGTCAGTATTAGTCCTTCTGTCTCCTTTTTGAGTGTTTCACTTGTAAGCCATGACCAGGTCTTTTCTTTATCCAAGCCTATTTTCCTTGGTAATTACAGCCTGTCAATGTCACTGCGGGGGTGTAGTGCATGATGGATCGTCATTAATTTTCTGGTTTTCCTGTCCAGGTTGTCCAGCTCTGCTTGAGTCTAGATACACTATGCCAGCTGTGTATCTAATGACACAGGTATGGCCCAAGTATTTATAGCCTTGATAGTGTTGCCACCATTCAGTTTGCTCTTCAAAAATTTTCTGGTCCTCTGGATGTACTCTTTGCTGATCACAGTTTTCACATGGCCATGCTTGATATTATCCAGTTGCCAGATGCCCAAGTATCTGTAGGTTTCTGGCTGGTGGCACTTGATGGTTTGACCATTTGGCATTTCAATGCCCTCACTTTCAGTGATTTTCCCCTTTTTCAGTGCCACTGTGGCACATTTATTCAGGCCAAACTCCATGCTGATGTCAGTGCTGAAGATTCGCACAGTGTTGGTTAGTGACTGTATCTCAGTTTTTGATTTTCTGTACAACTTTAGGTCATCCATATAGAGCAGGTGTGAAATTTTTGGTGAATTCCTCGCACTTTGGTAGCCTAGGTTTGTTTTCTGTAGGATGAGTGACAGCGGGATTATAGCGATGATGAATAGCAATGGGGACAAAGAGTCCCCCTAGAAGATGCCCCTTCTGATGTTGATCAGTCCATAGCTTTCATTCCCAACAAAAAGCTCAGTCTTCCAATATTTCATTGCCTTTTCTATGAATTATTATTATTATTATTATTATTATTATTATTATTATTATTATTATTATTTATTAGACTTGTATGCCGCCCCTCTCTGTAGACTCAAAGACTCCGAAGACATATGTCAATATGTCAACATATCAAAAATGTTTCTTTTTGTTTATTTTTCTGCTGATACTTGTACCATCTACAGTTCCATTCATACATTCTCCTCAAACAAAATATTCTAACTCTGCTAGCTTCAGTAATCCCCCTCTCCCACATTATCTCCATTCCCAAAGTTCATGCTTGCTGAAGCAGGAATCTTATTCTGTTTTGATTTGCTGCTAACTGGCACTAGTTTGAGTATAAGGTATGTGACATTTTGGCGACTCAAGCCCTTGTTTGGAGTATCTGGGAAGTTAGTTGGGGGCAGCAATGAAGTCTCCACTATCCCATAACTTTCTACCTAGTCCCCATTGCTCTATCTTTCTCTTTCTATGAAATTTTATCACCAGGCATGGGGGAACTGAGATATCCTCCCCCAGGCTTTTATATTTTATGTTTGGTATGTATGTGTTGTATGGTTTTTAAATCGTTGGGGTTTTAGGTATGTTTTATTTTAATATTAGATTTGTCTCACTGTAGTATTATTTTTGTATTACTGTTGTGAGCCGCCCCGAGTCTTCGGAGAGGGGCAGCATACAAATCTAATTAATAATAATAATAATAATAATAATAATAATAATAATAATAATAATAATTTTCTCAGTTTGTCTTACTCGATTCCCAGCATGCCATGCATATGCCTTCCACAATGCCTTCCCTGCTCCTTATACACTCCTGTCATTAATGCATTTACTTAAATAGACACATAGAAGACTGACGGCAGAAAAAGTCCTCATGATCCATCTAGTCTGCCCTTATACTATTTTTTGTATTTTATCTTAGGATGGATATATGTTTATCCCAGGCAAGTTTAAATTCAGTTACTGTGGATTTACCAACCACGTCTGCTGGAAGTTTGTTCCAAGGATCTACTACTCTTTCAGTAAAATAATATTTTCTCATGCTGCTTTTTTATCTTTCCCCCAACTAACTTCAGATTGTGTCCCCTTGTTCTTGTGTTCACTTTCTTATTAAAAACACTTCTCTCCTGAACCTGAAAGTGCGATTTATCCTTTTTATCCTTCCCAATCTAGTCACGCCCCAGCCTAATCTGTGAGTGGTCTGTGCTTAAACTCAAACTGCCAATAAAATTGTCCCTTACAGCCACTAATATCTGCCCCACCTCCTTGAATTCAAAAAATACAAAATGCCTTAAAAAGCACTACCTTTCTCTCCTCCTTCTCTATGATCTGAAAGTGCGATTTAAAATGGCTTTTCCCTCCTTTTTATCCTTCCAAATCTAGTCCCGCCCCAGCCTAATCTGTGAGTGGTCTGTGCTTGAACTCAAACTGCCAATAAAATTGTCCCTTATAGCCACTAATATCTGCCCCACCTCCTTGAATTCAAAAAATACAAAATGCCTTAAAAAGCACTACCTTTCTCTCCCCCTTCTCTGTGATCTGAAAGTGCGATTTAAAATGGCTTTCCCCTCCTTTTTTATCCTTCCCAATCTAGTCCCACCCCAGCCTAATCTGTGAGTGGTCTGTGCTTGAACTAATAGTAAGGAGCTTCTCTCACTGCCCATTTTCACATTCTGGAACATGTTCTTATCTTTCCTTCCTGTTCCTCACCCTAAGAGCAGGACTGTTTTGAAATCTACTCTCTCCTTCCTCATTCATTGAATCAATGTTATTCCCATTTCCACACACCATGTCAGTGAGAATTTCAAGAAATTCAGAAAAGCAATCTCAAGCCACTAACTCTTTTCCCTTTATTTAGTCCTGAGTCATCCATTTTCCCCCCACTGTCCCAGTGATTACCATTCTCATTAGTATTTGCCGGTAGCAAATAATAACATATGTAGATATGACACTTAGTTTAGAAATTAATACAGAACTAAATCTGTGCATTTGCATTTAGAGGATAAGGTAAAAACCATGAAGTATTTTTGTTTCATTCTCTGAGGGTGATGTTATAAATTTGTTCGGGAACAAAAAGAGATTTCACAGCAACATCTTTGCAAGGCAATTATAATCTGCATTAGAATGATGAAGTGTTGCATAAATGGATGAATTTCCAGACATTTAAAAGTGAGATGCCTGTGAAAAAAAATTATGTACGTGTCTACAGAAAAACCATATGCTGTCCCACCATTTGTTGCTGTGCAAAGAAGCCTTCCCACTCACAGATTGTATTTGCAGATTGGATTGTGAATCAAATCTTCATGGGATTATGTTCTCAGATGCTATCTTCATTAAAACTTTACAGAACAGTGCTTCTTCTCTTTCAATTTCTTTTCTTCCTGCAGCTACATTTGGTATCAAAGGAAGGCCTTCATCAACATCTGCCATGTTTTTAAGTCCTTGGTACCTGATCCCTGACTTGGAATCTGCTTGAATAAATATCTAGTCAGCAACCAGAATTGCAAACAAAAAATTTGTAAAATTCCTTTTTAAAATAAAATAAAAATGAAACAAGGTGAAATATTGCAATTGGTGGTGGGCTAGTAAATGGATAAAGTCTATCTAATTTTACTGGAAATTTAAGAAAATGTAGCTACAATCAAGAAGATGGGAGTTGTACTGATCCCATGACAGCAATTATACATAAAAAGATCATGTGGCATGTTAAGATTCACACCTACACTTACACGCTGCAATATATATATTGGATACTGAAGGGATTGGATACTGTAGCCTAGAGGTTAAATCTCTGCCTTACAAGGCAAAGGTTGCAGGTTTCCACTCCCAGTGAGGGTATGGCTAGCTGATGAGGCCAAAATAAGGCCGAAATAGATCTATCCTAGTCTCCCTTAATTTTCAAATTCAGCAAAAAAACAACAACAACACGTGACTATATCACCTGTTTTTGCTGAATTTTTAAAATTAAGGGAGACTAGGATAGCATTATTTCGGCCTTATACACACACACACACACACACACATGCAAATACAGATACACACACATGTATAATGCAAAAGAAATGTGTATGTGAATGTATGTACTTATACACACACATACATTTATTTTCTTTTGTATTTTATTCTTCGAGGGTCACCCAGAAAGTAATGCACCACATTTTTTCTTAAACAATTATTCATTGAACACAATTAATCTTACATACAAGAAAGAATGATGTTTCTTCCACACTCTCTTTCCTCTCTGTCCCGTTCTATGG
Organism: Erythrolamprus reginae; assembly: GCF_031021105.1. Classification (NCBI taxonomy): domain Eukaryota; kingdom Metazoa; phylum Chordata; class Lepidosauria; order Squamata; family Dipsadidae; genus Erythrolamprus; species Erythrolamprus reginae. Next base: position 108,962,159 of record NC_091952.1, on the reverse strand, counting down.
CCTTCCTCCAGTGAGACCCAAGGGCATGTATGCCCTTTTGGTACCACTCTTTGTTCTGGCCACAAAGCCATTTCTTCACTGTGTGAAATACCTTTTCATCATCCTCAAAATGTCTTTTGCAAATGGCATCCTTTAATGGCCCAAGCAAGTGGAAGTCTGAGGGGGCTAGGTCAGGGCTGTAGGGTGGATGGGTACCACTGCCCAAACCTGTTTAGTGATGTGTTCCAAAGTCCTCAAACTTGTGTGAGGCTGAGCATTGTCATGTTGAATCAAACATTCACCTGTGTTGTTACATTATTATTATTATTATTATTATTATTATTATTATTATTATTATCATCGTCATCATCATCATTATTATTATTTATTAGATTTGTATGCCGCCCCTCTCCGAAGACTCGGAGTGGCTCACAACAGTAACATTTAGTATCAAAGGAAGGCCTTCATCAACATCTGCCATGTTGACCTGATCCTTCCAGTGCCGAAGTCACTGGAAGCGCTTCTTGAATTTGGTTCATGTCTTCACATAAGCTTCAAAATTAATGGTGCTGCCGGCTTAAGCAGTTGCATTGAATTTTTTTCTTCTGTGGAGATTGAGGATGATGCTCAAAATGGTGAACCTAGGTTTCATCACCTGTCACAATCTTGGACAAGAATGCCGCCCCCTCCTGCTTCCAAATGTTTCAGCAACTCAGAAGAAACGTTTTTTTCTGAGATATTTGTGGTCCATCATAAGACATCCCATCATGCACACACTTTTGAGTAATCAAGATCACAGGTGAATGCATCCACACTTCCTTTGCTGATTGACAGCTTCATTGCCAACTGCCGAGTTGTTATGCTACGGTCCTCGCAAATGGGCACATCAGCAAGCTGCGTCTTGTCAGGTGTGGCTGCCCTGAACACTGCAAATCTTGAAGCTCTGCAGAACCATCTTCTAATGGCCTCACCCTCTGTGACCAGTGACTAACCATACTTCTGTTGACTGCAGATTCTCCATAAACTGTACACAAACATTTGTGAATGTTCCCAACAGTTTCTTTCTCTGCAGTGAGAAATTCAATGATGAAATGCTGCTTTTAATGTACATCACTTACAGACGCCATTTCAAAGCACTGCTGCAGCTATGCTTTCTGTCTGAAGAAACACAAAATTTATACATGTACTCCTGACAACTCAAATAATGTATATCTAAAGTTTCACATTTGTATCATTACTGTAGGCTAAGAAAAAAAAAAGGTGCATTACTTTCTGGGCGACCCTCCAATTAACTGCATTTTCAGTGTTTTACATGTAGTCTGCAATCAAGTTAGATTAATTTAATGTATCTAGTCTGTCCATCCATCCATCCATCCATCCATCATCAGCTGCCAGCAGTTTGGCAGATTGAATCTTAGTAGGCTCAAGGTTGACTCATCCTTCCATCCTTCCAAGCTCAGTAAATAAGGACCCAAATTGTTGGGGACAATATGGTTACTCTCTGTAAACAACTTAGAGAGGGCTGTAAAGCACTGTGAAACAGTATATAAATCTAAATGCTATTGCTATACAATTGCTATCTATCTATTTTAAACATCTAAAATATCTTAAAGGGTTAAAATCAATTTTATGGTGTCAAATGAAAATTACTGAATAGTATTTGGCTGACTCTGGACACAGGCATGGAGTCAGACTGATGTGATAATAGAATTTTAAGATAAAACAAATCAGAATGGGTATTTAATAAAATGTGGAAATAATAATGTGCTGTTGCATAGATAGAACTTGGCACATTCCAGCCATTTAATTATTCTACATGTATTCAGTCTTTGTTCAAAGGGGATTTTTTTTGTATCTTCATTTAATAATGGCAGAGTATTGAATCTGGTTAAAGAAAGAATTCCTCTGAATTTTGGGGTTATTATGATATCTGGGTGGCTGGAGAGGATGTGCAGAGTGGCTCAAGCCCTTCTGAGTAGGGCTGAGAAATCATCTTGCAGCACTAAATCAATGGCCCACTCAGTTACAGCCTATTCATAACCCATTAAGGTAATTGGCCATGAATATAACCATAGAGTTGAAATTTGGCCTCTAATGTCTGCTCCAAGAGCATTGAAAACTGTTGGTCATCATTAGAACAGTCAAATCAACTAGAAAAGAGAAAAAAATAAGTCAGTGGGCAAGATGTAAATCCTGGCAGATATTTCAATTTTGAGAAGGCCAGCTTCATGGTGAAGTACTATGTTTGAAACATAGGGAGGTGCTTGAGAGATGGTTCTGTGAAATTTGGACTGAAATCTTTCTAAGGGAAGGAATGACCCATAGGGGCCCAATTGAGCTCCAAAAGAACTGTGGTTGAGTCTTAGTTGAGAACAATTTAATCACTTCAGGTAAATGCTGGGTTCCTGTCGAGAAGTAAAAGGATTGCTTTGATATTCCTTCCAATATTTGATTTGGTCTTAATGATTTTCTGTTTAGGGTTTCATGAGTCTTGGAAAGCTGAAGTAAAGTTTATCTTTGAGAAGCTAGCTGAACAATTGTCTCATGATTTCAGCTGTACCATTTTTACCAAAGGATCTCAATTGGTTATACCCGGAACAGCATATTTCAGTTCTAATAAGACTATAGGGCTGATTCTATTAAAGGACATCCAGCTGGCTTAAAAACAAGAAGCAAATATTAGAACCAAATAAAACTAACTGCTAAAAATAAATCCTTTCAAAAATGTGGAAAGCTGGAGATAATTTTATAATTAATTATCAGGTTGTTGATTGTTTTAAATTGAAATGGATTCTAAATTAAGGCAGAAATGTATGTTCAAAAGGCCAACAGTAGTCATAGTTCTGAAGCATATCAAGTGGATAGATAGTACAGGGAAAATAAGTAAATCTTCCATGGTTTATAACAGAAGAACAAAACCAGGACACTCAAGGATTCATTTAGCCCCTAAGAATAACGCCGGCTGACTCACCGGCCCCACGGCGATGTTGCTGAAGGGCCGGGCAGACTCGGACCCTTCAGATGGCGGCCGCCATCTTGTTTTCGGCCGAAATCTCGCGAGACGAGATTTCGGCCGGGAATGCCCTGCCCACGTGGCTGGGCATGACGTCGGGTCCGGGCGGGGCCTGCTGGCCCTATTTAAGGGGCAGCAGGCCGGGAAACAGCCTTTTCGCCCGGACCTGGTTGCCTGAGCAGACACTTGTTTGGTGCTGCTCGGCCGCCATTTTGGGTCTCCCTCGTGTTGCGGCCGCCATTTTGTGGCCTACCGAGGGGGCGAAGAGTACTGTATCTTGCCAACGAGGTTTCTTCGAGGCGCGATTGTGCTACTTTACACTTTGCCTGCTGCAAGACTACGTGGCCTGACTCCTCTCGCTTGGGAGCTGCTTCAGCGATCCCCCTCGGGCCCGAGGGGGACTGGTAACCTCCTCCCGGCTGGGAGGAGGGCGCGGTGGGGGGTGTTCAGGGGGGCCCCCGGTCTTGGGAGGTTGCTGTTTGGGAGGCCGGATTCCAGGCCTTTCAGGCCTGCCTGCAAGGGAGGCTTGCCATTAGCAATACAATACCATTAAATACTAATAAATACTGTGTAAATATAATTTTACTGTTGATATTATAATTTAGTAAGGGGTTGAGGGGGTAGCAGGGGCTTCCCCCCCCTTTTTTCTGTTTTCTGGACCCAGACCCTAGGTAGGGCCCTGCGTTGGGGGATTTGTGCCTGCCACTCGTTCCAGGGGTTCGGTCCTAGGTTGTTTTGGTTTTCCAGGAAACCCTGTGATGGCTCCTAAGAAGAGGCCTGCCACTGCTCCTATGGCTCCGCCTGCGGCGCGCCCCAGGAGGGCCCTTAGGCCTTCTGCCCGGGCCCGGGCCAGCAGGGAGGGGAATGCGGGGGTGGTCCCTGACCAGGGGGGTGTGGTATCGTTGCCTCCTGCCCCTCAACCTGATCTTTCTCCTGCTATGTCTTGGGCCAGGGTGTTGGAGCGGCTTGACGAGCTTGAGCAGTGGAGGAGCGGTGCAGTCCCCGGAGCGTCCAGCGATCAAGTGCCCGCGGCGTTGGGGAGAGATCCGGCGGCGGCCCAGGCTGGGCAGCCGGCTCCGTTTGGACGGCAGGCCCCTGCAGGGCCGATGGCGGCTTTCCCTGGCCCCGCACCATTGGGCCCCCCGTGGATGTCTTCAACCCCGTACGGGGCAGGTGAGGCTGCACCACACAACACATCACTGTCCTTTCTTCCTCCCCCCGCCCCGGGTTTTCCCCCGGCGGGGGTCGGGAGTGGGTCTAGCTTTTTTGGGGCCTCCGCGGGCACCTGCGGGCAGGTATGGGCCCCGCCGCTTCCTCCTTCAGGGCCGCAGGCGGCGGGTGCTGCCCCGCTGCCCGGGACGGGCCCTGCGGGGACACCAGCGGTGGCAGGTACAGGGGGGTGGGTTCCCCCGGCCCCTCCTGTCATGCCCCCGCTCCCGTTCTCCCTTATCCTCACGGGGCGGGAGTTTTTGGTGTGGCGGCCAACTCCATATGGGACCCGTTCGCGTGTATCAAAGCGGGGGCCATACCGTGCGGGTTGCCGTCCACCCCTCTAGGTTGCCACCTTCACCCGTCGGTCAAGGAGGCTATTTGGCGGGGCGAGTACGTGGATCTCTTTTCGCTTTTGAACCGTGAGGTTCCCAAGCAGGAGAAAGAGATTGTCCCGGGGGAGAAAACAAAGAAGACCAAGGTAACGAAATGCTTCAGCTCCTGGCTGTATGCCTTTCTTACCTATGGGTCGGTGGTGATCCAACGGCAGCCGGCTATGGCCTCTGCCATGTTTAAGTATATAGACTTAATTGCCAGGGCCCACTTTGAATATAAGGGCACCATCTGGCGCCATTATGATAAGGGTTTCCGCATGAGGATGGCTGTGGAGCCCAACTTGCCGTGGGATATGGTGGTCCCGGACCTGTGGTTCCGGGCCACGCATATGTCCGGGAAGGAAGGGTGTGAGCGCACGGATAGTGGGCACTTTATGGAGGAGGAGCCCGGCGCGGCTTCGCCGGCCAAGGTGACTCCGGGTGTGGCTGGCAAGGGGGCCTCGCCCGCTTGTCATGAGTTTGCTGCAAAAGGGGCGTGTTTTCGTCCCTTTTGTAAGTACAAGCATGCCTGCGGGAATTGTGGTGGGTCCCATGCGGCTTCAGTCTGTCCCCGCCCCAAGAAAGGGGCGGAGAAGAAGGGCGGGGGTCCAGGAAAACCTCCCCCACCAGCTGGGGGAAAAGGGGCCCAGCCCAATTAATGTTTCTGTGCTTGAGGGTTGGTTGATCGACTACCACCCTCGCCCGAGAGCCGAGTTGCTCTTGAGGGGCTTCTCCGAGGGATTTAGGATCCCTTATGTGGGTATTAGGAGGGCCTTCATGTCCGACAACCTCAGGTCGGTTGTCGGACATGAAGACATTGTACGGGCTAAGATTCGAAAGGAGGTGGCTGAGGGCAGGGTCCTTGGGCCCTTCCCGGAGCCGCCCTTTCCGAATCTTCGTGTTTCCCCCTTAGGTGTGGGCCCCAAAAAGGCGAGTGGTGAATTTAGGTTGATTCACCATTTGTCTTTTCCGAAAGGGGAGTCAGTGAATGACTTCATTCCTGACGAGCTTTGTTCTGTCCGGTACGCATCCTTTGATGCGGCCGTGGCTATGGTTAGGGAGTGTGGGGTGGGAGCCCTTATGGGTAAATGCGACATTAAGTCGGCATTTCGGCTCCTCCCCATTCACCCAGGCGACTTCGAGCTGCTGGGCTTCCATTTCGAAGGTGGGTTTTACGTGGATAGGGCATTGCCGATGGGCTGCTCTATTTCCTGCTCCCTTTTTGAGAGCTTTAGTACCTTCCTCGAGTGGGTGCTCAGGAGGCGGAGTGGCCTGGGGTCCGTCGTTCATTACCTTGATGATTTCTTGATGGCCGGGCCTGCGCAATCGGAGCAATGCTTTGCTTTGATGCGGGACTTCGAGGCCCTTTGTGCTCAATTGGGGGTGCCTTTAGCCTCCGAGAAGACCGAAGGCCCTGCCACCAGGATTACCTTCCTTGGTATTGAATTGGATTCAGTGGAGCAATCTTCCAGATTGCCCCTGGATAAGTTGATTAAAATCAGGTCCAAGCTTGAGGCGGTCCTGGGCTGCAGGAAGGTTACTCTTCGGCAGCTCCAGGAGTTGGCTGGGATTCTTAATTTTGCCTGTCGGGTAGTGGTGCCTGGTAGGGCTTTTTCTCGCCGGTTGTATGATGCGATGAAGGGGCTAAGTTTGCCCCACCATCGTACCCGCTTATGTGCAGGGGTCAGGGCTGACCTCTGCGTGTGGCAGGAGTTTTTGGAACGTTTTAACGGGTTGTCGTTTTGGCGGCAGGAGCTTCTTTTGGAAGCGGAGCTGCAGCTGTGTTCCGACGCCGCAGGGACTTGCGGTTTTGGGGTAGTGTTAGGTGACCAGTGGTGCTGGTCGGCGTGGCCTCCGGAATGGAGTGCCTGTTCATTGGTTAAGGACTTAACTTTTTTGGAGCTTTTCCCCTTAATAGTGGCCTTAGAGCTCTGGGGGGAGCAGTTCAGGGATAAGACTGTGCATTTTTGGTGTGACAATCTAGCGGTTGTCCATGTTGTGAACGCCCTGTCCTCTAAGAGTGATAGGGTGATGCGGCTTGTCCGCCATTTTGTGCACAGGTCCTTGTCTTTGAACGCCTTGTTTTTGGCTAGGCACGTCCCTGGTTTAGATAACGGGGTGGCTGACGCCTTGTCCCGTGGTCAGTTGTCCAGGTTTCGGACCCTGGCCCCGTGGGCCCGAGAGTCGCCGGAGGTGTTTCCAGCCCACCTGTGGAGCCTGGGCGGGCTCTCGAGAGCTGGAGAGACGAGGCCTCCAGGGCGATCGCCTTATCGGTAGCTCCTAGTACCCTGCGAGCTTATCAGCGTGCAGGTAAGGAGTTTGGGGATTTCAGGCTGGGTAAGGGTTACCCCCATTGCTGGCCTGCCCCGGTTGAGCACCTAGCTGAATTCTGTGTCCTGCTGAAGGGGCGTGGCCTTTCAGTGAGGACTATCAGGGCTAGGTTAGCCGGCCTCGCCTTTCTGTCCAAGGCGGGGGGGTTTGGTGATTTTACGGGTGATTTTCGCATCCGGAGGATGCTGGAAGGTTGGGTGAGGGAGCGACAGGGGTTTCCCTCTGACACTCGTCGGGCCCTGACGGTTCAGCAGCTGTCTCTGATTAATCAGACATTTGGCAGTCTGTGTGCCTCTCCTTACGAGGCTCGGCTGTTCAGGGCAGCGACTTGCGTTATGTTTTTCGGGGCCCTCAGGGTCAGCGAGGCAATGGCCTCCTCGCAGTCTGACTTGTCGCTCCGCGCCTTCCAGCTCGCTGATCTGACCTTTAGACAGGGGGGTGTCTCTCTTTTGGTGAGACACTCCAAGACAGATCAGTTGCACAGAGGGGTTAGACTTGAACTTAGCGCAGCCACCGATAAGTCTGTTTGCCCGGTGGCTGCTTTGCAGCAATTTTGTGTCTTGCGTGGGTCAGGGCGTGGGTACCTTTTTATACACCAGGATGGTTCCCCCCTGACCCGGTATCAATTCTGGGCGATAGTGTCTAAGGCTATGTCTCAGGTAGGCATGGATCCCGCCGGCTATGGAACGCATTCGTTCCGTATCGGCGCCGCCACTAGCGCGGCACTTTCTGGTCTCCCGGCCCAACGGATTCAGGAGATCGGCCGCTGGCGGTCAGCGGCATATTTGGGTTATGTTAGGCCCGCTGAGGATCCGGGGCAGGGTTTAGGCTAGGTAACCTCTTTGTGTGTGTCCTCTTCCAGGTTCCCAGTCCAGGCAGAAACCGACGGCGCTGCTGTGTGGCCACAGCATGGTCTTCTGGGCCGGCCGCTCGGCAGCCAGAAGTGCCATCGGGACCCAGCTGTCGTTGGGACGGTGGGTCAATGTTGTTTGGATGGGCCGGAGGGGTATGCGGTGGGAGGGCCTCCTACCGACGCTGCTGGGTACGCAGCATCTCAGGGCGGTACCCGGCGCTGCTGGGCGGGCGGCTACCCAGGGTCGCGCCCAGATGGGACTGGGTGGTCGGCAGCCCATAGCCGCACCCAGATGGCTGGTCTTGCACCTCGGTGGCAATGACCTATGCCTGCTTGGCGGTCTACCGTTGATCGTCCAGGCGCGCGAAGACCTGCGGCGGCTTCGCATGTTATGGCCCACCACGCAAGTGGTGTGGTCAGAGATCCTCCCACGGATCGTTTGGAGGGACGCCATTTCCCTTAGGGCCATCCACCGGGTTAGACGTAGGGTGAATAAGGCCGTGGGAAAAACTGTCAAAGAATTAGGGGGGATTGTAGTTGCCCATCCCCTCATCACTGTAGATCGGCCGTGGCTTTACCGGGCCGATGGCGTTCACCTGTCAGAACAGGGGAACGCCATTTTCTTACAGGACCTGCAGAGGTCTCTGCGTGAGCTGGCGCAGATAGAGGGGGGAGTCGGGGGGCCAAGATAGAGATCTGACCCCCGCTCCGTGGCAGGTTAGGGGCGGAAATCTGGGTGGTTTCAGCAACTGCGCGTTCTCCCTTGGGCATCTTTGGGGATGATTGACAGGTTCTCTCCAAGACCATGGTGGGTGCTACCTGCGCACTTGGGGGGAACCTGTCTTTGGGTCCCGCTATTGAAGTCCCAGGGTAGGGGTGAGCCGGCGGGACCCCCCTCATGCGAGTGTATGGCAGGGTCTCAGGTGAGGGAGAGGTCCCTCACCTGGACCAGCATCGATTACGCCCATAGTTGCCCAGGAATGTTGACCTTTTACGTCATTTCCGCCCCGGAAGTGTTTGTTTGACCCTGCAGGTCCATTTGGTTCCGGGTCATAGTTAAGTATGTTGATTATGCAAATTTATGCTAATTCATGCTAATTTAATTAATAAATTATGCAAATTTATTATAATAAAAATGACCCAAGTTTAAATCCAGCTCTTGTGTCCGAGTCGTTACTCCGTCTCTTCTGCAACTATGTATACATGACTTACAAGCTGATTCAGAACTTCCCCCCAAACTGTAATTTTATAATATCCCAAGAAAATTATTTACAGTGTTTACTTGGAAAGCAAACATTGGAGACTAACCTATCAATTGAATTTAATTACTGATTCAAATATACTCTAAGCTAAATTAAATTAAATTGCTTTGACCTCAATCACATTTTTGCCTGGGTGCTGCCACTTTTTGAGAGCTCCTACCACAAAGCATAGCCTAAGCATGTTGTACAAACTGATAAAAGAACTCAAAATGCCAGTTTTTAATCTAAAATGTTAATTATGGCTATATCATATTTTGGTATACTGGCATATCCTGATTAGGAGGTTAATTAAGAGTTAATGCAGTTTTCTAAGTTGGATCTAATAGAAAACTATGATTCAATGAAACCATGTTAATAATAATAATAATAATAATAATAATAATAATAATAATAATAATAATAATAATAATTATTATTATTATTATTATTATTATTATTATTATTATTATACCTTATTCCCCCAGACTTCAAACACTGGAATTAGACAACTAAGGGTATATAGAAAGTTTAGGATACCACTATTTCAATTTTTATACTAGATCACCTGAGGCTCACTGGATCATTATTTGGGTGATATTTCCTTATCTAATCAGAGAAATAGAATAACTCCCAAATCAATGGAAGTGAGAACAACTTCGAACTTCCTACCAGCTTCCTCATTGAGTTTCTTTGTGCCAAAGTTGGCAATGAGCATTGGAAATCTTCCTTCCTTCCTTCCTTCCTTCCTTCCTTCCTTCCTTCCTCCCTCCTTCCCCTCCTTCCCTCCCTCCTTCCCTTTTTTTCCTTAGAGAATAAAAAGAATCCCTAGACATCCATGAGGAAAAATTGCTGAATACTTTTGTAAAGGTATGAAATATAAAATCATATCACCCTCTTCTATAAATTATTAATATATGAAAGAAAATACACATAGAAACTCTCTCTCTCTCTCTTTCTCTCTCTCACACACAAATATCTTTAGCAAGAAGAGGTGTGATATTTGATGAAATTTTCAGTATGACAAAAATTTCAGCCTGTGGTACATTAGTGCTTTCACATTTAACCCTGTTGTTGAACTGGATATTGCTGCAAACGTCCCAATATTTTATTCCTAGTATTTCCTCTGGTCTATTATAAACATAGGCAATAGTGACTGTTGAAGCAATTGCTTTTATCTTTCCATTACCATTTCCTCTGAAGTTTTTCAAAATAAGAATTGCTTCTGTTTTGTGAATTTAAAACCTGGATCAGATCCAGCAATTAATTAATGTTTCTCTGCGATGTTCGGAGAAATTTCCTACTAATATTTAATATCACTCACTATTCATGCCATTTAACCTTATAATATGGCAATAGAAGACTGCAAAGATATGATTAAACATAGAAATTACATTTCACTGCAATGATTAATAATCAATTGACCTTTACCCTTGTAAGTAAAGGAAGTATTTTTGGGATTGTATCCTCTCAGGGCCCAATATTTCATGGTGATAAACCTAATTTCTTTGTTCTGATTCTGGAATGATGGGAAGATTCGAGGGATAGTCATAAATATCTTGACCTTGGGTTTACTATATAGCAGAAATAGACTCAAAATGAGTTACCTTGGCAGCTCAGTCCATATATCTCAGTCCCAGTGGTCCAGTAAAACCAATAGCTTTAGGGAGAAGAGATAATATAACTATCAGGAATAGTGCTAAGAGTATTGGACTGAAATTAGAAATTAGGTTTATCACCATGAGAGGGCCGTGAGAGGATACAATCCAAAAAATACTTCCTTTACTTACATAATTTTTGGTACAAATAAGACCCACTAAGAAAATGTAGCCACTATGACACTGTCAAAAAAAATGCAAAAATACTGAATTTTTTTTGCCTTTTCTTATTAAATGTACATGGCAACAGCCTTCATTTTTTAAAAAAAATAAACTGTTATTTAAGAGGTTTTGTTTTTTGTTTTTGTTTTAATTCAGCAATGTGTGCAGAAATGTTCAGACTACCTTCCAAGTGAAAAAAGTTTTCAAATTGACCAAACATAAGCACCTCAAATGAAGAATTTTTGGTCCGGGTCAGGGTGACCTAGGAAGAGTACAAGTGTGACTTTTTTTTCCAGCAAAAAAGAAGGCCCCACCCCCAAAAAAATTATCATAGAAAGAACTCCTGAAATGATCCAAACTCATGAAATTTCAAGTTTCAGATATGCAGGGAAAACTTTTTACAGGGTCTCAAAGTTCGAAAACAGGTCTCACAGACTCGAAGTTAACAGCAGGGTTAAAAAAAAAAGGGTTCTTTGCCAGAAAAAAATGAAATCTTCATAGTAGTCAATCAAACCTATAAACCACATTATTTGTGAGAAAAATATCATGCATTTCTACCATTTGACTACTTAAAAATATTTTTTCATCCACATACAACCTTACAGTGGAGCTGGTTTATGAAAATGAGCATAATATTTATAGCTCTAAAACTGGTTATTTGTCAGGAAATGTTCATTCAAATTAAGGTAATATTTGATTACAAGAAATAAAGTAAATTCAATTTGAATATGACAACTAGACAAACAATTACATTTAAATGTAGTCTTCTATTTTCCCATTGTATGTATTGGATATGTGTTTAAGTCTACGGAGAGGGGCGGCATACAAATCCAATAAATAAAATTAAATAAATAAAAAAATAATAAGGCCCTCAAAGAATGTTTAAAAGTTGGCTGTTAGATTTCTTGTACTGCTGATATAAGAAATTCATCGATTTATGGCTCATATGAATTTAATCGTGTCCAATCATGGTTCCCTCTGGGTTTCAAGTTACAGGTTATTAAGGCTGATAAAATATGGTATGTTAATTAAAGATGTAAATGTGATACTGATTTATACTCTCAGAATATGAAATTTGACATTTAATGAAGAACTTTGAGTCTATGAAGCCTTTGGCTTATAAAGAGAATTATTTAGTATAGATGGAAAAGAAATCTACCAATATTGAAGAACTGATTATCTTTATTGATTTTTGAAATATGTTTATAATTGAAAAATGAGAAGCTGGAGCTCCTTTTGGTTACCTTGTTTTTATTTTGTTTTGTTTTATATTTAAGCTTGTTTTAACCACTGTAGTATATATTCTTTATTGCCTGGCACTAATATTTTATTCATTTTCCTGTTTGTTAGATAGGCCTCATTAGTGCAATATGAACTTAAAAATATACATTTTGGATTTCTAAAACAAAAAGGGGGGGGGTCATGAGATTGCATAATTTATTAACTGAAGGTCAATGTCACAAATTCTTTATCACCAACTACAGACCCATTTATTTTCATTAGGCATATTATTTTAAGCATATTTTTGTTTGGATTTAATTCTGTTTCTCATAATATTTTCCAAATGACTTGTTGCATAGCTATGCTCCAGTTTTTCCCCCCTTTTAGATCTAATATGTGACTTCATTTTGAATAAAATAAGATAAAGCCATCTCTCTCTCCTTCTCTCACTCTCTCTCTCACTCTCCGCCCTCTCTCTATCTCTCACACAGAGAGACAGACATGTGTGTGTGTGTGTGAGAGAGAGAGAGAGAGAGAGAGAGAGAGAGAGTGCGCGTGAGGGCGCCGTGTGTTAACATTTGGGAAGAATAAAAGTGGTAATACAACTTTTTGTTCTACTGATTGTTAGAGGTGTTTTGGGAAGAGGAAGACATTTCCTGATTAAAGGGCAGGGATAAAATGGCAGGAGCAAGCGCCCAGTGGACTGTATTAAAAAAGGCCATCTTAAAAGTCACTGGACTGTATGTAAGGCAAATAACTAAAGGTAAATGGAAGAAGAAACCGCTGTGGTTTAGCAATGATGTAAGGGCTATAATCAATGAAAAAAAGACTGCCTATAGGAGGCATAAAGAGTCTGAAAGTATAGCTGACAGAGAGGTGTATAAAATGAGACAGAAGGAGGCGAAACCGATAATATATGCTGCTAAAGCCTCAAAAGAGGAAGAAATTGCCAAATCTGTGAAGAAGGGGGATAAAACCTTTTTCAGATATATTAGTGATAGGAAGAAGAAAAACTGCAGCATCACAAAGCTTAGTACTGGAGATAATACATACATTGATGGGAATAAGGGGGTTGCTGACCATTTGAATAGCTACTTCTGTTCAGTTTTCTCACAACAAAGCTTACAATATAATACTATGGGCGGATATAACATTGCTTCCAGCTGTAGGGATTCAGCTCCAGTGATCTCAGAGGCCAATGTCTTAGAAGAACTTGAACGATTAAAGACAAATAAGGCAATGGGTCCAGATCCCCTTTAACAGGAGATGTTCCGGATGATTGGAGAATGGCTAGTGTTATGTCTTTCCACAAAAAGGGCCGTAGAGAAGAAGTTAGTAACTACAGGCCAGTTAGCTTGACATCAGTTATAGTTAAAATGATGGAGACTTTACTCAAACAGAGGATAAATCAGCATCTAAAAACCAATAACTTATTGGACCCAAACCAGCATGGTTTTACTGAGGGCAATAATCTCATTGATTTTTTTGACTATGTCAGAAAGGTGTTGGATGAAGGTGGTGCTGTGGATGTTGCCTATCTAGACTTCAGCAAAGCCTTTGATATGGTTCCACATAAAGAGCTGATAGATAAAGAGCTGATAGATAAATTAGTGAAGATTGCACTTAATCCCTGGATAGTTCAGTGGATTTGCAGCTGGCTGAAGCATAGATATCAGAGGGTTGTTATTAATGGCGAGTATTCTGAGCAGAACCTGGTTACAAGCAGTGTGTCAAAAGGGTCTGTTCTGGGTCCTATTCTTTTTAATATCTTTGTGAGTGACATAGGGGAAGGTGTGGTAGGGAAGGTTTGCCTATTTGCTGATGATTCTAAAGTGTGCAATTGGCTTGATATTCCTGGAGGCGTCTGTAATATGGCAAATGATTTAGCTTTACTAGATAAGTGGTCAAAGCAATGGAAATTGCAGTTTAATGTTTCCAAATGTAAAATAATGCACTTGGGGAAAAGGAATCCTCAATCTGAGTATTGTATTGGCAGTTCTGTGCTAGCAAAATCTTCAAAAGAGAAGGATTTAGGGGTAGTGATTTCTGACAGTCTCAAAATGGGTGAACAGTGCAATCAGGCAATAGGGAAAGCAAGTAGAATGTTTGGCTGCATAGCTAGAGGTATAACAAGCAGGAAGAGGGAGATTGTGATGCCGCAATATAGAGCGCTGGTGAGATCACATTTGGAATACTGTGTTCAGTTCTGGAGACCTCACCCTCAAAAAGATATTGATAAAATTGAACGGGTCCAAAGATGGGCTACAAAAATGGTGGAAGGTCCTAAACATAAAACTTATTAATGAATTCAATCTGTATAATCTGGAGGACAGAAGGGAAAGGGGGGACATGATCGAAACATTTAAATATGTTAAAGGGTTAAGGTTCAGGAGAGAAGTGTTTTTAATAAGAAAGTGAACACAATTACAAGGGGACATAATCTGAGGTTAGTTGGGCGAAAGATTAGAAGTAACGTGAGAAAATATTATTTTATTGAAAGAGTAGTAGATGCTTGGAACAAACTTCCAGCAGACGTGGTTGGTAAATCCACAGTAACTGGATTTAAACATGCCTGGGATAAACATAGATCCATCCTAAGATAAAACACAGGAAATAGTATAAGGGCATACTAGATGGACCATGAGGTCTTTTTCTGCTGTCAATCTTCTATGTTTCTATGATTGTTCACTTCTTTGTCTTTTCCTGAGATCTTTCATTAGGAAGACAAATAATATTGTGGTTGCCTTTGAAGGCACCTGAAAGGGCTGCCAAATCCTTGCCCCAGCTTAGGTCATTACTTGCATATACTTATTGAGTAGTAGTCCATTAATTGATTATTCATACTTTTGTGTGTGTGTGTTTGTTTTTGTCTTAGCTATCATTTACAGTATATATCAGGTCAATTGTGATTAAGTCAAAAGTCCTACTTGGCAGAAAAATGGCCAAATCTGCCTAAAATGTACTTCTGCCATACTATTGGTACGTCACAAGATACCAATAGTGGGATATTTATAGAGGCATCTAGCATTCCTTCCAATACTCTTAGTACTATTCCTGATAGTTATATTATCTCTTCTCCCTAAAGCTATTGATTTTACTGGATCACTGGGACTGAGGTATTCAGCTGTTTTCATAAACCAGCTCCACTGTAAGGTTGTATGTGGATGAAAAAAATATTTTTAAGTAATCAAATGCATGATTTTTTTTCTCAGCACTAATGTGTTTTATAGGTTTGATTAACTGCAATGAAGATTTCATTCTTTTCTGGCAAAGAACCCATATTTACTGTTTAAAAAGAGAAATAAATGAATCTTGGCATTTTATTAAATAGTATTTGACTTTAATCACTCTTGCATTTGCAGTATTACAATTACCTTTTAAGATGATCATGACCATTGGATCTTGGTAATAGAAATCCAATTTAAACTCTCAGTCATTTTTTTGAATAATCTGAACTAAAGTCATCTTCCAACTGACAGATCAGACTGATACTAGTAATTGCATTGCTGAATTAAGAAAAATAAAAACAAAACCTCTTAAAGAAAAGTTTAATTTAAAAAAAATTAATTGCACTGTACGTTTAATCAGAAAATGTAAAAAAAAAATCATTATTTTTGCATTTTTTTTGACAGTGTCATAGTGGCTACATTTTCTTAGTGGGTCTCATTTGTACCAAAAATTATTCCTGTTTTGTTCCCCAACCAGATGCATTCAGAAGAATGTGTGGAGGTTTTTTTACCTAACATTTTTGAAAGTATTGTTATTTTATAAAGTGAAGAGATGAAGAGATGGATGGATGGATGGATGGATGGATGGATGGATGGATGTCTAGATAGATAGATAGATAGATAGATAGATAGATAGATAGATAGATAGATAGATAGATAGATAGATAGATGATAGATAGATAGATACAGTGGTGGGATTCAAATTTTT
The DNA here is from genome assembly GCF_031021105.1 of Erythrolamprus reginae. Taxonomy (NCBI): domain Eukaryota; kingdom Metazoa; phylum Chordata; class Lepidosauria; order Squamata; family Dipsadidae; genus Erythrolamprus; species Erythrolamprus reginae. The sequence continues at coordinate 108,946,185 of NC_091952.1, read as the reverse complement.
TTTTTAGTTACATGTTCAGTGGGCATCGCTTGGTGGGTGTGACTTGGTTTGGTAGTTATGGCTTTGTGGGTGTGGCAGGGGAAGGATACTGTAAATTTTCCATTCCCTCCCCACTCCAGGGAAGGGTTACTGCAAAATCCCCATTTGCTCCCAATCAGCTGGGAGGGCAGTGAGAGGTGGCATTTACTTGTTCTCTGGACTACTCAAAATTTCCACTACGAATTCTCCAGAACTGGTCAGACCCTGCTGAACCCCACCTCTGGATAGAGGGGGGAGAGAGGGAGGAAGGGAGGGAGAGAGAGAGAGAAGGGCGAAGATCATGATGATTCATAAAAGTGAATATACTAAATACAAAATCCCACTGTTTATATTCTATTTGGCAGGATGGACAGTTGCTTAATTATAACCTAATTTAAATACAGTACAAAATTATACAACATAATACAGTATAAAGTTTTCTTCCTCTCTCTTCTCATCAATCTATTCATTACTGACCTTAATAACTAAAATACGTTCTTTGTAAAGAGTCCAATTTATTTTCATAATAGCACTAGCACTTAGACTTTACAGCCCTCTCTAAGCAGTTTACAGAGTTGGTATATTGCCCCCAACAATCTGGATCCCCATTTTACTGACCTGAATCAACTTTCATCCTGGTGACATTTGATCTGCTAAATTTCAGGCAGCCAGCAGGCAGCAGAATTAGCCTGCATTGTAATAACTGCCACCATGGCTCCTCCAGTAATAGAATAAAAATATACTAATTCATATGAGAAATAGTTTTCCTATTTTCCAACTACATTTGTACCTTGGTACTCCATTACTTTGCAACTGATCACATTGGTACACAATGTATTTTGGTATAAAATTTTGTCCTGGTACTTATGTGATTCACTACATTATTTTTATGAGAAAAAAATTGTTTGGTGCTCATCATTTTTGGTACTCATCACGTCTCCCAGAACCAATTCATGATAAGTACTGAGGCACCACTGTATATAAATCAGAACCAAACAGTTTGGTTTGTGGAATTTCATAGCATTACAACACAAGTATAATGTTAAACAGAATGATCACAAGACACAAGCCTGAAATATTTCAAATATCATTATTTAAATTCCCTTAGTAATTCCAGGAAAATCCACATTATATTGGAAATGGGGGTGCTTCTGTTAAACTGTGCTATATATTTTACTAACAAACCTGACAAAATATAAGTAGAGATGGGGTATTTTCTTTAGTCCACAGTATAATTAACATTTGCTGTGTTTGCACATCCTGGCTGTGCATTCAAACTAAAACACAGTTTTTTGATGAAGTCTGCTAGTTTCCCAATTTTGCTGTGCAGCTCAGAACTCAGAAACCTTTTCACAAAAATGTGTTATGCTAGGAAAAGGACTAATCAAAATGGATATATCAGAAAAGTTTGCCTGAAAGACATACATGTGTGTGTGTGTGTGTGTGTGTTAGTGTGTGTGTGTAGAGCTTAAAAATGATGGGGGAACAATGTAGACATAGATTTGGAGGAAGAAAAAAGATGAGAATGGGGAGAACATCTATGCAGAAGAATAATCTTAAAGAGGAGAATGCTCAAAAAGTTAATAAATTATCTAAATTACATATCCTAAAGGAGATACCAACAGCTCCACAATAAAGGAAATGTGATGTGGCAAATAGAACTCCTTTGTAAACTATCAAAGTAGGTACCATAGATAGCCATCACCAATTTGGTAAGCCTTTACTATTAATATAAATACATTCTCCATTCGGGCAACAAGCTCACAATCCAATCTCTAATGCCTTAGTTGTACAGCTCCTGCTTCTAAATGAGCCTTTCTGTAAAAAAATATTGTGCAGTGATCCAGAACACATAGTTGTGGTTGATTGGTTAAAGATTGTTGGCTCTGCATGAGGCAATCTATGCTATGATTGGTTGCCGTGGGTGTAGAGTGAAAGTTTCCCTTTATTTCCTCCCCCCACTATAGTTTACCTCATGATGTTCCTGCTGTGTTGATTTACCTTGGGATGCTCTTGTTTGCCTGACTATCTTGTTTGGTATATATAGATGTAAAATACAGTGGTACCTCTACTTAAGAACACCTCTTTTTAAAAACTTTTCTAGATAAGAACCGGGTGTTCAAGATTTTTTTGCCTCTACTTAAGAGCCATTTTCTACTTAAGAACCCGAGCCCAGAAAAATTTCCCAGGAAATTTCCTAGCACAAAGGCCCGGTCAGTTTCCTGCCATTCTCCCTTTAATCCCGGCCATCTGGGCTGCCAGAGAAGCCTTTTGATGGCGTTTAAGGAGGCCTTGGTAGTCCAGAGTGAATTAAGCATTTTCCTTTCTCTGGGTGGACAGCGAATAAACCTCTGCCAGCTCCCAGAGAAAAGAAATGCTCCCTTCGCTCTGGGCAGCTGAGGAGTCACCACAACAAAGGAAAGGCACTGGCTACAAAGCGAGCGAGTGAGAGGAGAGGGGATCCCTTCAGCATGGAAAGGAAGAGATAGTAGGTAGCAACAGCAGTGTATGGGAGGCAGTATATGGGAGGCAGCCTTGTGCCGGGTGTATGGGAGGCGCATGCTCCTCCTTGCTGCCTCAGAGTCCCTCTTTTTTTTTTAAGCCTTAAAGTTTTGGATTTTTTTGATTCCTCTTTCCTCACCTTCTTCCTTCAGCAGCAACTGTCCTCCTCCTCTTCTTCCTTTGCCTCTTCCCACCCAAATTCTGAGCTTTTATTTCTTTCCTAATGGGTTTGCACATATTATTTGCTTTTACATTGATTCCTATGGGAAAAATAGCTACTTAAGAACCTGGTCATGGAACGAATCAAGGTACCACTGTATATTTATTTGTATAAAAGTAAAAGTTGGTGTCAGTGTCTCTAACTTCATTTGGACACCTGCTGTGCAATTCACTGACACTTTTCACATGATGCCTCCAAAACACTGTTCTGAATATATCAGAAGAAGAGACTTATTTAATTTAATTTAATTTATTTGACTTCTATGCCTCCCAATTCCGTGGGACTCAGGGCGGCTTACTTGTATAATGCAGAGGGAAAATGTAATTAATTTTATATAACTATATTTAAAGTCAGTTCTGTCATTTCCCTATGAGCACAACTACAAAAACCAAGAGGTACATGTGCCTGATTTTTTCACCACTTGATTTAAATGCATAAATATCAGAGAACAATGCCTAAATAAATTTATATTTGGTGCATATGCACCATAAGACAAATTCCTTATGTGTGCAATCACACTTGGCTAATTAAGGTAAAAAAAATGTAAGGTTCCATTTACAAATACATGCCAGTTTTTTCCAGCTCTAAGGGCCAGTTCTCATCTCTATTTCTAAGCTGGGGAGCCAGTACCGTCCAAAGACATCTCCATGGTCACCTGGCCAGCTAAATGCCAAAGGCAAACAGAATACTGTAACCTTCCCAGCGAGGTAATTCCTATTTTTCTACTTGCCTTTTTACATGCTTTCAAACTGCTAGTTTGGCAGAAATTGGGACAAGTAACAGGACTCACTCCATTATGTGGTGCTAGGGATTGAAACTCCTGAACTGCCAAACTTTCTGATTGATAAGTTCAGTGCCTTAGCTACTGAGCCACCACATCCCCCAATAAAGAATCCTATCTTATCCTGTCCTTTTCACATTGTATTCATCCAGCAACACTTCAGATAATCTTGTTGGGGAGGTGTCTCCAACGTTGGCAACTTTAAACAAAGCAGGCTGAGGAATTTTTGGAGTTGAAGTCCACAAGTCTTAAAGTTGCCAAGGTTAGAGACTTCTGATCTAGATGGTCACACTACTCTTCTATTTTATCTTGTGCTATATTTCTGTCATTTTTAAACTGTGCTGACTGGAGGGGTTTGTTTGTTTGTTTGTTTGTTCGTTCGTTCGTTCGTTCGTTCGTTCGTTCGTTCGTTCGTTCGTTCGTTCATTCATTCATTCATTCATTTACTTCTATGCCACCCAAGATCATTCAATGACACGGGATGAATTTCCAACAGTATGCTGACTACATTCAGCTATACGTCTCAATCCTGTGTCAGTTCAGTGAAGCAGTGGAGGTAATGTGCCAGTGCCTGGAGGCTGTGAGGGTCTGTATGGGTGTCAACAAGCTCAAGCTCAATCCCGACAAGACAGAGTGGCTGTGGGTTTTGCCTCCCAAGGACAACTCCACCTGTCCCTCTATTGTTCTGGGGACGACGACAATGTTTATTTTTAAAACAATTTTGTATTCATTTATCTTGTTCACTGCCCTGAGTCCACTGGAGAAGAGCAGCCTATACATGAAAAAAAAACAAAATAACAACAAAACAAAACAAATAAATAAAATGTGATAACTATTGACGCTTTGAATGACCTTGAGTGCCTGCCTGTCTTGGAAGAGCTTGACAGTGAGTCAATCTTAGAGGAACTAAATGGAACTCTGAACTTGCTCACTTCAGGCAAGGCATGCAGGAAAGATAATATCCCTGCTGAAGATTTTAAGTGCTGTGAAGAGATAATTCCCACAGAACTGCATGCAATCTTCTGTCTCTGTTGGAGGGAAGGTGGAGTACCACAGGAGATGAAGGATGCAAATATCATCCACTATATAAGAACAAAGGTGGCATCTCTCTTATTAGTGTGGTAGGGAAGCTGCTTGCCTGTGCCGTATTGAACAGGCTCCAGGTGCTTTCAGAGAGAGTCTATCCAGAATCACAGTGTGGATTCCAAGCCAATAGGTCCACCACCAATATTCTCTTAGACAGCTGCAGAACAAATGCAGGGAATAAAGACAGCCACTTTTTGTAGCATTTACAGATCTTACAAAAGCTTTTGACCTGGTTAGTAGGGACAGCCTTTATAAAATTCTCCCCAAGATCAGCTGTCCCACCCAGCTCCTCAACATCTTCAGATGCTTTCATGGGGAAATAAAGGACAAGGTAGTTTTTGATGGCTTAACATCAGATTCCTTTGACATTCAAAGTGGAGTGAAACAGGGTTGTGTCCTTGCAGCAATTCTATTTGGGATCTTTTTTGCTGTCATGCTGAAGCATGCTTTTGGAACTGTAAAAGAGGGGGTCTATCTCAGACCAGATCAAAACCCTTTAGTCTCTCTAGATTCAGAGCAAAGTCTAAAGTCCAGCTGAAATGCTTATGGGATTTCCTCTTTGCTGCTGCCGTTACTGCTTATTCTGCTGAATACCTTCAACAGCACATTGACTGCTTTAGCAAGGCCTGCCAAGATTTTGGATTGACAATCAGCCTGAAAAAACTGCAAGTCATGGGTCAGGATGTGGAATCTTTGCATAAGAATTGGAGGTCATCCATGATTTTGTGTATCTTGGCTCAACCATTGCCGACATTCTCTCTCTAGATATTGAGCCGAATAAATGAATTGTTAAAGTGGCCACCATTTTCTATAGACTCAGAAAGAGAGTATGGCTTAATAAGAAGCTGACAGAACATACAAAGATCCTGTTTTATAGAATCTGTGTCCTGAGCACACTCTTATATTGCAGTGATACTTGGACCCTTTATGCATGGCAAGAGAGAAAATTGAATACCTTCCATATTCACTGTCTCCAAAGTATCCTTGGCATCACCTGGCACGACAAAGTTCCAAATAACATATTGGAATTTCTAGCATGTATACACTATTGAAACAGTGATGTCTTTGCTGGCTGGGGCATGTTGTGAGACTGGATGATGGGTGGATTCCAAAAGATCTCCTGTATGGTGAACTAGTGCAGGGAAGGTGCCCCAGAGGGAGTCCACAGATGTGATATAAGGATGATGGATTTAAAGGCCTTGGAAATGGACATTAACCTTGACCTCTGATCATTCAACTTGGAGACTAAACATGCAACATGGCCTACTTCATTTTGAGGAGACACATGTTCAGAAGATTGAGGCAAAGAGGCAGACCCAGACCCAGTGAAATCCAGGGGCCAGGCAGGGGACAGAATGGATCTGTGTTCAATGTGGAAGATATTGCCACTCTCAGGTTGGCCTTTTTAGCCACACTAGATGCTATTCTAGGAACTCTTTCCAGAGCATGATACCATAGTCTTTCAAGACTGAATGTTGCCAATGAAATAGGAAAATGCTTGGATTATGAAAAATGAAGTAGATTCATCTGATTTATTGATTTGCTGAATCAATAACTCCTTGAATCATTAGATCTCAACTGTAATGAACAAAAATCTGAAGTTGAGGTTCACTTCCAAATCTATGCAAAGCAATTTACATAAAGCATCTACTGCCACGAAAGCCTGGATGTAGTTTCTTCTACTGCTATGCATCTAAGAACAAATCACCTTTTTTGCAGCCATTGATGTTATTCTCTGTGTGAGAGTTGGATTTTGAGCTTCTGTATTGTTGAAACTTTACAAATAACTTATAAATAATGCATCTCATGAAAAATGCCCATTTCATATGAAAGAGTATGGTATTAGAATTAGACAGTACAGGTAGTCCTCAAATTACAATAGTTCATCTAATGACCATTCAAAGCTACAACAGCACTGAAAAAGTGACTTATGAATGTTTTTCACACCTAAAACTGTTGCAGCATCCCCATGGTCACATGATCAAAATACAAACTTTGGAAACTGATTCATATTTATGACAGTTGCAGTGTCCTGATATCACATTTTGCAATCCTTCTGACAAGCAAGCTCAAAACTTAACAAGCAAGTTACTAACTTAATGTCTGTAGTAGTTCACTTAGTATCTGGGGTGTTCTGTCGGGCTCTCTGATAGGAGCCTCCCAAAAATTCAAGGATACAAATTTCAGACACACATACGTTTGAAAATTCAAAACTATGTTCTTTATCACAAAAGTCAACATAAACTAAGCACTCTTTTTGTATTGCAAAGAGCACTCTTCCCAAAACAACCAGGTAATCTGTACAATGTCCCTTAAGGAGTCATTAAGTACTTAGCCAGAAGCTGTGGAGAAACTTCACACTCCTTCTTCTTCCAATGAAGGGACACACACATACACACGCTGCTCTGCTTTCTGTTTCAAAGGCATGAAAAAGCAACAAAGTCCAGCACACAAGATTCCTGATGAAACTGCAACAGATATTCTTCCATAATGGCCAAACCCACATGCTGCTATTTATAGCAGCAGCCCCAATTACTGGAGCCCCATTCAAACACATGCGGCCTCCCTTATTTCCTGTAATATGTTCTTACTTGGTCTCTTCTATGCATAATTCTGCGCTTGCGTGGATCCAAAATGTCATCATCTGAAGCTATAGAAGATAAGGAAGATTGACTGCCTTGGCTGTGTGCCAAGCCCTCCTCTGCCGAGTCACTCCCACCTTCTTCATCCGAGGAAACTAAACTCTGCACTGATTCTGTCGGCAATAAAACAGGCCTGTGACATGTTGAATTTCCCCCTGCATCCATCTCCCCATTCCCTGGGGCAGGAGCTGGGCCAGAGCCAACCACAACATGGGGGGGGGGGGCAAAAAACTCACTTTAAAATATCTCTCACCAATATAAATTTTGGGCTCAATTATGGTTGTAATTTGAGAAGTAGCTCTCTCAAAATTAACTCAACATATGAGGACTTTCTTAAATCTTATCCATTTCTGCTCATCTATTGGAGAAAAAAATACATAAAAGATGTAGAAGTTAAATGCATATTTTGCTACAATATCAGTCATTTAGTCCAAGGATCACAAGATATTGCTGGAAAATAAGAAAATATATAAGAAGAGTTTTGGAAAAGAAAGACTGTTTTGGAAGAAAGAGGCATAATAAAGACAGAGAAATACAGTAAATGAAAAATGTATCTACAAAATTTCAGAAACTGTAACTTTTAATCAGTAATTTTCAGATTTGCCAGAGCCTAGAAAAGCATTCAAAATTTAAATATCAGCAAATGGCTGCAAAGAAAAATGGTATGTGGATTTATAATATGAACAATTGGAAATTTGTTATGTCTGGAAAACCATAAAGAAAGCTAATGCAGAAAAAGAAACTAAAGATAATATTTTTCAGTAAAGATGGAGGAGATCTTTAATATCATAAATGTGGTGGACAAAACTAGATAAAATCTCATTATCAATTTATTGGTTCACATATATTTCATATTTTGCCCTGAACTTGATTAATAGTAAAAATAACAGTACTTTGTTTTGTTTTAGTTAAGAAATCAATAATCAACAGGTTTTTCCTATTAGTACAGTTATAGTCCATTGCTACCTAGAAGGTGTTTCAGTTATCTTTGGAAAAATAGAAACTATCTGAATTATCAAATAAGTTCAGCTCTCATGCTTCCTTGGTCTGAAAGTAAATGAAAGAAGTGGAAATGAAGAAATTAGAGGGGAAATAAAGGAAAGCTTCCAGATACTTTCTTATTCTGCCCAGCATTTATTTTTATCACTACTGCTTCTTCTCTAATCAGTGTTATTAACAGCTTTTTGGCTCTTAGAAATATAGTTGTTGTTTTTCTTTTTATGGATAGTAAATCTACAGGGATCACTACAGAATAAATGATCAGTTTATAAATAATTCTCATCTACCCTGCTTGACTTACACAAAATAAAAAGTTCCAGGAACTACATTGCTAACAAATTTGGAGCTGATAGATATGGAGAATGGCAACCGGCCACCTAGTGAGATAAGGAAGAGAATGGTGATATTCTGCTTCAGAATTCAACCATAGACACTTGACACAATTGCTTTGTGGATACAGCAACTGTTTCTTCAAGGCTGAAGAAATAACAGCAAACAAAGGAATGTAAAGACAGCAGCAGAAAAATGGTTCAAAACTAATCCAGGATTATGACAGTCAGGTCAGGAATGTCAGCCAGTCTAGAGGCCAGAGGTTCAAGGTTTCTTTTACCAACAGAATTCACAGGAACATCATACTGTGAGCTGTGGTGGTACAGTGTTTAGAGTGCAGTACTGCAGGCTACTTCTTCTGCCTTTGGCTGCCTGTAAATTGACAGTTCAAATCTCACCAGGCTCAACGTTGACTCATCCTTTCATCCTTCTGAGGTTAGTAAAATGAAGACCCCAGATTGTTGGGGGCAATATGCAGACTCTGTAAACCACTTAGATAGGGCTGTAGAGCACTGTAAAGTGGTATATAGGATTAAGTGCTATTGCTATACAACAGCCAGAGGACAATTTTTTTTTTCAGGTAGAGAGAATTGCTTCTTAAAGCAGGCTGCAGCAAGCTGTCACTAATTAAAGGACTTCTTCATTGTTTGGTAATAAACCCCATGGAAAATCTTTGCTATGCTCTTTTCTTCACTCACTGGTTGGAGCTGGAAGGGTTTACCTTATTTTCGTCAGTGTTCTAGCTGTCTAGCTGATGCCTGTGTTTGATCAGCCCGGTGAGATTCTTGGTTTGGTGTCTTCTGAGGTTGACATTTTGAAGGTTTATCTGGAGCAGCGTATTCAAATTCAGAATTTGAGTCCTGAACCTGGGTCATGACAGGAGATAAGTGACACAGTGAGTTTTAAATAACTTAGACATCATATGAAAGGTGTGTCCTACACACACACACACACACACACACAGACAACTCAATCCTCTGATTTCAGAGGACATTTCTCTTTGCGTATAAAAGCACACTGCAGTACAAGTCTTAATATTTACTACATAGCTGTCACACCATGAGGTTTTTCATCATTATGGACAAAGAAAACTTTTCAAGCTTGTTTCCATCCATCATAACAAAAATGTTTTCTTAGAATGCCAACATGTTGGCAACAGATAGTTGGCAAGAGCATGACCCTGCCATTTTCATACCTTTCCTCTATCAACATATCACCACAACCAGAATTGACACTGTCTACTAAATTTGACTGACTTGTCTTTGGGAAAGTGCACACAACTAATTTGCAAACTGGTAACAGAAAAATATACTTTATTTCTTAAATAATAAAAACTGCATTACGAAAACTATGTTTGTGTGTGTGCACATGAACTTGTATTCAATTTGTAAAAGTATTTGTAGAATATGTAAGGATATCTGAAGGAGATGTGCTGCTGGGAACTTGTAGTAGTTTGTTTGTTTATGTATCTTCACGTATTTGCAGTTTTTATCGCAAAATGTTCAGAAGTGATTTGTGCTTGCCTTTTACCTGTGGCTAAGAAAGAAATACTATCTCAAAGTCACTCAGCTGACTTTGTGCCTAAAACTAGAACTCACACTCCCAGTTTCTCTCAGTGCTTTAATGGCTACGCCAAGATAGCTGTCAGTAGTAATATAGTTCTGCTTTATAATACCTAGACATGACTTTTTTATATATCACACTAAATGAAAAGAAATGAAATACTAGAAGCAGAGAAAGCTATCTAATGCTCATTTATTTCTTTTCATAACATTTATTGACTGCCTCAATCTCAAGGGATTTTGGGTTGTATACAGATCTAAAAATACAATACAAAACAAAAATAACCATTCTGGTGGACCATTAAAAAGACCTCCTTCATCAAAACTAAACTATTACTAGCTAAGCTATCATTACTCTCCTCTATATACTCTCCTCTATCTATTCCCCAATGGGGGAAAATCCCCCTCCTCCAGAATATTTGTCATTGCACTCCATCCATATCATGCCATGTAATAGCATAAAACTTTTAAGAGATGCTTCTGGTCATCTGGGTTTGGCTGGCAGAATTTAACCAGGGAAACCGGCCTTTGATATCCAAAATTGGGGCCATAAGAAGCTTTGTAACTAGTGATGAACACTTTGAACTATACCTGATAATCAGTGTTTTTCTAGCAGTTGTGTGATTGAATAGTAATACTAATCCCACCCAATAAACACTTCTCTTTTTTGGATCACATGACATTTCCAATTTTTCAACAATAGCCATATGTAATTACAGAAATCTGATTGCAAGATACCAGGGCAGGAGTAATTGTCTACAATTCATCCTATTTTGGTTAGGGTTATATTTTGCATATTGATCAAAGCTGGCTTTCCTAGTGACCCCTTCCACCTGCTCCTAATAGAATACATGAATTCAAAATGACTTCCAATTAGAGGTCTGCTCTCTTCAGGGGAGCATAGTCCCATCAGATGTCAAAATTGGCATTATTAAAAGAAACCAGTAGCCTTTAAAGTGGTATCCATCATGTCTTGTTTGAATTAAGTCTGTTTCCCCCAAATCCAGCTTTCAAGCACTAGAATGTATGATCTGAATATTACTGTTACTTCACTCCCACATGGAAACTGACCTCTCCCAGCAGATTCATGTAAACATTAAATAGAATTAGAGAAAGGACTGAGCCCTAGAGTATGCCACTTGACTGCTTGAGTTTCTTTCCTGATCTAATCATAGACTGTTGGCATCCATTTGGCTAAAGCCAAAGAAACAAGTGCACTGCTTCAATAAGTGTTTGTAAAAATCTTCCTTTTCACATACGCTAAGGGCATAGGGTATAAATTATATATAAAATTCCTACCTCAATGCAATACAGCATATATTGACCAGAAACTTGGATAAACCTGTCTATTTATTATAATGGTAGTACCAAAGGCATCTTTAGTAAATATCATGGTAAAGTGCCATGGTAAATGCTACATTTACCATGGTAAATTGAAAACTGCCATTTTAACCGTGGTATTCTCCTTGCATTTACTATACATTTGTTACCCTCCAGGTCCTTTTAGACCCGGAGTATAAAAAGGTTGGTTCTAGCTACTGGAATGGTCTTTTTGAATACTTTTTTCACTAGTACACTAATTTGAACATCCCTGATCACAAACAAATGAAAAATTAAATGAAAAAAAAAAAGGATTTTGCAGGCTAATCTATCTATAAATTGAAATAATTGCACACAGCCAGGAGGGGCAGGCTTTTCTCAGCAAAATAAACAAATAAGCATTATTTTTTTCATTTCAATTTTCATTTCATTGTGTTCAGAAATGTTCAAATTAGTATACTAGTGAAAAAGGTATTCAAAAAACCCATTCCAGTAGCTAGAACCAACCTTTTTTACTCTGGGTCACATATAACCCGGAGGACTCCAAGTGTTCAAAACATAATTTTTAACTTTTTTTGCCCAGCAAAAACTATACACCCTCCCACCAAAAAACCCACCACCCTTAGAAAGAACCCCTCAAATGAGAAAAAGTCATGGAATTTCAAGTTTCAGATATGCAAGGAAACTTTTTTACAGGGTCTCAAACTTCATTTCAGGTCCTTTTAGACCAGAGGAGAATACCAGGGTTAAATAGTGAATTTAACCATTCTATAATAATGCATCTTTGGTAAAGGCCAGATCAAGTGCAAGTCCATAGTTTTTTGGCAGACAGGAATTCAGAACCACCTCTAATGTCAGAGAGATTAGTGTGAATCCACAACCATCCTTGCAATATTATGTATTGTATTATGTAGCGCAGTAACTCTACATAAGCAGCAGTGGATCAGTCAATCTTCTTTAGGGTTTTAAATTTTGTAACATATGTGGACACCAGGGATGAAATTTGAGCACCTTGGCCTGGCTCAGGAGAGACAAAAGGGATGATTTGAATCAGTTCACAGAGCTCGTAAAAATCAACCGCTTGCCCAGTTGCTGCTCACCTCTTCTGGGCAACTCATTGAATCTAATTTCAATGCCCAGATTATTAGAATTAGGACTGCAGTGTACGTGATTCGCAGGCTGCAGTTCCACTGGGATCCTCAAGCAGCCACATAGATTTCCCTATGTGTATAATATGGATATATATTATATACATATTAATCACAGATAAGAGTCTTATCCAACAGGAAAACAAAGTCTATCCAGCTATCAGCTCTTGTCTACTTTATTAGGCACGCAGGCACTCCCATTAACCCCAAGGTTACAAGGATGCTGGGACATGTAGTTTAATAACAAATAGGAAATCATCAGGTTGGGGAAAGCAAGTAGATAGAACAGGGGTGAAATTCAAAAAGAAGATATATCAGTTACTATGCAGAAAAAAAATAAAAGAGGTACACAAATACTTACATAAGAGCAATAAGAGTGCATGTCTTTTATTGTTTTGTGTATAACAATGGTATATCTTGTTTTTGTAGGTCATTAGGGCAAAGAAGTGACATCAACTTGGCAATGTACACCAACCCAATAACCAAGCTCCCACCAAGCCACGTTCACAGAGCTGGTAGGGAAAAATTTTGAATTTCACCTCTGGTGGACACATTTTGTTATGTCTATTGCATTTTAAAAATGTATTGGATTTTAAAATATTTGAACATTATATTTAATCTATTCAAATTTTAGAATGGTTGTGTATGAAGCTAATAAAGCTAACAATTAAATGAATTATAAAATGAACTAAATATCATAACATCTGAATTTCACCTGATGGATAATTTTATGTGTGGATTTAAGTCATTAAAATAAACTCAAAAAGCATTGCTAACAAAATACCCGAACTCCTCCTACTAAAACCCACCAAATTTGACATCATTTTTATATACGAAACATGATTAATGACATCTCTCCCTGACTCCATTATTAGTACAAATGACTACCATGTTTTCTGATCTAATCCTGAAACCTGTAGAGGAGGTGGAGTTGCAATCTTCTACAAGAAATCACTCAGCCTAAAGTAAATCCAAGTTAAACAAGAACTTTACCTCCCTGAAACTATCATCTGTGAACTAACTTCAGACACCACACTCCGCTTCCTCCTATGCTGTAGAGCCCATGACTATGATATCTCACATGCGAGCAAGTTAACCTCACTACTAACGTGGGCAACCTCCTACCAACATCCCCTCATATTTCTTGGTGACCTAAACCTATCACATATTAATTTGTCCCTAAATGAATGCACAGCTGAACCAATTCACTCAACCCTCTACAATGCTATCACTAGTCTAGGGCTAGTGCAACTAGTTACTGACAACACCAGACTCAACAACTGCCTAGACCTCATCTTCTGCAACAGTTTATACCAAATTTATAGACTCCAAGTAAGAGAAGCCTTTTCTAACAGTGACCACAGCACAATTGACTTTTGCCTCAACATACGTCCTCTCATAAACAACCCCAAAAGCAGAACAACCAATTTCAACTTTAAAAAGGCCAACTTTGACAACATAGACTCTGACCTCTCATCTCTTGATTGGAACACAATATTCTCTACCTTACTTTTTTCACCTTTGAATTTCATTTTATTTGATAGTGCCCAATATTCAAGTCTGCCAAGCTGCTTCTGTATCTTGAACCTATGTTCTAGAGAGTTGGGTATTCCTGCCAGTTTGGTGTCATCTGCAGATTTGATGAATTCCCCATTTATCCTGTTGTCCAAGTCATTGATGAAGATGTTGAAGAGTACTGGGCCTAAAACAGAGCCTTGGGGTACTTCACTGCATACTTCCTTCCATGTAGGTGCAGTTCCATTGAGCACTACAAATTCCGTGTGGTTGATTAGCCAGTTTTGTCTTATCAGTTCTCTCTGATTATCAGTTCTATCTGATAATCTCAGTATTTCGCAATTATACCCCCTCAAGGAAACTGTAGTATATCTCAAAATGGCAGGAGTATGTATCTACATAGAAATTCAAGTGATTGTTTGCAATATGAACCTGTTTGAGGGAGCTTACATCCTAGAACTCTGTTGCCATGGCAGGTCTTATATGGAAAGGTAATTTCAAGAGTCCAAGACCTTCATTTTATGAAAAGATTTAGAAGAATGCAAAAAATGTTTACTATCCTGAGATTGTTGATTACACTAAAAAATGAAAAAAGTAATTCAAAAGATGCTTCCTTACATTGACTTTAATGAATACAATTGTATCCATTATGTATATTTTATCCTATTTTTCTACAGTACATTATTTTTTTCAGAAAGGAACCTTTCCTGCTCTGAAGTGCCAATAAGTGATCTTGAAACCTCTGACATATAAAACGTGTTTTATCATTGAATTGCTATAGCTATGTATATTGAGCTTCTTATTAATCCACTGGTCATGATCCACTTGAAAGCAAAATATCATTTTCTCCCTCTTTTCCATACAATTTTGTCTGATTCTCAGAGATTACCCAAATAAGTCCCTGCAGCTGGCAAGGTGTTTCAGATTTTTGTCATTTTCTCGTTAATAATACTAAGAGAAAGTGACTAATCCTGGTCACCCAGCTGGCTTTATGCCTAAAACAGAAATAGAACTGACTAGTCTCCCGGTTTCTAATCTGATGTTTTTAACTACTACAGTAAACTAGTTCTCTAAAAATAGTTAAGACTCCTAAAATAATTGGTTCATTGATTGTATAAAATTGTAGTCTCAATACATAAAGAAAAAAAATGATTGATTTCCTGGTATGATTTAGACAATTCAGTTGACTATCTTTAAAACAACTGGCCTTTTAAAAATAATTATTTTATTCTCTAGATTAGAATGTTAAGATTTCATTGTCTTGCTTTTCATATTAACATTTAGCCCCACCTTTTTTTTCTGGAGATAATAAAGTCTATTAAAAATTATTTTGTTAATTTATTATTACCTTTTATGTACTGCTCACCTGGTATGTTTTCATCAGCAAATTAATTTCACAGGGTGACAAAGCATCAGTCAGTTAGGATGACTTATATTGCAAGGAGAAAGCAGAAATGTCATTTTAGATAAATATGCCAATCAAGATGAAGTCATATTCTAATAAGATACGTGTAGGGAAGTGATAAGGGCATGCCACTTTGATTTTTGTGGCATGTTTTAAAATTGCCAATGGTGAGACCATAATGGGGGAGGATACATTGATTAGGCATCTGGATCCCCATTTTTCCCTCCTGGTAAGTAGGCTTCAATGTTTGTTGATTTATAATTTATTAATTTATAGAATTCAGAAATCTTTTGGAATAATCTTGATTTATTTGCAATAACAAGTGCAGCTTCCCAGGTTACAATACCATGAATAACTAATCCTATTTATTGTTACAAAGAGCCACTTGATAAGGAAAAGGTAACATGTCCCAGAACTCCAACATCTGGCTTTAATTTTTCATTAGGAAAGAGATGCCCAACCACCATTTTCAGGGTTGCATACAGCTGCTTAAAACTTTGGGTGTGGTCTGCACAGCCCCCCCAAAATACTTGCAGCTGAAAATGAATTTTTAATGTTAGATTATAGAAACCAATAACTGCACATGGAGTAATATTAACAGTAATGAATCAATTAATTATAATGAATATATCAATTTAATTAAAATTTTCTTTAGTTCTGGCCTGCCACTTTTTTGGTTCTAGTACCCTCCAATTTTTTTTTGGAGTGCATTCCTCTCCTGAACATATCACTCAAATATCTGGCATGCTGAATCCTTAGTGTAAAAAAGGACAACATTCCTACATTAGAATATTTGGGACATTTTGAGAAAATGTACATTTATATTATTGCATTCAGTTTGAAACTAATTTCTACTCAGTCCCCACTCTGATGACTTATCACTTCCTCTGGAAGGACAAGAAAAATTGTCCCTTATTTTAAAGATGTGGGATGACAAACAGAAAAGAACAGCAACAATAAAACTACTATCTCTAAGTGAGAACAGTGGAGAAATTTTGCAAAGACTTGACATTATTCCTGATCAGTTCTCTGTTTTAGAAAAATATTGGATGTTCTACATTAGTGCTTACAGAAAAGATAAGTCCAAAGATAAACGTCCCAAATTCCAAATGAACTGACCAAAATCATGGTCCAAATCATTTGCATTATTTCATTAAAAGTATAGATATATTCATAGGAAGTAAATTGGAAAGTGACAAGCCAAGTGTATCTGAAAATTCCTCCGTGTAAAATAGTGACAGATTGTTGCTTTGTAGTAATTCCAAATGCTCATACAGTTAAGAGACTCCTAGAAATAATTAATAGTAAAATGATTGTTTTTTCCTGCAATAGATATGAAGATAAAGTCAGAGTCTAATACAAAAAGTAGAAGAGACTCATGGTACAGAACCCATTTGCAGTAAATGCTACAGAAATCTATGTTTATGAGATATGTCATTAAGAATTCATAGGAGCACAGAGCTGAGAATGATCCAACCAATAAAACTCACCATATACAGTCTTTGGGAAGACTGTATATCATACCTTACTGTTTTTAATGAGAAACATCCTCTAGAATGAAATGCTGCAATTACTAAACCAAGAGCAATATACAAATAGAATGGGACTCTTATGCCTCAACAATTAGGATATCAGTAGCCAAATGAAAATGCACAGGGATCCCCGGATTGCAGTCTTACCCAGTCTGGTGGCATATCTTGCAGTTCTATTACAAGATGTAAGATGGTAAGCTTGCTGTAGATCCCTGGTTGGCCACTATAGGAAAAGAACATTAAATTAATAAAGCCTTTCATCTGATCTAACAAAGTAGGGACTTAATACTACCAGCTTCCTGTCTTCTCTCTTCCTCTTTAACTGAATGAATTAGTCTATGCAACAAGAACTTTTGAGTTTATATCTCACTTCTAAGGCCAGGTTCCCAAAGCAGTTCACAATTCTGTAATAAAATGAAGTTATATTATAAATAAGAGACCAACAATGCAGTAGTCAACTTCTCAGAGGCATGTCTATTCAGTTCTTTCCACTGCTGTTTTCAGAAAAACTGCTAAGCTTTTCTTCTGCCAGCATATGTTTCCTTTGCCAAGCATATTTTTTAATGCAGCATTTTTTTTAAAAAAAATGTGAAACCTGTTTCCATGCTTATGTTGTTTTCCCAAGCAATGCAAATGCACTGAAGGGATAAAATGTTAGTCTAAACAATAAATAATTGTTATAAGAACCTCAGTGGCACAGTGGTTAGAGTACAGTACTGCAAGCTGCTTCTTCAGATCACCGGCTGCCAGCAGCTTGGCAGATTGAACCGTAGTAGGCTCAAGGTTAACTCAGACTTCCAAGGTCGGTAAAATGAGAACCCGGATTGTTGGGGCCAATATGCTTACTCTCTGTAAACTTCTTAGAGAAGGCTGTAAAGCACTTTGAAGAGGTATATAAATCTAAATGCTCCTGCTATTGCTAAACAAAAATAGCAAAGCATCACAAAGGAAATTACAGGATAACCAAACATAAATTTCTGGTAAATCTGTATTTTTTTACTTGGCTTGTCACCGGTAAGGGCCATTCCTTTCTTTCTAATTGTAAGAATGGATGACATTGTTTCATCCACTTCATTGGATATACATACCAAGTCTCTATTTTCCATCTTCAAATCAAAATAACTGTTTTCTGATTATAAGATTTAGGCCCTTCAGCCTGGATAATCTCCTGAAATTTCTTTCGTTCTAGTAGCAATCCCATTTCTGATTGCTTGCAGTGCCTAGTTTGTCCATTCTCTTGACAGCTGTTTCATCTTGAGTTGCCAGATTGTGCTTGTTTGGTTGACAGTTGTTTATTTCTTTTTTAAAAAAAAATGTTGATTCAACAATGACGCTTTAAATGAATGAATCACCCTAGAAGCTCATGCTCCATTCATCTTTCATATCTGCAGTGGACACTTTTTCTGTTTCTATCTATTCTGGGTGAAGTAATTCTTTTGCATTCCTAACTCATATCCGCCAAATGGCGAACTGGATTATTTTAAATTACTAACTCTTAGCCTGAGCACTGCAGAATCTAGGCTTAAAGATGCAGTTCACAAATCCCCCTTCTATTCTAAAAGTAATGACATACATTCAGAAGTCTAGCACATAGGCTCAGGGGAAAAAAAGATTAAATGAATTCAAATTCCAAATTTAGTACATTTATTAAAAATTAATTCAAGAATTTGTTAATGATGCATTTGGATAATGCTTATTTTCAACACATTTTACACTTACTAAGTTTTGGCAGAAAGTACTGGATTACATAAATATAATTGTGTGACAAAAGTTAAAATTTTTAGTTGATAACATATTTTTTTCAAATACTTATCAACTATTTTCTGTTGATATATTTTTTTCCTTGGCTGCAGTTTTCATTTTAAAAAAACCCACTTTTAATACATCTTTTCTTTCTTTGATAAAGTTTGTATTTGTATCTTCATATTGTGTTTTTTTTAAAGGAATAAAAGAATACATTTTTAAAAATCCAGGATGACTCACTCTGCTATGTGGATTCACATAGATTTTGGTCTAAACATGTCCTTTATTTAGAGGAATGGATTGTCAAATAGGAGGCTGTATCTGTCACAGTACCCACCCCAAATTATGTTAATCAATTCTGTAGCTGAGGAATTGTTTTACACTAATTTGTTGTGTCTTCCCTATATGAAAAAATCTAAGCAAAAATCTGCAGATAGTTTAAGACCCTTAGTTTCAGCTCAGTTAAATGATTGCAAAATAAATGAAAGGTCAGAAAATAAATCTATAAAGGATAAACCAAGCTTCTTAGCTGAGATTTCTCATCACTCTAAGATTTAGCTTGATCTGTTTATCTGTCCATCCAATCGAGAATTGCAGTGTACTTATCAGCAGGACATAGTGCTGATAGATCCTAACTTTGGGAACATCATTATATTTATGATTTAATATCACTCGAGAGATTTTGAAAAGGGGAGTAAATCCCATATTACAGGTTGACCACTAAAATGCAATCCCACACATATCTAATCAGAAATAAGCAATCACACACATTTCACACCCACACCCAGAGTGTCCATCTGAACCTGCTTTATCAGATTCTTGGACTTTGTTCACATATTGCATTAAAAGGCAATGGATGCATTTTGAAAATTATATATGGATTTAGAGTTAGTCAAATTATACTTGCTTTAAAAAAATCAAAGGGGAAAAAAACAGGGGAAAGAAACCCAGCACATCTTCTACCCTCTTCTTAAAGCTTCATATTTTTATCCACTTAAGAACATAATTTTGAGAGGAGATGATGCCTTAACAACTCACCTGCCAATGCCCCCCCTCCCCCCAAAATTAAACCAAATAGAATAATCGTCAGAACAAATTTACTACAGTAGAATCCCTCCTTTTTTCCTTCCTTCCTGCCTTCCTTCCTTTTCTTCTCTCCTCACCTTCCCCTCCCTTCCTTTCTCCTTCCTGATTTAATACATTGATGTGGTTCACTCATGATGCCAAGTCATTAAAACGGCTGTTTGGTTTTAGCATTTTATTTATCCGCAGCCATTCGCAACACATTGAACAAAATATGGCTAAAATAAATTATCATTAAAAGGCCTGGAACAAGGCTGCAGTGGAGGCTCTTGACCCGATTGCACCGTTGCGACCTCTCTGCGGCACTAGACCCCATACAGTTCCATGGTTCAACAAGGAGCTCCGGGAGTTGAAACACCAGAAGAGACGTCTAGAGAAGCGATGGTGGAAGAGTACATCCGAATCTGATGTAAGAGCTCATATTAAGACTTACAAAGTGTTGCTCAAGGTGGCAAGATGGGCGTATCATGCCACCTTATTTGCATCAGCGGAATCCCACCCAGCCGCTCTGTTTAGGGTGACCCACTCCCTCTTAAATAGGGGGGAGTTGGGGAGTCCTTACAGAGTAATGCCGAGTATTTTAACATGTTTTTCGCTGATAAAATCGCTCGGATCTGGGCAGACCTCGTCTCCAATTGGATAACAGAGTTGACTGACAACGAGTCTTTAGAGGTGACTGGGGCCCGTACTTGTTCACCTGTCTGGGAAGAATTTGATCTGGTGACACCTGATGAAGTGGACAAGGCTATTGGAGATGTGAGTTCCACCACCTGCTTACTGGATCCGTGTCCCTCCTGGCTGGTCCCAGCCAGCAGGGAGGTGACACGGAGCTGGGTCCAGGAGATTGTCAACACTTCTTTGGGGAGGGGGTCCTTTCCAGATCCCTACAAGGAGGTACGTGCTCACAGTCACTCATGCCTTCATCACCTTGAGGTTCGATTACTGTAATGCTCTCTACATGGGGCTATTTCTGAACAACGTTCGGAAACTTCAGATCATGCAGAATGCATCTGCAAGAGCAATCATGGGCTTCTCTGTGGTGGCCCCAATTCTCTGGAACCAGCTCCCCCAGAGATTAGAACTGCCCCCACCCTCCTTGCCTTTCGTAAACTCCATAAAATCCACCTCTGCCGTCAGGCATGGGGGAATTGAGATATCTCCCCTGGGCCTATACAGTTTATGCATGGTATGTTTGTGTGTATGTTTGCTTTTTAATAAGGGGTTTTTAGTGATTTTTAAATTATTAGAATTGTTGTACATTGTTTTATTGTTGTTGTGAGCTGCCCCGAGTCTGCGGAGAGGGGCGGCATACAAATCTAATTAATAATAATAATAATAATAATAATAATAATAATAACTTCAGTTCCCCCATGCCTGGCAATGTGTCCTCGGAGAGGGGCAGCATACAAATTTAATAAATTATTATTATTATTATTATTATTATTATTATTATTATTATTAACATTAACATTAACATTAACATTAACATTAACATTAACATTAACATTAACATTAACATTAACATTAACATTAACATTAACATTAACATTAACATTGGTGAGTCTTTAGCAACTTACAAAAGGCAAGGAGGGGGGGCAGTTCTAATCTCTGGAGGGAGTTGATTCCAGAGAGCTGGGGCTGCCACAGAGAAGGTTTTCCCCCTGGGGCCCACAAGGTGACATTGTTTAGTCGACGGGACCCAGAGAAGCCAACTCTGTGGGACTTTATCGGTCACTTGGATTCGTGCAGCAGAAGATGGTTCCGAAGGTATTCTGGTCCAATGCCCTCCCCATTTGGCTGAAAAGCTTTAGGAGGTAGGGTGGACACTATATGGCAATGGCTGGATCCTTAGGGCAAGAGAGAACCCACATCCAAAAACCTTCCTTAAGGAAGAAGCTGCATGCCCTCTATGGCTTCTCATTTCCAGAAGAATGGTTCTCTCTTCTCTGTGGCTCCATGACCTCCAGAAGGAGGGTCTCCTCACACATGCACACCATCCTGGCCCTGTCACAGCCAGCCAGGGAGTCAGGGAGGGGGAGGAAGGTTGCCCGAAAGAAAGCCTGCACCTGGGCAATTGTTCCTCTGTAGTGAGAGGGAAAGGGAGAGAAGAAGAAAGAGACAGATGGGAGAGGGAGAAATGGGTGGAGAGAAAAGGAGAGAGATAGAGAGATATGGAGAGAGGAAGGGAGAGAGAGAGAAATGGAAATGGGAGAAAGAGAGATGAAAAAAGAGAGAGATACCTGTTTCCCAATGAAGAACTACCAAAATGTTTACTACCACACTGTGGGCATGGCTTATGGAGGACACCCTGCATTTTCTTTCAATGTCTGTCAGTGCAAATTGGGTGCTCTGGGGTGGAGATCCATTTTCGCTACCCCACTACATCCCCCTCTAGGAAACAGGTCCAAATGGCTCATTGAGTTTTTAAGGTTGCTGACCCCTGTGTTAGAGAAATAGTGACAAAATGTCCTGGAAGAAAATAATGCAAGATGACTCCCAATGGAAGGACAAGGAATTCAATCTGGAGAACAAGCCTTTGCACATGTCACTACATGTGCAAAGGCTACATGTCACTGCATTGGTCTACAGTAAACAGAATTGCAATTGGTTATATAATTGCATGCAACAGATTCAAACTTAATATTAACCGCTCCAAACTTGACTGTAAAAAATATGACTTTAGCAATCGAATTGTCGAAGCGTGCAACTCATTATCGGACTCAGTAGTGTCAACCCCTAACCCCCAACATTTTTTCCTTAGACTATCCACGATTGACCTCTCCAGGTTCCTAAGAGGTCAGTAAGAGGCGTACATAAGTGCACCAATGTGCCTTTCGTTCCCTGTCCAATTGTCTCTCCTTTACCTCATATATCTTTTCTTCCGTTCATATATCTTCTCCTCTATTTTTATATCTTTTCTTCTATTCTTTTCTTTATACATATATTACTATATGTCTATTCTCTTCAATATGTATTGTGTACTGGACAAATAAATAAATAAAAATAAATAAAATTAAAAAATAAAATTGTAGCTCATTCTTTCTCAGAAACAAGAACATTAGTCTTAGTCTTTAACTTCCACCTCCTTTTTTTACATAGAAACTAAACAATTTAACAATGCTTCTGCCACTCAGTTATTGCAACAAAACATTACAGAAACACACTATTACAAGTGATTGATATTTGTTAGTGTATAGAATGTGATAAAAACATGGAGGTTGAAAAGACTGAAATTGTAATAGGGAGGCCTGAAATTGGACTCACAATTTAGGGTTTTTTTTTTCTTAGACAGAAATCAGCTAAGACAAATCTCTAAAAGTATGATTACTAGAACCTAGATGGATCATTTGTTTTGATAACCTCAAGGCAGACTTGACATGCTACAAATAACACCCCAGAGTCTCTACATAGCACCACATATTACTCCCTGCTCCTTTGCGACATTGATTCATAGCTTCTAAAAGACATATGACCATCAGATTATGGGGAAACAGACTTGATGGTCTAAATGATTGCTATTTTTTTCTCCTTGAACTATTTCCAATTGGAGCAGTTTTAAATTTCTTTTACAATTAGTTGCAGGATTTTTTTTCCACATAAATATGTATCTCTGTGAATAGAAAGCTACGGCCACCTGCATCTGTTTGAAAGTAGGCTTGGCTTATTCCTTATCTATAATCTACAGTAGCTGCTCTTCTAGAAGCTTTAAAAAAGGAAGAGATTAGGGGAGAGAAAAAAAGACAAACCATCAGCCAAGTTAAGAAATCAGCTGTTTGGGTCATTCACTTTTTGAATGACGGTAATTGTAGCTAGTCATGGGGTGTTGTGTGTGTGTGTGTGTGTGTGTGTGTGTTTAAGACAAATAAAGCCTCATTTCCTTATACTGTATCAGGATCACATTAGGAATATAATATTTCAAAGAAATTTCTAGAGAACATAAGTATTTGCAGAAGAGACGGAGTAACGACACGGACACCAGAGCTGGATTTAAACTTGGGTCATTTTTATTAAAATAAATTTGCATAATTTATTAATTAAATTAGCATGAATTAGCATAAATTTGCATAAATCAACATATTCAACTATGACCCGGAAACAGTGGACCTGCAGGGTCAAACAAACACTTCCGGGGCAGAAATGACGTAAAAGGTCAACATTCCTGGGCAACTAAGGGCGTAGCTCGATGCTGGTCCAGGTGAGGGACCTCTCCCTCACCTGAGACCCTGCCATGCACTCGCATGAGGGGGGTCCCGCCGGCTCACCCCTACCCTGGGACTTCAATAGCGGGACCCAAAGACAGGTTCCCCCCAAGTGCGCAGGTAGCACCCCACCATGAGCTTGGAGAGAACCTGTCAATCATCCCCAAAGATGCCCAAGGGAGAACGCGCAGTTGCTGAACCACCACCCAGATTTCCGCCCCTAACCTGCCTACCCAAATGACCAAAGGTAAGCCAATTAACCTATTGAATGCAAGCACCCCCTAAACGCACATCCATCTCCCCAGTGTGGAATGGGCGAAAAAACAGCCATGCCAAATGGGCGAGGCTGCAAAAAATTCCCATTCGGCTCCCGAGGGCGACCCACCAATAGCACACTGCAAATTAGGGAAGGGTGGGTGGGTGTCTGCTCCTTTGACTGGGTCCGGGCGAACAGGCTTGGCCCAGGGCCTGCAGCCCTTAAATAGGGCCAGCAAGCCCCGCCCGGTCCCCACATCATTCCAGGCCAAGTGGGCCTGGCTTTCCCGGCCGAAATCTCGTCTCGCGAGATTTCGGCCGAAAACAAAATGGCGGCCGCCATAGCAGAGTCCGGTGTCTGCCCGGCCCTTCCGCAAAAGCGCCGTGGCCGGTAAGTCGAGCCGGCGATATTTCTATCAAATTAAGTTTTTACAATAACAGCTATCTGTCAAGGTTCTAAGTAACACCCCCAACATAAGAAGACTTCAAAACTAGAATAGAATAGAATAGAATAGAATTCTTTATTGGCCAAGTGTGATTGCCTACACAAGGAATTTGTCATTGGTGCATATGCTCTCAGTGTACATAAAAGAAAAGATACATTTGTCAAGAATCATGAGGTACAACACTTAACAATGACCATTTTAGGTTCTTGAAATATGATAGAATGTAGACATTTGAAGGCCTCTATTGTTGATACTATGTTGTCTAGTATTATTGTAAGAGGTGATAGAATGGGTTTCTCCTAAAGTGTACCACCATTTCTATGGTTTTGATGTGTTCAGTTCCAGGTTGTTTGAGTCGCACCTTGAGGCTAGTTATTCAGCCTCCCATCTGTATGTGATTTCATCATTGTCTTGAATGAGATCAATCACTGGTGTATCATCTGCAAACTTCAGTAATTTAACAGATGGATCATTTGAGATACAGTCATTGGTATAAAGAGAGAAGAGAAATGGTGAGAGGACACAGTCTTGGGCGGGGGTGTGGATGTTTGTGCTAATTGTACAGGTATCTGATTTGATTTTGCCTAGCTTTACTTGATGCTTCCTGTCTGTTAGGAAATTTCTCAAAGTTTCATTTCATTACAGATGTCATATTGACCCATCTGGGAAAAACTGAATCTGAAAGCTTCCAGGTTTTCCCCACCCAAATGAAAATCTAAGCCTATGCCCAGCACCCACATGTCCATCACAGGGTCCAATCAGGCACCATCCCAAGCGGAGATGCCTCCCAGTCATACCCCTCCAGATGCAGTAGAGGGCAAGATGTCCTTGATTCGTTGAGAAAGCAATGTTATTATGACTATATATTTCCCATACTACATATAATCCTCCTTCCCATTTTCTTACAGCATTGAATGTGGCAGGCCTGAAGGCCCAATGCAAAAGATGGCTTCCAGACCTGACACTATGAATGTTAATGGTAAGAGAAATTGAAATAAAAATGAACTAACTAAATCTAATATGAGTTTTCAATCAAACTAGGGAAAACAGATGGCAGATAAATTACAAAAAGGAAAAGAAAAGAAAATGATACTGTAAGTACATGAGCAAGATACTGTATTAATAGATAATATGGCTATGCAAAAACCATTTCATCAATCTTATTCCAATTTGTATAAAGGACAAGATATTTCTCTATAGAAAATTGATGAAAACTTAAAACAACATTTACTTATCATTACAGAAGAACAGATTATGAGCGGGCCTATAATAATAACTTGGAGAAGCTGTAAAAAAGATCAATCTGAGAAAGATTCCTGGATCAGATAGATTATCATATTTTTATTATAAATGTTTTGAGGATGAACTTTTCTAATCTTTTCAAGATACAATTAATTGTATTTTATAGGAGGAAAGATGCCAGACAGTTGGAAGGAGACCCCTATAGAATTAACACCTAACAAAGGACTAGTTTTTATTTTGACAAGAAACTATAGGACAATGTTGTTATTGAATAATGACTACAAATTGTTTACAAAGATTTTGGTTGATAGACTGAAAATAATTTTGTAAGAATTCATTCATATAGAAACATAGAAGATTGGCGGCAGAAAAAGACCTCATGGTCCATCTAGTCTGTCCTTATACTATTTCCTATATTTTATCTTAGGATGGATATATGTTTATTCCAGGCATGTTTAAATTCAGTTACTGTGGATTTACCAACCACGTCTCCTGGAAGTTTGTCCAAGCATCTACTACTCTTTCAGTGAAATAATATTTTCTCACGTTACTTCTAATCTTTCCACCAACTAACCTCAGATTGTGCCCCCTTGTTTTTGTGTTCACTTTCCTATTAAAAACACTTCTCTCCTGAATCTTATTTAACCCTTTAACATATGTTTCGATCATGTCCCTCCTTTCCCTTCTGTCCTCCAGACTATACAGATTGAGTTCATTAAGTCTTTCCTGATAAGTTTTATACTACCTTCCACCATTTTTGTAACTCGTCTTTGGACCTGTTCAATTTTATCAATATCTTTTTGTAGGTGAGGTCTCCAGAACTGAACACAGTATTACAAATGTGGTCTCACCAGCACTCTATACAGCGGGATCACAATCTCCCTCTTCCTCCTTGTTATATCTCTAGCTATTCAGCCAAGCATTCTACTTGCTTTCCCTACCACCTGACTGAACTTTTCACCCATTTTGAGACTGTCAGAAATCACTAACCCGTAATCCTTCTCTTCTGAAGTTTTTGCTAGCACAGAACTGCCAATACAATACTCAGATTGAGGATTCCTTTTACTGAAGTGCATTATTTTACATTTGGAAACATTAAACTGCAGTTTTCATTGCTTTGACCACTTATCTAGTAAAGCTAAATCATTTGCAGACACCTCCAGGAATATCAACCCTATTGCATATTTTAGAGTCATCGGCAAATAGGCAAACCTTCTCTACCAAACCTTCTCCTATATCACTCACAAAGATATTAAAAAGATTAGGACCCAGAACAGACCCTTGTGGCACACCGCTTGTAACCAGGCTCTGCTCAGAATACTCGCCATTAACAACAACCCTCTGATATCTACGCTTCAGCCAGCTGCAAATCCACTGAACTATCCAGGGATGAAGTACAATCTTCACTAATTTATCTATCACTATCAGCTCTTTATGTGGAACCGTATCAAAGGCTTTGCTGAAGTCCAGATAGGCAATATCCATGGCACCACCTTCATCCAACATCTTTGTGACATAGTCAAATAAATCAATGAGATTAGTCTGACATGATTTGCCCTCAGTAAAGCCATGCTGGTTTGAGTCCAATAAGTTATTGGTTGGGGATCAATGTGGATTTTTTTTAACCTGAAAGTGTTAAGGGACAATATAATAAGGTGTGGGACATTCTGGAATATTTGGAGCAATTTAATGAAAAAGAACTTTGAACTGGAGTAGCTTTGGAAGGTACAAACTTTGAGAAGAACTTTATAAAATGGGTAATATCAATTTGTACTACAGAAAAAGAACAATTAATTATTAATGGTGATCTAACAAAGCCTTCTGAGAAACCATTAATTTCTGTTAATTTGTGTGTGTGTGTGTGTGTGTGTGTGTGTGTGTGCAGTATAAGAACTTTACGACATTGGAAGCTAAGGACCAATTTCCCATATTTCTTTTCCTACCACATCAATCAAGTGCAGATTAGCGCCGGTCGACTTACCGGCCCGGCAGCGTTTGCAGAAGGGCCGGGCAGACACCGGACCCTTCTATGGCGGCCGCCATCTTGTTTTTCGGCCGAAATCTCGCGAGACGAGATTTCGGCCGAAAAGCCAGGCCCACGTGGCCTGGCATGATGCTGAGTCCGGGCGGGGCTTGATGGCCCTATTTAAGGGCCTGCAGGCCCTGGGCCAAGCCTTTTCGCCCGGATCTCAGTCAGAAAGCAGACACCCACCCGCCCTCCCTATTTTGCAGTGTGCTATTAGTGGGTCGCCCCTTGGGGGGCCGAATGGGAATTTTTTGCGGCTTCGCCCATTTGGCATGGCCGTTTTTTCGCCCATTCCACACTGGGGAGATGGATGTGCGGTTAGGGGGTGCTTGCATTTTAATAGGTTGATTGGCTTACCTTTGGTCATTTGGGTAGGCAGGTTAGGGGCGGAAATCTGGGTGGTGGTTAGCAACTGCGCGTTCTCCCTTGGGCATCTTTGGGGATGATTGACAGGTTCTCTCCAAGCTCATGGTGGGGTGCTACCTGAGCAGTTGGGGGGAACCTGTCTTTGGGTCCCGCACATTGAAGTCCCCGAGTAGGGGTGAGCCGGCGGGACCCCCCTCATGCGAGTGCATGGCAGGGTCTCAGGTGAGGGAGAGGTCCCTCACCTGGACTAGCATCGAGCTACGCTCATAGTTGCCCAGGAATGTTGATTGCTACGTCATTTCCGCCCCGAAAGTATTTGTTTGACCCTGCAGGTCCACTGTTTTGGGTCATAGTTAAGCATGTTGATTTATGCTAATTTATGCTAATTTATTTAAATAAATTATGCAAATTTATTATTAATAAAAATGACCCAAGTTTAAATCCAGCTCTTGTGTCCGTGTCGTTACTCCGTCTCTTCTGCAATAAGTAATTAACAGTAAGGTTTAATCAGAAAACAGAAACTGGAAAATCTAGAAATCACAAGCAGGGCAGCAGATTGGTTGTGAAATGTTTAGCAAAATATTGTCTTTTATGCTTAATTCAATGAAATTCCATCTTTCCTCTCAGGAACTCTACTAAAATATTCCTCTTTCCAAACTCCATTTTCAATCACACAATAATCTGACAAAAGAAATTAGACTGAGACTGAGTAATGAGCCAAGGTCATTGAGCAAGCCTCATGTTTAAGTAGGGATTTGATCCAAAGTCTCCCCATTTCCTGTCTGATTATCTAGACATGACAAGAGTTGACATGTCTGAATTAGCCTCCAAACCACTATAATGTTTCTAATTGTAACCACATGATTTTGAATAATTTTCCATTTTATGTCAAAGATACTGTCTAATTTGGTTTCCACATCACTGTCTTGTTCCCACTTCAAACCTAATTCCATCACTGTTTCTATGAAGGTGAGAGAAAGGCTGTTTGTTTTTTTTAAAAATTATTGACAACAGCCTCTTCCAAGCCTAGCAGAGATATTGCTATGCAAGAGAACACAAGAAAATTACTGTCAACTCTTTGACAGTCACCCGGTTTGTTTCTGTGAATTTAAAACTTGGCTGCCAGTTGCATCTGAAAATTAATTTCACACATTTGAAACGGAACAAGCATAACAGCAGGGTCGTTGTGATTATAACTCCCTTGCATTAAAAATCTAAAAGCAAAGAATCCTGTTATTTCAAACCTGAAAATGCAGTTCGAAAATGCAAAAGGGTATCAATAATTTTTGATTCAGCACAATTTTAGGGTAGGTGGCTGACTATTTTAATAATATTAAAAAGAATCCTTTTTTTAAAAAAAAAGAGATACCTCTATTGAAAACATTGTCAAATATCTTAGTCTTTTGCAAATGAAGAATACACAAGCTCGCATCCTTTACTGTCAAAGCATATCAGTAGAAGTTGTACCTTAACCCTTCTGAAAAAAATGTGAAAAAGGCAATCAAAGTGACTAGGAAATAAGTTGCTTATAATGGGGCACGTTGGGATTTTTAGTTTACAAAAAAGAAGAAAAATCAGAACATTCTGGGTCAGCAGCTTGAGGCTTGGCTTATGTATGCATTAAGAAAAAAGGACTCTATCGGTAAATATGAAGAAAAGCTTTCTCAGCAGGTGGCCCATTTGGGGAAATTATTTATCAGTTGGGCTCCTTTTCCAGCCTTTTAATCCATATCTGAATGTTAAATGTCTCTAAATATATATGCCACCTAGGCATTTTAAAGTATTCTGGCTGCTGCTTTTAGTGGCACAGTGGTTAAAGTACAGTACTGCAGGCTACTTTTGCTGACTGCCGGCTGATTGCAATTTGGCAGTTCAAATCTCACCAGGCTCAAGGTTGATTCAGCCTTCCATTTTTCCAAGGTGGGTAAAATGATGATTGAGGGCAATATGCTGACTCTGTAAACTGTTTAGAGAGGGCTGTAAAGCATTGTAAAGCAGTATATAAGTCTAAGTGCTATTGCTATTAAAAGCAATGTTTTTACCTTTGATTGTAGTAGAATGTAAACCATTCCAGAAAAGCATACCTTTGACAGTGTCATACATTTTCCAATGAATTAAGAAATTGAAATGTTATATAATAATAGTATATATATATATATTTCAAATAGTATAGAAGCAGTAATGACATGGTGATTGAAATGCAGTGTTGCAGGCTAACTCTGCCCACTGCCAAGAGTTTGATCTTAAAATGCTTATTTATTTATTTATTTATTTATTTATTTATTTATTTATTTATTTATTTATTTATTTATTTATTTATTTATTTATTTATTTATTTATTTATTTATTTATTTATTTATTTATTTATTTATTTATTTATTTATTCATTCATTCATTCATTCATTCATTTATTCATTTATTCATTCATTCATTCATT
The DNA here is from genome assembly GCF_031021105.1 of Erythrolamprus reginae. Taxonomy (NCBI): domain Eukaryota; kingdom Metazoa; phylum Chordata; class Lepidosauria; order Squamata; family Dipsadidae; genus Erythrolamprus; species Erythrolamprus reginae. Next base: position 108,915,328 of record NC_091952.1, on the reverse strand, counting down.
CATTTAATTAGATTTGTATGTCGCCCCCCCCCCTCCGAACACTCGGGCCGGCTCACAACAATAATAAAAAACAGTATAAACAATGGAACAAATCTAATAATAAGAATTACATAAAAAACCCCAACTGTTAAAAAACTATACAACACATACATACCAAACATAAAATATAAGAAAGTCTGCGGGAGATGTCTTAGTTCCCCCATGCCTGGCGATATAGTTCGGTCTTGAGTAACTTGCGAAAGACAAGGAGGGTGGGGGCTGTTCTAATCTCTGGGGGGAGTTGATTCCAGAGGGCCGGGGCCGCCTCAGAGAAGGCTCTTCCCCTGGGGCTTAGAGAGGAATGTAAAGCACTCTGAAGCAATATATAAATCTAAGTGCTATTGTTATTGCTATAACACTTTGATCTTGTAGTCCTTTGCAGAAATCTGAAGACACATGGTGGTTCTTCATTTATTTATTTTTTAAGAGCCTTCTCAATTTTTTTTACTATATTTATGAATTGACTTCCAATACTCCTCCCCCTGAGTTGTACATATTGTACATCACTGAATTTATTATAACCATTTTTACTAAATTAAACAGCTGAAGCTATCACTATTTATTCTTTTAAAAAATTCTGACTCTGAAAGCAAGCATGTCTATTTTTAAAATATAATAATTAATTTTGGCTTTTTTAAAAAAAGTGGTTCCAATTAATTCCTAATGATTTCTTCTACCGTAGAAAGAAAATAGGATAACTCTTCCTCATGAAACTATGATTAGGACACAGTCCTAGATATTTAAATCCAAATTCATAAAGCCTCCTTGGACCTTCATAATCATATGCTGAGTTCTAATAGTAAATTCACATATTCCCATCTGAATCTCAGTGTTCTCCCATAGCTGAGAAAACATGTCTGGCTGGGGAATTATGGGAGTTGAATTCCACACAGCTTAAAGCTGCCAAGATGGAAAAACACTGTTTTAAAGTGTTACACTCTGAGACTAATCTTTCCTTTAATATCCTGCCTGAATCTGCTATGTGAAGCAATGTAGAGGAAATTGATGTGCATTGGTGATGTGGTTTGAAATGGCAAACTCCAATTTCTCCATGCCAAAATCTTTTGGCTTTTTTCCCCTTTTTGGCAAGGTCTCCAACTTTTCTACCTGCTACTCTGTCTCCCCACCACCACCTTTTATTCTTTTTTTTTTTACTTTAAAAAAAACAGAGATCCAGCTTCTTCATCTCGTGCCTTTTTGTTTATAAAGTGGATTGGTTGATTAATTCAAAACAAATCATATTTATTATGGTCAAATATCAGAGACCAGAACAAATAAATACATTCAAGGAATATCCAATTAAAAATCCTAGAATAAAATAATAAATAGCAGACAAAATCACAATTTGGCATCCGACATGTTATTCAGTTTCACATGGCCTAACTATACTATAATATGAATCTTTAAACTGCAGGGCCCATAGTTGTATAAGTAATAAGTAAGTGATGCAAAAAGGTTTGCTACATTAGTTGTGTAAAATAGCTAGTGTTTCCAATGAATCCCCAGTGCTGCTATGCAGAATTTAGTGACCTTATTTAGTATGTACAGTTATTTCTTGATTTACATCCTTAATTGAACCTGCTCATCAAGGTCCTAAGTTGTGAAAATGTTCCTGACATGACCAATTTTATTTCACAACCATTTTTGTTGCAATCATTAAGTTAATGTAGCAATTGCAAAGTGGGTACTACAATCATGAAATGAATGCAATAGTCATTGAATAAACCAGTGCCAGTTTTCAGCAAAACCATTACAAAATGAGGTCATGTGACCATGGGATGCTGCAAGTGCAGCTGCTGGGTGACTGAAATTTGATCACAAGAATGCGGGGAGGGCCCAACTGCTGGGAGTGCAAATGTAGATCATAATAGTTCTCAAATAGTTTCAGTATAACTTTGAACAGTTGCTAAACAAACCAAGTCAAGAATTACCTGTATTTGAAAGTACAGTGGAAAGAACTTTGTTTCATAATATGTAGCTTACTTGGCATAAACTTCCCTTAAAGGTTGCAAGATCTAATCTGAGTTGGTCACCAGGATCAAAGGTTTTGTCTTATCAGCTTTTGGACTTGTGCTGTAGCCCACCATCAGAGAACTTCTCTATGTTCACTGAGGATGGGCTTCTCTTCACAAACAGAGGTTCTATGAGGATGGGTTCCAGCATGAATCTGAAAGCTCAAAAGAGTAAACCTCTGGCCCCTATAACCAGTAAAGGGCAGCCATTCATGGCCCTACTGGAATGCTCCGCTGGGGGGGAGGCATGCTTATGCGCACCCCGCATGCACCCTCCGCATGCCCTTCAGCCTCCTGAACATGCACAGAGGCTGAAGTGCGCACACCATTTCTCCAATTTTGGCATTTTCTAGCTTCTGCACATGCGCAGAAGCAAGGAAATGTCAATACCTGAAAAGTGGCACCTCCCCCAGCAGCTCCGGCCAGGCAGCTGCACTCCAAGGATGAGGAGAAGGCCAGCCAGCGGCACTTGCAAGGAGAGGGTAAGTCAAAGGGAGTTGTTATGGAGCCCAGCAGGTTAGGCCACAGCAATGGGGTAGGCGAGTGAGTCATCCCATCGCCATGGTCTGAGAAGCAACAGCGTGGGATAGCAGAGCAGAGCTCGGGCTGGTTGCTGTTGTTGATTCGCTCGGCATTTTGTTGCCTGCGGAGCTCTCCTGCACTTCAGCACTTATCTGGATGGGGTGGCCGAGCAAGTCATTTTAGCCATAGTGCTGGAGGCCTGGCGCAGCGGTACACCACTCTCCACTGAGCCTGGACTCAGACAAATCGGCTGCAGCAGCAGAGGGCGAGGGCAATAAACAGAGCAACATCCTCCCTCTGACACTTCTGCACAAACCACCTCCACATGCACCCTCCCTCATTCTGTTCCAGACCGCGATGTCTTACCTGTGCAGAAGTGGGCAGGGAGAAGGGAGGATCTCACTCTGTTGGCTCCCCTCACCCTCTGAGCAGTAGCCAATTCATCCAAGCTTGTCAGAGAGCTGCATGAGGCCGAGCCTCCAGCACAGTGCTGCTGAAAGCCACAAGTCACTCGAGGCAGCTGCCATTGCCACTCTGAGAAAGCACAGCAGACTGCGCGGCCAGAGCTGGAGGGGCGCTGTTGCTGCTGGCTGGAGTGGCCAGATTCAGCTGTTGCACATGCCCAGAAGCTGAATCTCACATGAATGTCACTCGCGCCTCAGGATTTTTGCAAAAATTGCCAATTCCAGCGTGCGGTATGTGCATGCACGGTGGTGATGGAGTTTTATTTATTTTGTCTAATACACAATGAGAGTTTTAGTGAGTATATATATATATATATATATATATATATATATATATATATATATATATATATATATATATGTCACATGTTTAAGCTGAATTTGAAAATTAAGGGAGACTAGGATAGATCTACTTCGGCCTTATTTTGGCCTCATCAGCTAGCCATACCCACTGGGACTTGAACCTGCAACCTTTGCCTTGTAAGGCAGAGAATTATCCTCTAGGCTACAGTATCCAATCCCTTCAGCTCTGTACCAGGGAAGGGTTACATTTTTGTGTCGAATCACCCTGGTATATTGAAGGAACATCACAGCTCCTTTTTTGCCTCTCGGCCCAACCCAGGGCCATTTCCAAGGCAGTTAATTTTATTGATAGCCGACAATTCTATCTGTATGTGTCACATGTTTAAGCTGAATTTGAAAATTAAGGGAGACTAGGATAGATCTATTTCGGCCTTATTTTGGCCTCATCAGCTAGCCATACCCACTGGGACTTGAACCTGCAACCTTTGCCTTGTAAGGCAGAGAATTATCCTCTAGGCTACAGTATCCAATCCCTTCAGCTCTGTACCAGGGAAGGGTTACATTTTTGTGTCGAATCACCCTGGTATATTGAGATATATATATATATATATATATATATATATATATATATATATATATATATATATATATATGTATGTCACATGTTTAAGCTGAATTTGAAAATATATATATGACGGTCTTGGTATATTCGGGTTTCTTCTTCCTACACGGGAAGAAACCCGAATATACCAAGACCGTCATACCTGTACCCATGAAAATCTACGAAAATATATATATATACACACACACACACACACACACACACACACATAGTAAAATACATGATGAAGGTTATAGAGGAGATACTCATAGTAAAATATATTTATGAAAGAATAGAAAAGAAGATATAGTAATAGAACATATCAATGAAAGAATAGAAGAAGAGATATAGGAATAGAAGAAAGGTATAGGAGATATAGGAGAGCAATAGGACAGGGAACGGAAGGCACTCTAGTAGTGCACCTGCAACTCCATTTTTGCCAGTGGAACAGTGTTCCATGTCATCCCCCTAGGAGCCCATTCCTGCCTATAATCAACCCATATTGGATCCTTCAACATTATTCTGGGACACATATATTTTCCTTCATTCTCTTAACAGTGGCTGCTGATTTTAGGGAAGCCTCACATCCTCTCCTCACATTATATTTTTAGGGTTCAGAGTTCCTACACTGACCACTACAGTCTCAATCAGGAAGAATTGGGTAGCACCTTTTCCAATTAATAAACATTATTAAAAGGCATACATTTTCATTAGCTGCAGCTTGCTTTATCATAAAAGCTAACAATTTTTGAAAAAAGATTATGATTTTTGGCTATCATAGCATAGCTCTCTTATTTTTACAATCCCTTATCAAATTCCCCAATTTTCAGCACTACTTATCTGCTGGCTGCTACATGCATTTGAACTAATAGGTGGCAGTTAAATGATACACTTCCCCCTCCCCAAATCTTGACTCTATGTTATGATCAATGCATCAAGCAATCAACTCATCAATTCGTCAATCCATAGTTTCAATGAATAATTTCAAAAAACTTTTCAAATTAATGATACAACAAAAAATCAAGAAAAAAATCTTACTGCATGAAGCAAATACAGCATTCAAGTGGAAGATGTATTTCATGTACTGCATGAAACTGGGTGGGGCTAGAAATAGTGGGAAACATCAGTTATGACACTCAGAAAATTGTGTGTTAAAGTTGTATAGAACGTTACATATTAATTCAATATAGTATAGATCCATTGCCAGTAAGCAGTAAAGACATGCTGTGGGACAATTTCCTGCCAGCTCTGGATGAGATGGTAGCATGGCAATCCAAATGTAGGTTGAATGACAATCAAACAGCCCATTGTTGAGAAATAGACTTAGATAGAAGCTGATTTAGGTCCCCAATGAAATTACCTTCTTATGTTTGTATTTGATACAGGTATCATTACCCTTTCAGCGATTGTAATACTAAGACAAGATATTACTGAAACTCGGTAATAAAAAAATTAAGGCTTAAAAATTGAATTAATTCTTAAAGCAGCAGAATATTCTATTGCTAATGTAAAGCCAAATAGAGCTTGAGGGACGGTAAAAAGAAGCCACATGTGGCCTGTAATTAATCGTTTGCCCATCTGTGTTCTATAACAACATTCTAACACAATAATCAAATCATTATTCAATAGTAGTGTTGACTCAGGTTTTTAGTAGACTTACAAAAGTGGTATAGGAAGGAGAGAAATTCTTGTTGGTGTTATGGGCAAAATTGACTAATGCAAGTAGTTCTATTTTTCTTGAACTACTGTCTCATAATAGGTATTTATGACATGTATACAATGTCAAATTATAAATAATTATATTCCAAATTATAAACTATTAGATTGGAAGAAACTCTGGAATATTTCAGTATCATTTCTGATCAACAGTTTTATTAGATTGTTATATGTTTATTAAAAAGTGACTTACAAAAAAAAAGTTCCCTCTCGAAGAAATATAACAAATTCTAATTGTACCAAGAGATTTACCAGAGTAGATAGTTTAATTCAACAGATTAAAAGCCTATTATAAGTTTGCATCATAAAGAAGGATTAATTGCAGAATTATTAAGGCATGTCTTTTGGTTAGATGGAACTAAATATCTTTTTAGAAATAAATGCAACGCAGTAATATTTACAAGAAAATTAAAAGCTGCTGGACAGGAAATGTCATGCTCTAGCATTATACAACCGTAAAAGAGGTTTCTGTTTATAGATTTCATTACCAACCGGATTTATGTTCAAAATGTCTAATCTGTCCTTTTATTGAAAACTCTGTATTGACCTTCATTATCTGGAGGCGGATTTAAATTGTTCACAATGTTACATTTTAATCGGCTTCATTTTAGTTTCTCCAAAAGCAGTCCAGAGGCTTAAAAGAGCTCCTGTTTTAAACCAAATGAAATAAGGGCATTTCTTTTCTCTTCTTACATGGTCATATAACAAATAATCATAGGTCTAATGTTTAGAGTTTCTTGAAAGTTATAAAGAAGGCAACAGTCATACATACCCTCCCAATGTGTACTCTGTGCAGAAGTTTAAAGTGCACACCCTGTGTTTCAAACACATTCATCAGTAGTTGGAGTAAGGAAGCAATTGAGTCATGTGCAATCAAAATGATTGATTCTTCTTACCAAAATGAGACTCAGATCAAAAGGCATTGGATAGGGTCACTTTTCCACTATAACCATGACACCTTAATGTACCCAGGGATGTGCTGGGAAAAAGACTTTCATTGAACAAATTACCTCCAGCCATTTCCTCTATTAAACCATTACTTAGCAAGTGGGCCAAACCAAAGAGAATTGGTAAAGTTATCTCTAAAGTGTTTCCATCCAGAGATAATTCTCCAGGGACCAGAACAAAATGTTAGAATTTAATATGTAAGCTTTATTACAGCTCAGGCTAGATTGTTTAGAGCCAGTGTGGTAACAATATACAGACTATAAGAAAGAGGAAGAATTGAGCATACTGGATGAACCTGGGGCATTTGGTGGTTCGTGCTTTAACTTTCCTCATTGCTAGAATGCTTTCTTTCTATTCTGAACAGAATATTCTATCTTGTAAATAAACCAGAAGCTGGTGCAGTTGTCCAAGAATGGCATTGTGTTTTGATATGGTCATCAGGTTTAGCAATAGTGGTAATGTCCAACATTTTTCAATAGTAGTCCCACATGGAGCAGTACATGGCAGCAATATAAATTTGAAGCAACTAAAGCTTAATCTTCCTTCCACACGAAGAAGCATATTTTGCACACCTGTTGAAACTAAGAAGAGAAAATCCTGGCTATAGAGGAGTAACACAAACTCTAAGAGCATGTGCAAATTGTGGATCTGATCCCTCAGAGTTCGTGTTCCTACCCAATTCCCAGATCACTTTTTCAGATGGAGACTTAATTTGCTGGCTAACATTTTCACTTGGCACAGTCAGGAACTCATATGTAAGTTTGTTTTTCTGATTTAAATTAAGCTTCAAGCTGCTGGAACAGTTTAATATGAAAAGGCCAGCTATCTGGCAACCAAAATCATTCCAAATTTCTTTTCTTTCCCCATTGAAAGGGAATATGCAGGACCCATCAAATTGGTTGTTCATTCTGCAGCACATGCATATTATATGACCTGTTGTGCTTCTGTAAATCTAGTCCCAGAAGTATCTCATACAAGCAGGTTATTTAGGGCATGCTGATTTAAAACTTCAACTGAATTTGATTGGAATCAATTGCCAAAATAGGTCTCAACTGCAATAATTTGATTTGATATATTCATTTAATTTGAAAACAATAGAAAGACATTTGATTAAATTCAGCTATATGATCTGAATTGTTAACCTAGTATGAAAAATCAGTTTCAGTACTGGATAAGATTGCTTTCAAATTAAATCTCCGAATTAAAACTTCAAACAGATCTACAATTTATTAACCACTGCTAGTGGTCTGTCATAAATTACTAGTGATATGTCATAAACTAATGGACAGCATATTGTGACACTTCAAGATTTGGGCAGCCACAAAGTAGGACGATGGAAACACCCAGAAGTATGTAACTAGTATGTTTAAGCATGTGCAAAAGCAAAAAAACAAAAATAAAAACAAAAAACCATGACCCGGGAAATTGTTCAAAAACAGTGATGGGTAGTGTATTATTGTGATGTGATCCTACACTTGAGGAATGTTTCTGCAATGCCAATTATTGCATTGCATTTTGAAATGTATTTACTTTCTTCACTAGAGGTCAGAATTGTGCTGATGGACTCACAGCAACCAAGCCACAATATCTTATGTAAATTAATTGTATCCTGATATAGCAAGGACAAAGGAAGAGATGTTTTAAAAATGGTCTGAAAAACTTAGATAGCACAAGAATTTGCATAAGATTTAGGAACTAGAAGTTACTGTACTAGGTGAGATAGGTGAGGTATAAATATGGTGAGTAAACAAATAAAAACTACGTATGGTTTAGAGACTAATGGTGTAGAGACTAATTTTATTCTATGACCAAATATAGACAATGCAGAAACCACATTGAAAATCCATGCTAGGCGAGAAAAATGTTTCACATCATTGTTCATTAATTGTCATATTTTTAAGAGTGATCAGATGTTTGAAGAATTTGTTTAATCAACCCATTAGAAACTGTTTAAAATATTTCTAGGAAACATCAGCATTTTTAATTGAGTTTCTCCTTGATTTTCTAAGATTTCTTTAGAGAAAAATACATACTGTATGAGAAAATGCTCCAAAAATATGCATTGAAACATTTATACATCTACTTACATTAATGGGAGATATTGTACTACCGCCATTAAATGTTTCACCCAGCTTGAAGGATTTTGTTGTAGTGCTATACTTAGCAGTGATTATACTGAATAGATATGCTACCTTGAATGAAAAACAAAATGCAAATTCAAGTTAGGATTTAAATACAGATTATAAAGACAGATCACAATGGATTCACAATTAAAAGATACAAAGGCACAATGGCCCAAAGCAATGTGATACTTCTAGCCATTTCCATCTATTATGTTATTTCAACAATGAGAAAATATATTATCTGTATATTATAAGATGAAGATTTGTTTGTTTGTTTGTTTGATTGATTGATTGATTGATTTGTATGCTGCCTTTCTCTGAAGACTCACAAGACATAATATAAAACAGTGCATATAACCAAATCTAATTAATTAAAAACTACAAGCTAAAAACCCAATATAATAAAATCAGTCAGCCAATTCAATCACAATCATACATCACAATTAGTAGTCAGTGAGGTCTTTATCTAATTGCCGCATGACTTGTGACATAAATGAGTCTTAAGATTCTTGCAGAAGGCAAGGAGGGTGGGAGCAGTGCAAATCTCTGGAGGGAGCTGATTCCAGAGGGCCGGGGCCACCACAGAGAAGGCTCTTCCCCAGGCCTTGCCAGATGACTCTGTGGGACCTAACCGGCCGCTGGAATTCATGCAGCAGAAGGAGGTCCCGTAAGTAATCTGTCATTACTTGCCATGCAGGGCTTTGAGGGTAATGATGATGATGTGTCTGACTCTTGGAGATTCTATGGGCCATGCCTCTCTACGTCTTTCAATCTTTACTTTACTTCTTTGAGTTGTTCCATGTTCTGTCTGTTGTCAGCTTTGATGATGTATAAGAAGTTATGAATACAATTTAGTAGAATAAAACTGTATGACGAGAAGAAAATAGGGCTTGCTTTAGTTTAAAACATACTGATCTGTGAAAATTCTTGACCATGATTAAAAGAGGAAGGAAATGCACTGTGAAAAGAAGTTATGGAACCTCCTCACCACAGGGATGGATTCCTCTTGGTTCAGACCTAATTGCCTGAACCAGCAGCGACCCGCTGGTGACATCATGATGGCATCACAGATCCAGTTCGGTCACTGCTGGTCTGTGGCTGCCACCATATTCTTTTCTCTAATTCCTTCCTAATCAGAAGTTTTTTCATCTGATGCTCCTTGAAAAAGGGCCCTCTTGCCCACCCGTGGGTTTATATTTACCTTTATTCCTTTGCCTGAAGCACAGCCGATCAGTTCCTCGGCTGTGTTTTGGGCTGAATATAGCTACAGAGCATCTTTGGAAGCAGAATTGCACAAGGGGATGTGCATGTGCATGTGCATGCAAGCATAGCAATGCAAACTGGTGGCGAAAGTAAGTGGAACCCACCCTGCCTCAAAACTATTATACTGCATGGGAACCAGTTCTATGCCATTGAATTAAAATTAAAATTAACTCCTCCTTGTTTCAAGGGACTTCTCTGTTTGTTCACTTATGATGGCAGATGTTATTGTCAAAATAGATAGCAGTGCACTTAAAAGAAAATAAATAGTGAATAACATGAACATTTCCTCAAGTTATGCTTAGCACCTGGTGACTTGCACCATATGCTTTTGGAAGCAAATATGCTGTTGTTTTCTTCTCTGGTGTATTTTCAAACTCTCAGGCTGATCTTCACCTGAATAATTGTCTGGAAGATTTTATTTTTGTTTGCCTAAATCTGAGCCTATGAAGCATCTTGGACTTTATCAAAATCTTTGAGATCTTTGCAAAAGACCTTTAATGAATAAATGGGATGAAGTAGGGAAACATACAAGGCCTCTGGGAAATTAATGTTAATGTTATTTTCTGTGCTGTGATTGTATTATCTAGTGACTCACATGAGACTGTTGATTTATTAATATTATTATTGTGGTTTCTTGCAAAGTCAGACAATGATGATGATGATGATATTGACACTGATAATGTAATATGTATTTTGTTATGGCAGTTATTGATTTTTCTCTTATTTAGCATTCTTGTACTTTATTATACTGCAAGGCTCTTAAAATCAAAATCTGAGTCAATAAATAAATCCTAGTAAAACAACCAGCTGGTCATTAAAGGCAAAGCATATAATAGTAAAAGCATGTGCAATACTTGTAGATTTTCAGATCATTCCACTGGCATATTTATAGCTGCCATCTGAAACCACTTGTTCTCCAGATGAAATTAAAGATGTGAAGCCCTTTTGAAAAGGGCCCTTCCTGAAGAAACTAGAAAAAAATGACTCCCTCCTTTTTACCTCTGTTTAGGAGAACACATTCCCACAATGGGAATATGCCCATAAACCACGGGTATGAAACCCATGCCGTCACATCAGTGTTCCCTCTTTTTTTTCCCCCAGTTTGGGCGGAAATGTATAGTGTCTGAGCGGCAGTCCCTTTGGTACTAGATGGCATAAAAGTCTAAATAAATAAATAAATAAATAAATAAATAGATAGATAGATAGATAGATAGATAGATAGATAGATAGATAGATAGATAGATAAATAAATAGATAAATAGATAGATAAATAGATAGATAAATAGATAAATAGAAATAAATAAATGATAAATAAATGGAAATGTATAGTGTCTGAGCGGCAGTCCCTTTGGTACTAGATGGCATAAAAGTCTAAATAAATAAATACATAGATAGATAGATAGATAGATAGATAGATAGATAGATAGATAGATAGATAGATAGATAGATAAATAGATAAATAGATAAATAGATAAATAGATAAATAGATAAATAGATAAATAGATAAATAGATAAATAGATAAATAGATAAATAGATAAATAGATAAATAGATAAATAGATAAATAGATAAATAGATAAATAGATAAATAGATAAATAGATAAATAGATAAATAGATAAATAGATAAATAATAGATAAATAATAGATAAATAGATAAAGTGTGGGAGCACACTATCACGCGTACGCGAGTTCTGACATCCATAATTTGCACCCCTCCTTTCTCTCTCCTCCTTCCTCTCTCATCTCTTTCCTTTCTCTCCCTCCCTCTTTCTCTCTATCCTTTCTATCTCTCACTCTTTCTTTCTTCCTCCATCATTCCCTCTTTTCATCCCTCCCTTTCTCTCCCTCCCTCTTTCTCTCTATCCTTTCTATTTCTCACTCTTTCTTTCTCTCCCTCCTTTATCCCCTCTTTCTCTCCCTCCTTTTCTCTCTCTTTCCTTTCTCTCCTTCCCTCTTTCTCTCTATATCTCCCTCTTTCTTTCTTTCTTTCTCTCCCTCCTTCATTCCCTCTTTCTCTATCTCTCCCTCCCTTTCCCTCCCTCCCTCTTTCTCTCTATCATTTATATCTCTCACTCTTTCTTTGTTTCTCTTCCTCCTTCATTCCCTCTTTCTCTCCCTCCTTTTCTCTCTCTTTCCTTTCTCTCCCTCCCTCTTTCTCTCCTGGGGCTGCCTGTGCCTGCCCTGCCCGGACAGACCGCGTTTGGCATCGGCGCCCCCACACACAGACGGCAAGAAGCTCGGCAGCAGGGTGCACCGCTAGGCCACTTGCCTTTTGGCAGCTCCTGGTCGGTGCCCCTCCATGGATGGACATTGTCAATCTGGCAGATCCGCCCTCCACCCCCACGAATGGACATTGGGCTGGTGGGGCCAGTGGATCTGCCCCCCCAGCCTACACCCCCATGGATGGCCATCGGGCTGGCAGGGCTGACGGATCTGCCCCCCCAGCCCACACCCCCACAGACAGACATCGGGCTGGAGGTGGTCCGGCGGATCTGCAAGCACCCACTCCTCCCCATGGTAAGGGACCTACCCATCCTAGCCGGAAGGAAAAAGGATTAAAGAGGCTGGAAGGAAAGCGGGCCACCAATTGGCCCCTTTCTTTCCCGCCTTTCCCCCTTTACTGTGCACTGTAGCGTGGGAATTTAAAATCTCAGCAACAGTTTGCCAATTCTAGTGCAGAGGTTGGTCCTTTGTGCTAGAATTGCAATCTTCAGGGCTGAGCTTTTAAATCTCCCGCGCTCCAGTGCACAACTCAGCTTAGAGGGAACTATGCATCACATTGCCAACATGAGATGTATTGTAATGTTTTTCCCCTTTGTGGAGCTGGGGTGGGTGTGGCCTGTACGTGATGCATCTAGTCTGTGAGCCACTAGTTTGGAATTCCTGCCATTAATCACTTATCACAAAAATATGTAACCATACACACACACACCACAAATATACATACTGACATAACGACATACTGTAAGAAAAATAATAATACCCTATGTCCCATTTACCTCAAATAACCCTCACACAACCATGTTCTTGTAAAAAGAGGGTTTTGTTCAGATACAAATATGGTTACACAGAGTACAGTGGTACCTCTACTTACAAACTTAATTTGTTCTGTGACCAGGTTCTTAAGTAGAAAAGTTTGTAAGAAGAAGCAATTTTCCCATAGAAATCAATGTAAAAGCAAATAATGCATGTGATTGGGGAAACCACAGGGACGGTGGAGGCTTTGTTTCCTCCCACGAGATTCCTAGAGAGGCCCCAAAGAGGCTTCTCCCTACCTTTTCTGGCCCTGTTTCCTCCCAGGAGATTCCTAGAGAGACCTCACAGAGGTATCTCCCTATCTTTTCCAGCCCTTTTTCCTTCCAGAAGATTCCTGGAGAGGCCCCATGGAGGCTTCTTCCTGCCTTTTCCATTTACAGTTTCGGAGGCTCGGGTTTGTAAGCATAAAATTGTTCTTGAAAAGAGGCAAAAAAAAATATTGAACAGTCGGTTCCTATCTAGAAAAGTTCGTAAGTAGAGGCATTTGTAGATAGAGGAACCACTGTATCAAGAAATGTGCAAATGACCTTTAGAAAGAATAAACAAGAAGTGTGGGAATATTATACAAGCAATAAAGGCAGGAATATCAATGATTAATGAACTTTGGAAAGTCCTGAAAAAGTCCAGGGAGATACCCAAAAAAGGAGATGTATGTCTAGTGAAAGTGCTGAATCGCCACACTAATATGGGAGTAATATGGAAAGAAACAAGGATATGGAATAGGAAAATGAAGAATGTATAAAAATGCTGTATTCTGCAGTGATTAGTTACCCTAGAGAGACATGAACATTTTTCTGGGGTCTCTCTGGTCTCAATATGGATATTGATTTTTTATTTGATTTTGTTTGAAATAAAGTTTTTCCCTTTTATTAATCCTGGACTCCTGGAATTATTCTTACACATACATAAAACAGCAGGGGTTGCTCCTGGTTTGGGCCAGTTCTAAAAAACAGTAGTGGTGGTGGGAGGTTCCACCCACCCACTTGGGATGCTTCTGCACATGTGTAGTAGTATCATGAACACACATGAGTACATGCACGAACTGGTAGTAAAAGGTTTTAGAACCCATATCAGTTTGAACTTGGCATCTTTATCTCCAATGGATTTAAAGTAAAATCTCTGAGTTCTCTCCAGAGGGGGGGAAAAGGTTGTAGTAGGCAATTGAATGAAATCTTGTGACTGAGCCCCCTTAAACAGAAAGCAATGTTGTGTTTGGGCCTGGGCTAGCTGTTGCTCCCACAGATGGGAGAGACGCGGCACAAAGTGAATGTGAAAGCCTGGCTGACAGCCAGGAAGATGTGGCAGACAGCCAGGAAGATGTGGCAGACAGCCAGGAAGACATGGCAGACAGCCAGGAGGACGAGGCCACCGGTACGCAGGATTCAGCAGACAGCCCAGGGGATTTGGCATGCAGTCCCTCAGACAGTCTTTCGTCCCTGGGCTCTTCTGCAGATCAATATATCGATCTGCGTAGCCGAAGAGCTATGCAAAGAAGGGATCGCTTTAAGGAGTATTACAAGTCATTATAGGAGCACCTGGGCTGGGTGTGGTTCTTATACTGAGGGCTGGGTATGGTTCCCTTAATGAGGGCTAAAGGGAAAAAACGGAACGAAGGCCAAGGCAAACTGTGGCTGTTTATCTGTGTTATTTTGTGGTTCCTGCTCTGAAGTTTCTGTTCCGTGCCGTTGGAGTTTTCAACCCAGCTTTTTCAGACAAGTGGGAGGTGAAAACTCTGGGACTTGCTGTTTGCTCCAAAGATTCAAAAGGACTCCTGAAACGTCGTTGCTCATTCCAGGTTGTCTTTGTTTGTTTTTTCCTGTGTTTTTGTATGCGGCTGAAGTAAGCCTTGCACTATCATTGTTTTCGGACACTAAGAACTGTTTTTGAGTAACCTTTTTTTGTTTACCTAATACAAGTTTGCTGATTAGCAGAACACGTGTGTGTTCGATTTCTTTTCCTTGGACTGTTACGCATTGCCTGAGCCCAGTCAGGCAGAACAAGTAGTAAGACAAGCAAAGGTTCCAGGTACATTCTGCTGAAGGGAATGTTCATTTTGTCCCTCATAGTAGCCATATTGTGAATGGAAAATTTCCCTGCAGCCATTTTGTGAAAGTCTCTCCCCTCTTCCCATTGGCAAAACTACCGACCGTTATTTTGATTTCTTGTACTAAGCTGCCTCCTCTTATTAGCCACAAGAAATAGAATCCCAGCTGAGAAAAGAGCTGCAGAGAGAAACACTTTGCGCTTCCTATTTTTTTAACTTCTTGTATTCTCCCTAGTAGCCTCTCTGTCACTCTTGTTTTAAAGTTTTATTTCCTTCATCTATTTAAGCTGTTGCTTTCTAGTTAAGCTTCTTTTCTTTTTCCTAGCCATTGCTCCTAGCTAAATTCTCTTTCTCTCCTTTCTCCCTAGTGCATGAATGTATTTCACATTTTCACAACATTTTATATCTTTCCTGGCATTAAATGTTGTTTCTTTCCTCTCTACTGAGTGGAACATATCTTTCCCTTGCCAGGGGCCTCCTATTTCTGATTTCCTCTCTGATTCCAGTCTGCCTATCAGGAGTCATTTGATAACTCCCCCTCTTTTTATCTTAGCATTTTCTAGAATCTTCAGGGACTCAGTGTTCTTTGCTTCACTTACAGTTCACTCCAAGAGAAATCTAGCGCTCCCATTAATTTTCCTTCTTCTCAACTCTACTGGAACCAAGTCAGTTTCAACCAACAATTATATGCTACAAAATACCTTATTTTGGAAGTCTCCTATATCACACCTCCTATATTTCTGTAATAGCCTATTTTATCATTCTATGCCCAACTTTATTCCTACTGTAGGAATGAATTTCAGGTTTCAAACTCAGGGACAAGTACAATGAGGTTAAGGCTGGAAAAACATCTGGAGGCATTAATCTGTGAACTTTGCCCTCACGTTCTTTTTCTTAAGCACAATCTTTTCTCTCATCATGATGCATAATAATAGTGCCATGTATGCATTGATATTCATTTATGTATATCTACCTAACAAAGATATTAAAAGTAAGGAACAATAAATTAAAAGTCTAATTTAAAAGGTATGTATTGGTAATAAAATGTTTGCTAAAACAATTCCAAAGAGCTACTGTAAGTAAAAGTAGTCTGTCTTGACAGCTTTCCTGACAGAAAAAGTTTGAGATCAAAACACAACTCCTGAAAGTATGTAGTTAATAGGCTGTGTGCTCATTATGACCTATAAGATTTTCAAAATAATTTTTCAACCATTACTGTACTGATATGCTAGTGGTGAAAACAGGAGTTATACCAAGAGGTTGAATTATTACATGCTATATGTTATACGGAGTCTACGGAGAGGGGCGGCATACAAATCTAATAAATAAATAAATAAATAAATAAATAAATAAATAAATAAATAAATAAATAAATAAATAAATAAATGAATGAATGAATGAATGAATGAACGAACGAACGAACGAACGAATGAATGAATGAATGAATGAATAATAGAAATTGATTATGGTTTGGAAATCTATAGGCAGAGCCTTTTTAAGTGGGACAATGAGGGAGCCATAGATGAAGTGAATCTCAGTCAAAATATGTTTGCAGCTTTTTTAATGCATTAGAACATGACCAAAGGACTGCATGAGGGGTGTCCAAACTGAAAACTAAACTTTCTCATATGGTTTCCTGAGATTAGTTTGGAGTAGCTCTTATATTCAGCATTTAAAATGTCCCTACATCTTTATAACCTTCCTGTCTTTCGTAAACTACTCAAGACTCACTTATACCGCCAGGCATGGGGGAGTTGAGACACCTTTCCCCCAGGCTTTTTTTTTAATACTTTGTTTTATGTTTGGCATGAATGTGCTGTTTGGTTTTTTAAATAATAATAGGGTTTTATATGTTTTTAATATTAGATTTGTTCCACTGCTATATTGTTTTTATTACTGTTGTGAGCTGCCCCGAGTCTTCGGAGAGGGGTGGCATACAAATCTAATTAAATAAATAAATAAATACATAAATACATAAATAAATAAATAAATATTCACATGTCTTTAAAATGTACTTAAACAAAGCAACCACAACCACATGAAAAAAAAATCAATGAAACAAACTAGACTCAAGGGCAAGCCACGAGCTGGCAAGAGTTTCATTTTGGGGGGAATGTGAGATTTGATGATCCTATTATCAGTGCCTTCTTGTTCCATACAATTAACTGTACTGTTTTTTGGTCGGCTGCTAAGGTTACAAAATTATTAAGAATGTGTGACATGAAACAGAGTTGGCAAGACTCCCATTCTCACTCAAAGATTGTTGAAAATTGCTAAAAGTAAAGTTCACTTGCTGGAACAATGCTATCCTTCTTACAATGACAACAAACCAAATTGATATAGGAAGGCTAAAAATAACTTCTCTGCTTAGAGATGATAGTGAGGGAGACGATACTTGATGAAGTAAGTTGAAAGAACATCAAGTATAATAATAACATATGGAAAATACAAAGTATATAATGAAGAAAATTGTTTTCTGTGGTCTGTATATTCTATACAACTTGAAATTACTGATATAATACACTTTATATATTTTGTTGGCAATATTTATTCTCTCACACAATTCATTCTGGACAGTGAACTCTGCTGATTCCCTTCATTTTTGCCAGTGCTGCTATGAATCCTAGCAAGGGGAGCCTCAGGGAACTCCCCGCGCTTCGGCTGACAATGGAAGTCTGGAGGTGGGGTTTCCCAGAAAGGGAAGCCTCAAGGGAATCCCCGCGCTTCGGCTGACAATGGAAATCCAGAGGTGGGGCATCCCACAAGCTGTGGCTCAGGTTCGTAAGGTGAAAATAGTTCGGAAGAAGAGCCAAAAAAGTCTTAAGCACCGGGTTCATATCATGAAAAGTTCATATGAAGAGGGGTTCGTAAGACGAGGTATCACTGTAGCTTGGCAGATTGAATCTCAGTAGACTCAAGATTGACTCAGCCTTCCAAGATTGGTAAAATGAGGATCCAGATTGTTGGGGGCAATATGCTTACTCACTGTAAACCGGTTAGAGGGGGCTGTAAAGCACTATGAAGTGGTATATAAATCTAAATACTATTGCTATTGCGATCTCTCAAGATTTAGATTTCTTACTTTAATGGCTAACTGAGTCCACAAGCCTTTTCTTGTTTTTTTATATGTGTTCATTTTCTGCCTCATATATATGTGTCTGTGTCAGCCTATTCAGAAGTAAATGCTGTACATTCAATGCACAAAGCTACACACATTTAATCAGAGGGAACTCTCACTGAGCTCAAGGAGAGCCAAGGAGACAATATTACAAAAACAATTTGGGATCTGCTTTCTAACAGCATGTCTCACCTTCATGTTAAAGGTGAGTGTTCCATGCAAAGATGCCAAAACTTATACAACTTGACTCACTCACATCTTGTGGATTGTACCAATTTTAATTTCCTAATAGATCTCAAGCAGCAAACATAATCCAAATTATAAATTTTCCAACCAACACATGATCATGCTTTATAGGTTCCACAGATTTGCTCAATTACCATATTTTTCAGAGTATAAAATACATCTTTTCCCCTCTAAAAGTGAGTGGAAATGTCGGCCTCCTGAAGCCCAGTCCCCGCATCCCATTTTTTTTTCAAAAATTGGGTGTGAAGAGGGTTTGGGAAGCCTGCAGAGTGTGGAGGCCGGGGAAGGCAAAAACACATAAATTTTTGTGGAAAAATGGATGAAAAAGGGCCATTTTTTGCAAAAAATGGGGTTGTTTTTTTTTCCTTTCCCCCATCCTCCAGGAGCACTCTGCAAGCTTCCCAAAGCCTCTGCATGCCCTGGTTTTTTTTAAAAAACTGGTGAAAAAAGGGCCCATTTTTGCAAAAAATGGGGCACACAGAGGGTTTGGGAAGCTTGCAGAGTGCTTCTGGGGGCAGGGGAGGACAATTTTTTTTCTTACTTACCTCTTTGAAATCTTGGTGTGTCTTATACACCAGTGCATCTTATAGTCCAAACAATACAGTATTTGCCTGCATTTTGTCATCCTGGTCTACTATCAGTCTGTTTGAAGACAGATGCAGAACTGAAACCTGTAAAGTTCCCCAAATTTCCCAATGTAGTTCTAGCTGCTGATAAAGGCATTCTGTGGAGATTAATAGCATACCAGAATGTCATTGAATGTAGGCTGGTATCCTGCTGCTTCATGATAGAAGGAAAAGGGGAACAGCAGTAGCTTCTTGGCTAAACCTGCTTCTACTGTTTACTGAGGGGCATGTTGACTGATAATCAGAAGGACAAGAATCATATGGCCTTCCTGCAGATTACTACTGATTTCTCTTTGCCTTTCCTTGTATGCTCATCTGAGTTTTAGAAACAGTTAGGCATTCTCCTGCAATTTTGCCAGAGATGTGGAGAGCTTATGTGAGATGTCAGTAAAGTCTTCGAAGATTTGAGCTAGCAGAACTGAATTTCTGCAGCAAGGAGCTGCTGGCAGTGCAGCAGAGTGGGAGAAGTCATTTGACAAGCAAGGCAGCTGGCTGTGGCCTAAAATAGGCCAGAAGATTAGACTGAAGTTGATACAACAAACATTCCAAGTGTGAATATTGAAGTTCCAACAATGTGGACAAGTAAAATTTTCAGAACAAGCAAGGTGTTATTTTTTATTCTCATAGAAATATGTTAATTACAAGCCTTTTTTAAGCTACTGTCTTCTAGCAGCAGGTTAGCCTTCCTTTGAAATATGAACATTTTTCTAATGAATTAGGTGGTAACATTCCTTAGTAGAGCAGAAAGGGCAGGCTAACCCTACAACTGGAGTCAAAATTCACAAGACATTTTATCATCAACTCTGCAGATGCTTAGTTTTAGAGAGATTTAACGGGGAAAAATGACAGCACAAAAACTCTTTATTTATTGTACTTTCCCTCTCTATTTGAACATAAAGCCAATATAATAATAGCACAAGTTCACAAGTTGTGACAGTAATGGCAACATTCTAATAGCCTTCTTAAACAATCTATAAATAAAGATGGTTCAGTTTCTTATGAGCATTGAACCTACACTTTTTTAAAAAATAAAAGACCTGTTTGTAGTATACTTGCCTAGTAATACAGACCCTGTTATATGATTGGTTATGCCGGGGGGCGGGAGGAACGGGAGCCTCCTATTGGCCACCTAAAGTTGGTGCCGGGTATATAAATATCCTGTCAGTTACCTTGGCTGTTGTTCTTGTATTCTGTGTTCCGACTAATAAACTTCACTTGTTATCCACTCCGGCTCCGTCTTAACATTTGGCGGCGAGGATTTTGTTGTCCATGCCATTTTCCTTACCTAAGGACAGATTTCAATCGTGAGTAAAATGTCCACTCAACTCACGTTCGCTCCATTTGACCCCCAAGCCGAAACTTGGGATTCCTACATGGCAAGGTTTGACTGTTTTCTTATTTCAAACGGGTATACAGAAATTGGGGGCGACCGGAAAAGGGCATATTTTTTAAGCTTTTGTGGTACCGAAATGTTCGAGACTGCTCAGGCTATTTTTGCTCCTACCCTCATTCACGACGTGCCTTGGGACGTTTTTCTCACAACCCTACAAGATCATTATGCCCCCGCCCCCTCCCGTTGCGCTCGCCGGTACAAATTTTTCCACCGGAACCAACTTGATGGCGAGTCTGTGAATGATTTTGTGGCTGCCCTCCGGCGTGCTGCCCTTTACTGCGAATTCGTGGATCTAGAGGACTACCTGCTTGACCGTTTGGTCTTCGGCGTGAGGGACGGGCGCATGAAGCGCCACCTTCTTGCCATTCAAGATTTGTCTTTTAAAGTCGCCCTCTCTGAAGCGAGGGCTTTCGAAATGTCCTCACAGTCTTTGGCTGCTATGGATGTGGTTGTTAACGCTACTACTGCGGCCCCGGCTAAGCAGCTCGCTCAACTGCCGCAGGACCTGGAATCTGCTTTGGCTCAGGAGGAGGAGGTTTGCCGCCTGTCCTCATCTAGGCCCCGTGACGTTCCTCCTGGCCGACCCCGCCCACCTCCCTCTCCGTGTCGTGGCTGTGGCGGCGATCATTTCCGGGTCGCCTGTCCCTTTGCGGAAGTGACATGTCGTCGTTGTGGAGGCCGAGGGCATATCGCCCGAGCTTGCAGGATTCGCCGTCCTTACTCCACTTCGGCTAATTCCAACAAGGATCAGTTCCCAGCTGGGTCCAGGGCGCCTCCGAGGGACCCTACGTTTAGACGGTATGACTGTAATGCCGTTTACTCCTCAGCTTCTTTGTCCTGCCGCGGCCATCCGTCTGGAGCTCCGATTGAGATTGCTGCTACTAGCCCATCGGGGGAGAAGATCTGCATTTCCATCGTTTTGGGTCGAACCCCGTGTTCTATGCAGGTGGACACGGGCTCGGCCCATTCATTGGTGCCATGGTCGACCATTAAGAGATGTTTTCCTCGCTTGTCAAAACGGTCCCTCTCTGCTTGCCCTATGAATCTTCGGGATTACCAGGGATCCCAGATTCCGGTTGTAGGGCAGGGCTATTTTTTTGTTCATTTCAAGATATATTCTGGTCGACTGCCGCTTGTTATTGTGGATGGACCTTACTCTAACTTGTTGGGCCTGGACTGGTTTGGACCTTTGGGGTTGTCGGTCGCTGGCGTTAATTTGGTGTCCAGGGGGAAGGCGTTCTCTGAGTTGGCATCTCTATTCTCAGATGTGTTTGATGGTAATTTGGGATGCTATAAGGGGTCCCCTATTTCTTTTGGGCTAGATCCATTGGTTCCCCCGGTTAGAATCAAACCTCGCAGGGTCCCTCTTGCATTACGCCCCAAAGTGGACGCCGAGCTAGACCGCCTTGTAGCCCAGGGCATTCTCGAGCCCATTGACCAAGCCACCTGGGAGACCCCTATTGTGGTGGCTGTAAAGGCGGGGGGCGGGATACGTATTTGTGGAGACTATAAGTGCACCATCAATAGAGCACTGGGCCACCACTCCTACCCGGTGCCGGTGGTGCAACATCTGTTACACTCATTGGGGGAGGGTACGATTTTCGCTAAACTCGATCTCTCCCAGGCCTACCTACAACTCCCTGTGGACCCCCTAGCGGCCGACGCACAGGCAATTTCCACTCACAGGGGGGTATTCCGGTGCAAACGTTTGCAGTTCGGGGTGTCCACGGCCCCGGGAATTTTTCAGGCGCTAATGGAACGGCTGCTTTATGGCATCCCTGGCACGGTTCCATACTTCGATGATGTTTTGGTCTCCGCCCAGTCCGAGTCCGAACTCTTGACACGGGTTAAATTAGTCCTCTCTAAATTTAATGAAGCCGGTCTTAAACTCAAGGCACACAAATGTATGTTCGGGGTGCCGCAGGTGGAATTTTTGGGATTCATCATAGACAGGAAGGGAATCCATCCTACTCCCGAGAAGACCAGGGCCATTTGGGAGGCCCCTACCCCAAAGTCCAAAGCTGAGCTCCAGGCCTTCCTGGGGCTAGTGAACTTCTACGCGGTATTTATCCCCCATAAAGCGTCTTTGGCCGAGCCCCTACACAGGCTGCTAGACAAAAATAGGAAATGGGATTGGGGACCCCGGGAGGCTGATGCTTTTGAGGCTGTCAAAGAAGTCCTCACATCCAACACGGTTCTAGTGCAGTATTCCCCATACTTACCGTTATTATTAACCTGTGACGCATCCCCCTACGGGGTTGGGGCCGTGCTCAGCCATAAGCTTGCTAATGGCTCCGAAGTACCACTGGCTTTCTTCTCTAGGACACTGGCCAAAGCCGAGAGGAATTTCGGTCATATTGATAGGGAAGCCCTGGCCATAATCGCCGGAGTTCAGCGCTTTCATGGCTACTTGTATGGCCGTCCGTTTGACATCATAACGGATGACCAGCCACTTCTCGGCCTTTTGTCGGGCGACCGCCAGAGCCCCCTCATTTTATCTCCTAGGATGTCCCGTTGGATCGTGTTCTTGGCCAACTACTCCTATCGCCTGCTGTACCGGCCTGGTCGCAATATTGCCCACGCGGATGCCCTGAGCCGCTGTCCCTCGCCACGGTTGCTGGAGGATCCAGCCCCAGCATCATCCGTATTAGCCATCACGGATCAGCCCCTATCCTTATCGGCTTCCATCATTGCTGCTGAGTCCCTTCGGGATCCTTTGTTGTCCACCGTCCTACAGTGGGTCTTAAGGGGGTGGCCCCCAACTGCCCCCTCTGTGGAGTCTACCCCATTTTTTCATTGTAGGGCTGAACTCACGGTCATCCAAGGGTGTTTGTTGAGGGGTTGCCGGGTGTGTCATTTTGGTTGGTGGTGTGCCCCAGGATTTTGTAAATGTAAAAAATGTGCTGTGACTCAAAAAAGGTTGAAAATCACTGTTATATGGATCTTGAGGATACCAATGGAAGTATAAGTGTACTAATTTGGAAGTATATCCATTTGGCAAGGGTTTTTTTAGACCACTACCTGATATTTTTCATTAATGTAATTGGTCCCTTCATTTCATTTCATTTTTCAATATATATTTAGTACTGACATTCCTAGAAGAAATGGGCTGAAGGTCTTTGGCCTGTTTGAAGTGGGGAAGTTGGAGTTGGTTAGCAACTCTCTTAGAAGTGGACTTTTTCCATCACTACTTTTAATTCCTTCAACTCCTATGGTTCTTGGAAGAAACTGATTATCTAGACCCCTTTCAATCTGGCTTCAGAACTAGTTACAGCACAGAAACTGCTTTGGTCATTCTGATGGATGATCTCTGGCATGCCCAGGATAGGGCTATTCTTCTATCCTGGTGCTTATTGACCTCCTCAGTGGCATTCAATACCATTGGCCAAGTTCTGGTTTCTAGTAGAATTTTAGCTATTACAAATAACTTTTACTAAATGCAGTATTTCATAAACAAAGAAACTCCATCTTTATTATCTTCCTTCCGTATTCAAAATACACTTCATACTAGCACATTTCTTGTTCTCCCATTATCTCTCCTAATTACATTCCTTTTGCATTCCTCCCAGCCTCCTCCATTCACCAAGATCCAATTGACCAGGAGTAGGTACAACAGGCCATGGTATCTGTAATAACCGAGAAACACGGTCTCCAATTTAAATTCTTTATTTCTCTTAGGCTCGTAGCGAGCGGCTGAAACACTTTCACTCCAGGCGCGAGTGAAGCAGAAGGCACATAATACCAGTAGCGCTTCTATTTAAAGACTTTCGCCCAGCAACAACCGGCGGCTGACAGCTCTTCCATTTTGGCGCCTTCTACAGCGACCAATAGGAAGCAGGTAAACAATTCCAATGGGTTATTACATTTTCTGCTTAACAACACTGTTTAACAAGTTAATCTAGATATAGAACATTACAGAACTTACAGGATTTAACACCCCTCCCCCTTCTGGATGGTTTTACAGGTATCTACTCGGACAAATAAGTGACGAAGTCCTCCAAATGAGGAGGTCTTCGCGAAGTCCGATCCGATCGCCTGGGGTCGCTCATGACTTGTGTGTCCACCGATGAAGATGGTTCCTCTCGTCCAGCAGACGCATTGCTTCCATGTCCAGGAGATGGCAGAGCAGAGGCAGCGCTGGAATGGCCACTTCCCCCAGGTAAGTCCCAATCAACTGGTTCCTGGTTCCTGTTAGACCTTGCGAAATTCCCTGTGGGGAGTGGATGAGTGTTAGCCTTATGTCCTTCGCTCTCGGCTTTTTCCACTCTTCCCCGAATGTGGTCAATATGCCTCTTCCAGAGGCGGCCATCTAGTAATTTGACCATATATGTTTTGGGACCCGTCTGATCTTGCACTATGCCACTTTCCCAATGTTTACCCGCATCAAAATTCTTAACATATACTTTTTGCCCCACAGCCACTGCACGCTCAGGCATTAGCACATTGTCCGGTTTTAATTTGATATAGGAGGGGTGCAGCCTATCAAGGGGGGATCTCAACCTTCTCCCCATCAGCAGCTCAGCAGGACTTTTCCCGGTAGTCAGACTAGGTGTTATGTGTTGGGTCAGCAGGAATGTATCTAATCTTTCCTGGATGTCACCTGGAGCTGACCTCTTAATGGCCTCTTTGGCCACGCGAACATACCGTTCTGCTGCTCCATTAGACCACGCTGCGTGGGGCGATGTGAGTGCATGCCGGACTCCAAGATCAGCTAAGAACACTTCAAACTGTTTAGATGTAAATTGGGGCCCATTGTCCGAGACTAATATGTCTGGGCACCCATGCGTTGTGAATAATTTCCTTAACACATTTATCACTGCTGATGATGTGGTAGATGTTAATAGCACTATTTCAAGCCATCTTGAGTATGCATCAATCACAATTAAGAACATATTGTTCCCCACTGGCCCAGCTAAATCAATGTGCACCCTAGACCATGGCCCTTGGGGACTGTCCCACTGTGCAGGGGTGGTTTTAGGTGGGTCTGGCCGTGTTTCTTGGCACTGGCCACATGTTGCCACCCAATTCTCTATTTCTCTGTCCAAGCCAGGCCACCATAAATATCCCCTTGCCAATGCTTTCATCCTCACCACCCCTGGGTGTCCCTCATGCAACATTTTCATTACCCAAGGTCTCAGGGCAGTGGGAATGACTACTCTCTCCCCCCATAGTATGCAATCATGCATAACCGATAGCTCCAGCCGCTTTGTTTTGAATTCTCCTACTGAGGGGTCGTCTCCATTCAATGGCCAGCCTTTTAGAATGTAAGTTAAAATTCTGCTCAAAACCTTGTCCCGCCTGGTTTCCAATGCCACCTCTCTGGCAGTTACCACAGGAGTTCTATCTAATTCAATGAGGAGCACCTCTGATGCTGGCGCTGGGTCTTCTACTCTCTGTCCCAATGGACAGCGACTAAGGCCGTCTGCGTGATTAATAGCAGATCCCCCTTTATGAATGAGCTTGTAATCATGGGCAGCTAGAAAAATAGCCCACCGGGACATACGGGGAGACATGAAAGGAGGGGTTGGCCGTCCCGTGGCCAGCAGACCCAAGAGAGGCTTGTGGTCTGTCACTAATTGGAAAGGTCTCCCTAACAAATAATGGTGAAATTTTTTCACCCCGGCTACCAATGCCAAAGCTTCCTTGTCAATCTGCGCATAATTGCGCTCAGCCCCAGATAACGTTCTCGAAAAATAGGCAATTGGAGCTTCCTGACCATTAGGAAAGATATGGGCTAACACTCCGCCCACCCCGTACGGAGAACCATCGCATGTGAGCCTCAAGGGAAGTGTTGAGCTGTATTGCACCACTAAACTATGGGACGACAAAAGATCTTTGACAGTATTAAACGCCCGTTGTTCCTTCTCACCCCACTCCCAATCTGTCTCTTTGTGGAGGAGCCGATGTAGCGGCTCAGCTGCGGAGGCTTTCTGTTTTAGAAAAACAGCGTAAAAATTTAATAGCCCCAAAAAGGCTTGCAGCTCTGCCTTACAAGTTGGGGCAGGGGCTTCTTTGATGGCTCTGACCTTTTCTTCTGTGGGGTGAATGCCTTCAGCATCGATACGAAACCCTAAGAATTCTACTGAGGGAGTTCCCCACACACATTTTTCTGGTTTTAGTCGCAAACCCTTGTCCCTCAATCTTGTGAGTACTTGTCTAATTCTACTATGCAGCTGGGCAGAGTTGTCACCACAAATCAATATATCGTCAAAATAAGGGACCACCCCATCAAGGCCCCCCAACAAGCGCTCCATTAACCGTTGGAATATACCAGGAGCAACACTAACCCCAAATTGTAGACGAGTACATTTGAAAGCACCTCTGTGTGTTACAATAGTTTGAGATAAAGCAGTGGCTTCGTCTACTGTTAACTGCTGGTATGCCTGGGCAAGGTCCAGCCTCACGAAGATTTTCCCAGAACCTAATGTGTGCAACAGCTGCTGCACTACTGGAATGGGGTACGAGTTGTGCTGTAGTGCCTTATTAATGGTTGACTTATAATCTGCACAAACTCGAAGCGAACCATCTGGCTTAAGTGGGGTTACAATCGGGGTTTCCCAGGGGGCATGTTCAACTGGAACCAGTATGCCTTGTGCTTGCAGTTTAGTTAATTGCTCATCCAGCTTACTAAGTAAGGGCAAGGGCACCCTGCGTGGTTTTAATCTAACGGGAGGAACAGCAGGATCTAAAGAAAAAGAAATAGGAGGCCCTTTAAAGGTACCCAGGCCATCACGGAAAACCTCAGGAAATTCAGTCACAAAATTAGGAACAGTAGAATATGTCAATTTGTTAAGACCGGTGACTGCTAACCCCAAAGGTGCCATCCAGTCCAACCCTAGAAGGGAGTGATTAGCACCTTCCACTACTAAAATAGGCAGAACATGGTGAACGTTTCGAAAGGTTATAGGTACCCTGGTTTTACCCAAAACCCTAATAGGGTGACCCTGGAAGTCATTGATTGAAATGTCCAAAGGCTGTAAAGCGTCCCGTGCCAAACCCGGTACATATAAATGCAATTTATGCCATGGCATTAGTGTATATTTGGAGCCTGTGTCCAACTCCATGTGGCATGGCTGATGGTTTAAGAAAAGGGGGACAATAATTTTATTAGGGGCAGGAGGGTAAATTCCAGAGTCACTGAAAACGCGGTTACCTCTGGCATTCCAAGGCCGGTGGTACCCCCGTCCTTGTGGCCGGAAAGGACGGTAGGATCATGGAGAAGAAAAGGAAGGCTGTTGACCTTGTGTGGAAGGGACGTCATCTGGCATGGCAGCTCGGCAAGCGGCGGCGATGTGGCCTCTCTTCTCACATCTGTAGCAAAAGGCGTCCTTAAAGGGGCAGCGAGACCTCTGATGTTGACCTCTGCAACCGGTGCAGGCAGGAAAAGTTGATCGGGCTTGTCTGTCTGGCGGTCCTCGTAGGTAGCAGCAGTGTTCATTGTAGTCATCATAGTCGGAGAGCTGACCGTCAGTCTGGCGGCGAACAGAGGCACGCTGAGTGTCTGAGATTTTAAAAACAGTCTGCAGCTTGTCATTAGATTTTAAATCAGCTGCCGCAGCCTCAGCTACTTCAGCTGTCTGAGCAGCCTTAATCACGTCCTGTAAGGATGAGTCTTCAGTTGCTAAGAGCTTGTTCCTTATCGTGACGTTCCGCATTCCAAAAATAAGGGCGTCTGTCAACCTCGCTTCAGGATTGTCAAATTGACATTTCGCCAAAATAGTGCGCAAACGGGTTGCAAACTGGTTAATTGATTCCCCATCCGACTGAGACATACGCGAGAATTGGTGCCTATAAACTATCGGTGGCTTAGTAGGTTTAAAATGAGCAGCCAATTTTGTTTGCAAAGTAGTCCATGGCACAGAATTAGGAGGCTCAGGATCTGTCAAAGTCCCGGCTAACTCAAATATATGTGTGCCACAATAGTTCAAAAATAAGGCACGTTTCCTGCTGTCCTCAGCTGTATGCAGACTGGCAGCTTCTAAGAATATTTCAAATTTAGCCATGTAGGCTGACCAAGTTGACCGCTCTGGGTCAAACAGCTCCGGAGGCTGAATAAGTGAAGGGGTCGACATATTGATTTTTTCCTAAAAAAAAAAAATCACCGCTAAGACCCTCGTCGCCAATGTAATAACCGAGAAACACGGTCTCCAATTTAAATTCTTTATTTCTCTTAGGCTCGTAGCGAGCGGCTGAAACACTTTCACTCCAGGCGCGAGTGAAGCAGAAGGCGCGTAATACCAGTAGCGCTTCTATTTAAAGACTTTCGCCCAGCAACAACCGGCGGCTGACAGCTCTTCCATTTTGGCGCCTTCTACAGCGACCAATAGGAAGCAGGTAAACAATTCCAATGGGTTATTACATTTTCTGCTTAACAACACTGTTTAACAAGTTAACCTAGATATAGAACATTACAGAACTTACAGGATTTAACAGTATCCTTCTGTGACAACTGGAGGGATTGGGAGAGGGAGACACAATTCTACAGTGGTTCTCCTTCTACCTTACCAGTCGCTCGCAGTCAGTGTTAGCGGGAAGACAGAGGTTGACCTCTAGGCCCCTCC
This sequence comes from Erythrolamprus reginae, assembly GCF_031021105.1. Taxonomy (NCBI): domain Eukaryota; kingdom Metazoa; phylum Chordata; class Lepidosauria; order Squamata; family Dipsadidae; genus Erythrolamprus; species Erythrolamprus reginae. Next base: position 108,886,313 of record NC_091952.1, on the reverse strand, counting down.
TTTGTGGAGTGCCACAGGGTTCGGTCCTCTCTTCTCTTCTGTTCAATATATACATGAAACCACTGAGTGAGATCATCTGCCGACAGGGGATGAGAAACCAAGAGTACCCTGATGATACTCAGCTGTACATTTCCACCCCATGTCAGTTCAGTGAAGCAGTAGATATAATGTGCTGGCGCCTGGAAGCTGTGAGGGTCTGGATGACAGTTAACAGGCTCAAGCTCAAGTTCAAGACTGAGTGGCTGTGGGTTCTGCCTTCTAAGGACCATACCATTTCCCTATCTCTGGTGCTTGCAGGAGGGGAGAAATAACCCCCCTGGATAGGGTTTGCAACCTGGATTGTCAACTGAGACTAGATCAATATTTCTCAGCTGTGGCTAGGGGGACTTTTGCACATGTCTGGCTTGTGCACCAGTTGCAACCCTACCTAGATCAGGAGGCTCTTTGCATGGTCACTCACACCCTCATCACCTCACTCCTTGACTATTGCAATACGTTCTACATGGCGCTACCCTTGAAAAGCATTCAGAGACTTTAACTGGTTCAAAATGCAGCCTCTCAAGCTATCATTACTCCAACTCTCTGAAAGCTGCATTGGCTACTGGTGAGTCTCCGGATACAATTCAAGGTGTTGGTTATTACCTTTAAAGCCCTACATGGCTTAGGACCAGACTATTTATGAGACAGCCTGCTACTACATACTTCCCTGTGACCAATAAGGACCCACAGAGTTGGCCTTCTCCAGGTCCCATCAACCAAACAATGCCAGTTGGTGGGACCTCAGGGAACAGCTCTGATACTTTGGAACCAACTGCCACTGGTGATTCACACTATCCCCACCCTGCCAGATAGTGTGAGTCTCCAGCAGCAGATTCCTAAATTCTCCTAAAATCTGGCTCTTCCAGCAGGCCTGGGACTGTTGTCACCCAAATACAGCCATGAATGGTTGAGTGTATGTAGGGTTGGGGCGGCTCACAGCATATAATATTACAATACAATACAATGGCAAATCTAATTAAATTTAAAATTACAATCTAAAAATCCAATATTTAAAAACAATCATACCAGTTCTATCATACAACATATATCTTATTTCGTTGGCCAGGGGGCTGAGACCTAATTGCCCCAAGCCTGGTGACAGAGGTGAGTATTAAGACTCTTACGGAAGGCAAGGAGAGTGGGGGCAGTGCCAATCTCCAAGGGGAGCTGATTCCAGAGGGCCGGGCCCCGCACAGATAAGGCTCTTCCCCAGGCCCTGCCAAGCAACATTGTTGGAGAAGGCCAACTCTGTGGGACCTAATCAGTTGCTGGGACTCATACGGCTGAAGGCAGTCCCGCAAGTAATCTGGCCCAATGCCATGTAGGGCTATATAGGTCATTACTAACACTTTGAATTGTGTCTGGAAACCAATCAACAATTTATATTATTCTATTTTTGCTAGCCATCCAGAGTCCATTTTGAATTGGGTGGCATATAAATGCTACAAATAATAAATAAATAAATAATAAATTCCACCCTCCTTCTTGAAGTCATATCAAAACATAAAATTATGGCACTGCAACCTGGGAGTGCCAAGTAACTCCTAATGGGAAATACTTATCTATATGTGCCATACAGGCTCCAGATTGCTGAGCCCTATGTTAAATAACATAGCTTTCTTCTGATATAAGAGAAGCTTTGACATTCACAGAAAGCTATTAACTCTTGGGTGATAAAAGCTTCACTCATTTGAAATTATATATGTTAAAAGGGGGTGGAACTTTGAATATTTCATCATGTCCACATTTTGACTCTGCTGACTCCTGTAGTATAGTGCCTATGTCAACTTATTTTGAATATCAGGATACACATTCATAAACATATTCACATAGTAGAACCACAAATATAAAATTCATTGTTGTAACTTCCTTTACTACTTTAGAATCAATTAGTGTAATACTTATATTGATTCTATATGCTATCATATATGCTACATATACATATATGATAGCAGTCTACAAGTATATGAGGGGATGTCACAGAGAGGAGGGGATCACTTTATTCTTCAGGGCACCAGAGGGCCGGACGAGGAACAATGACTGGAAGCTGACCAAGGAGAGATTCAACATGGAGATAAGGAGGAACTTCCTGACTGTCAGAGCGATCAACCAATGGAACAATCTACCAGTGGACGCTGTGAACTCCAACACTCTGGACATTTTTAAGAGAAGATTGAACTGCCACTTGACTGGTGTAGTATAGGGTTCCTGCTTGGGTAAGAGGTTGAACTCGATGGCCTTCATGGTCCCTTTCAACTCTAACAATAAACAAACAAACAAACAAACAAATATACATATACAAGAGAGAGAGAGAGAGAGAGAGATGAATGAAGGAAGGAAAGAAGAAAGAAAGGAAGGAAGAAAGAAAGAAGTTTAAGTGTATCCTTTCCCACCAAATTGTAGCTCTCTGCTCAGATATAGGGAAACACAATCTTATTAACTGTGTGTAACTCTGATTCTATCAGCCTTGATATCAAGGAGTGCCTTGCTTGGACATTATTTATCTGGTTTCATTGTCAAAAATAACCCAGTAGCTGTTTGTTTATTTAACTGATTTACTGTATATGTTGCCCACCTTGTACATACAATTCCCTGCTCTGAGTGGCTCAGAACACATTATAAACAATAAAAGGAACAAAATCAATGAAACATAAAGTTATAATGTTGTTGAGGCTAAACCCCAAACAATCAGCAAGACAACTACGCAAAGGTCACCTAACCTCCCAACTTCCATACTCCCACATCAGCTCTCCTACGCCTTGCAAAAGGCTGGTAAAATTGTGGCCAATTTAATCTCAGGGAGTACAGTGTTGTCTTCTTCCATTCCAACTGGGAAAGACCTGCCTCATTTCATATTTGCTTTCTCTCTTTAAAGCTACTTCTGTCATGATGATTTTAAAACTTTGTGTACATATATGTATTTCAAAATCTGGTTCTGCTCCTCACAGGGGAAAAAGGGAAGTGTTTTAAACACACTGAGAGAGAAAATGCTTCAGGCACATTACCTGATTTTTTTTTTAAAAGACAACTCTATTCTTCTAGTTCCAAAATGGTCAAAGGTTTATCCCCACCCCAATCCTGGTATTCAAATAATGTAGTTGTGGAAAAGAAAAGGAGGAATGGAGCCAGAAAGATGTGTAATACCACAATTGCTTATAGGAAGTTAAAACAAAACATTCTGGGAATATTAAAAGTATAGCCAATTTACTATTGCAGATAATTTTTATACAGTATAAGAAGGAGAAAAGTAGTGGTTTAGTATTCTGATTAAAATGCCAGGCTAAAAACTGAGAGAATATAATTTCTAGTCCTGCTTTAGCACAGTAATTATAGGCAGTAAATAATAATTATAGGCAAAAACAGAGTTACCCTATGCTACAATAAGATGAGCAGCCAACAAATTTTATAAATAAAATAAATAAATCAAGAGCAAATCTATTTCCTGGCTGCAAAGGAGATGTGATGGTAACAATTGGAAGCTTTTGATCCACTTTTGTTTTTAAAGAGTAAGGCCATTTGGCCTTTATATGCTTTATTAAAAAGTTCTCCTTGAATTACCCCCTCCTTGGACTTTGGCAGTTCTTGGTTAACCAAATGTATTCAAAAAGTATTCACATATTAGGAGACAACACAGAGAAATGCTTAATTTAGAATGTATAATTTAAATGCCGACATTCTTTTAAAATAAATAAATAAAATTGCTTTGGCTGATGAGGAAATGTGCAGGAATGGGTGCATGACTGACACAGACCAGAAATAGACTGATTAGTCCATTGTGGGGGTAGGCGGAGGGAGCAGTGAGACTAATCTTGCTATCAAGATTGCCTACAAGATAACATTTGAATACAGCTTCTGCAGTGCCAGTGTTGTGCCATGAAAGAAATATTCAGATGATTACCTGTTTTAAGTATTTGAAGCTGTAGTTTTGTGTTAAATTTACATTCCTGCTAAAATTTAACCTATGTGTTACCTTTGATTTCAACATAAGTTGGCATCCACTGTTTTGCTGTTGCTCTGTAGTAATCTGACCACAATGGACAAAAATATTGCAGACTCCAATCCCTGTAAGCAGAAACAGCCTGCATTTCAAATGGATTCTATTTCAAAGTAAATAAAGGGCCATTTAGCAACCTTGGTTTGGATAAGATTTACAATTCATTTCTCCAGGGTTTTGCATTATACGATGGTAGAATGATAGCTTATCTAGCTTGTTTGCCTTCCATAAAATGGTGTTTTACAATGAGTAAAACAAAACAATTTCATCCAGGCAATTACTGGATACTGGAAGTCTCAGCCCTGACCCAAGACAGAATGCCAATTTCAAGGTAAAGGGATCTATTGCTATAATTTTAAATGCATCTTCATGAGATCAATACAGATTTGAGGCCTTCATCTCTTGCCTTGTCCATCTAAAGAAGTAACTCCCTGGAAGAGATACCAAGGATACCTTAATCCATTTTCAATGTGAGTATGGAAATTGAATTGATTGTGTATGCATACACAATCCTTTATTGTACTAGCTAGCAGGTTTTTGTCAATTCTGTCAACCCAAGATCTTGTTGTTGTTAACACAGTAATAGTTTGAATTACTCTGAGTTCATGAAGCTGATTCCCCAGAGGATTTCCACACAGGATTCCTTCAGCTTTTCCCCAATTTATTTTAAACAAGCTATACTCAATTCTACATTTAGTAGTGGGGTCTTTAAAAGTTGATTGACTCTGGGATGAAATCCATCAGGTCCTGGAGATTTGAACTAGACTAGAGCAGACAGTGTTCTCTTACCATTTTCTTGCTTATTTTAATTTGTATTCCTAATCAAAACCTGTTTCTGGTAGGTTGTCTATACAGTGGTGGTACCTCTACTTAGGAACGCCTCTACTTAAGAACTTTTCTAGATAAGAACCAGGTGCTCAATATTTTTTTGCCTCTACTTAAGAACCTGAGCCCGGAAAAGTTTCCCAGGAAATTTGAGAGCAGCACAAAGGCCCGGCCAGTTTCCTGCCATTCCCCCTTTAATCCCAGCCATCTCGGGCTTTTCTGGGTTGCCAGAGGAGCCTTTCGGTGGCACTTAAAGAAACTTTGGCAGTCCAGAGTGAACGGAGCATTTTCCTTTCTCTGGGCGCTTGGAGAGGGAATAAACCACTTAGCTGTGGTGACTCCTTTGCACTGCCTCCCATACAACCTACACAAGATTGTCTCACGGAGCTTCTGGGCGCGGAAAGGCAAAAGGGGGCGCTCATCTCACCTTCTTCCTTTGGCAGTGACTGTCCTCCTCCTCTTCTTCCTCCTCCTCCTCCCACCCAAATTCCGAGCTTTTATTTCTTTCCTAATGGGTTTGCACACATTATTTGCTTTTACATTGATTCCTATAGGAAAAATTGCTTCTACTTAAGAACGTTTCTACTTAAGAACCTGGTCACAGAATGAATTAAGTTCTTAAGTAGAGGTACCCCTGTATTTTCTTTTTGTGTGAAGATGCAAAGAATGAATTAAGCATCTCTGCTTTTCCCCTGCTGCTCTACTTCCTCACCATCCTCCTGTAAGAAAATGGCGTTCCCCTGTTCTGACAGGTGAACGCCGTCGGCCCGGTAAAGCCATGGCCGGTCTATTGTGATAAGGGGATGGGCCACTACAACCCCACCTAGCTCCCTCACTGTTTTACCCAGAGCCCTATTCACCCTACGTCTCGCCCGGTGAATGGCCCTAAGGGAAGAGGCGTCCCTCCACATGATCCTAGGTAGGATCTCTGACCACACCACTTGCGTGGTGGGCCATACCTCGTGAAGCCTTCGCAGGTCTTCGCGTGCCTGGATGATCAGCGACAGGCCTCCCAGCATGCACAGGTCATTGCCTCCTAAGTGCAATACCAGCCACCTGGGTGCGGCCACAGGACGCTGCCCACCCAAACCCACCTGGGGACGACCCCAATGAGCCGCCCCCACCATACTGCCGGGCGCAGCCACAGAATGCTGACCGCCCAGCAACGCCGGTAGGAGACCCTCCCACCGCATACCTCTCCGGCCCATCCAGGCAACCTTGACCCACTGCCCCAGGGACAGCTGGGTCCCGATGGCGCTCCTGGCTGCTGAGCGGCCGGCCCAAAATATCATGCTGTGGCCACACAGCAGCGCCGTCGGTTTCGCGTTAGCCTGGGGACCTGCAAGAGGACACACACAGAGAGGTTACCTAGCCTAAGCCCTGCCTAGGATCCTCAGCGGGCCTAACATAACCCAAATATGCCGCTGACCGCCAGCGGCCGATCTCCCGAATCCGATGGGCTGGGAAACCAGAAAGTGCCGCGCTAGTGGCGCCGCCGATGCGGAACGAATGCGTTCCATAACCGGCGGGATCCATGCCTACCCGGGCCATTGCCCTGGACACTAGCACCCAAAATTGGTAATGGGTCAGAGGGGTACTGTCCCAATGCCTAAACAGGTACCCTTGCCCTGACCCACGCAGACCACAGTAAAGCTGTAGGGCGACCACCGGACACACCGACTGGTCAGCAGCCGCACTAAGCTGGATGGTAACCCCTCTGTGTAGCTGATCTGTCTTAGACTGCCTTACTACAAGGGACACCCCCCCTTGTCTAAAGGCCAGATCAGCAAACTGGAAGGCTCGGAGCGAAGTGTCAGCCTGAGACGAAGCCATGGCCTCGCTAACCCTGAGGGCCCCAAAAAACATGACACAAGTCGCGGCCCTAAAAAGACGGGCCTCGTACAATGAGGCACACAGACTGTCAAAAACCCCGTTAATTAAAGACAGCTGCTCAACCGTCAGAGCCCGACGAGTGTCACCAGGGGCCCCCGCTTGCTCCCTCATCCAGCCTTCCAGCATCTTCCGGATGCGAAAGTCACCCGAAAAATCTGCAAACCCCCCCCGCCTTGGACAGAAAGGCGAGGCCGGCTAACCTGGACTGGATCGTCCTAACTGACAGGCCACACTGCCTAAGCTGGACGCAGAACTCGGCCAGGTGCTCTACAGGGACAGGCCAACAAAGCTGGTAACCCCTGCCCTGCCTGAAATCCCCAAACTCCTTACCTGCACGCTGGTATGCCCTAAGGGTGCCGGGCGCTACAGACAAGGAGACTGCCCGGGATGCCTCGTCTCTCCACCACTCTGGATCCCCCCCAGACTCCAGAGGTGGCCGGGGAACTCTTCTGGCAACTCTCGGGCCCACGGGGCCAGGGTCCGAAACCTGGACAACTGACCATGGGACAAGGCATCAGCGACCCCGTTATCCAACCCGGGGACGTGCCTAGCCAAAAACAATGCGTTTAGGGACAAGGACCTGTGCACAAAATGGCGGACAACCCGCATGACCCTGTCGCTCTTAGAGGACAGGGCATTCACCACATGGACAACCGCTAGGTTGTCACACCAAAAGTGCACAGTCTTGTCCCTAAACTGCTCCCCCCAAAGCTCCAAGGCCACTATTAAAGGGAAGAGCTCCAAGAACGTCAGGTCCTTAACCAACGAAGAGGCACTCCATTCCGGAGGCCATGCCGACCAGCACCACTGGTCACCTAACACTACCCCGAAACCACAAGTCCCCGCGGCGTCAGAGCAGAGCTGCAACTCAGCTTCCAAAAGAAGCTCGTGCCTCCAGAAAGACAAACCATTAAACCTGACCAAGAAATCCCGCCACACGCCGAGGTCAGCCCTGACCCCAGCGCAGAGGCGGGTACGATGATGGGGCAAACGGAGCCCCTTCATCGCATCATACAACCTCCTGGAAAAAGCCCTACCACGAACCACTACCCGACAGGCAAAATTAAGAATGCCTGCCAATTCCTGAAGCTGCCGTAGGGTAACCTTCCGGCAGCCCAGCACCTCATCAAGCTTCCTTTTAATCTTGACCAACTTCTCTAGGGGCAATCTAGAAGATTGCTCCTCTGAGTCCAATTCAATACCCAGAAAAGTAATCCTGGTGGCGGGGCCTTCGGTGTTCTCAGAGGCTAAAGGCACCCCTAATTGAGCACAAAGGGCTTCGAAGTCCCGCATTAGAGCAAAACATTGCTCCGAATGCGCAGGCCCCGCCAACAAGAAATCATCAAGGTAGTGAACGACAGTACCCAGACCACTCCGCCTCCTGAGCGCCCATTCCAAAAAGGTGCTAAAACTCTCAAAAAGAGAGCACGAGACAGAGCAACCCATGGGCAAGGCTCTGTCCACGTAATAACCCCCCTCGAAATGGAAGCCCAACAGCTCAAAGTCGTCTGGGTGTATGGGGAGGAGCCGGAATGCCGACTTAATGTCGCATTTACCCATAAGGGCTCCCACCCCACACTTCCTAACCATAGTCACGGCTGCATCAAAGGATGCATACCGGACTGAACACAGCTCGTCAGGAATGAAATCATTCACTGACTCCCCTTTTGGAAAAGACAAATGGTGAATCAACCTAAATTCACCACTCGCCTTTTTGGGGACCACACCCAAGGGAGACACACGAAGATTCGGGAAGGGCGGCTCCGGGAAGGGCCCAAGGACCCTGCCCTCGGCCACCTCCTTCCGAATCTTCTCCCTAACAATGTCTTCATGACCCACAACCGACCTAAGGTTGTCAGACATGAAGGCCCTCCTAACACCCATGTAAGGGATCCGAAATCCCTCTGAGAATCCTAGCCAGAGAGCGGCCGCTCTCGGCGAGGGTGGTAGTCTCCCAACCAACCCTCAAGCACTCGCAAATTGATTGGGCTGGGCCCCTTTACCCCCAACAGGTGGGGGAGGCTTTGGGGGACCCCCGCCCTTCTTTTCCGCCCCCTTCTTGGGGCGGGGACACATGGCTGTGGAATGGTTCCCCCCGCAACTCCCGCATGCGTGACGAAACCTGCAAAAGGGACGAAAACACGCCCCCTTTGCGGCGAACTCGTGACACACCAAAGAGGCCCCTTTCCCAACTCCACCCGCCGCGGCCTTGGCCGGCGCGGGCATCACGGGCTCCTCTTCCATAAAGTGACCGCTGTCGGTCCTATCACAGCCTTCCTTCCCTGACATATGCGTGGCCTGGAACCACAGGTCCGGAACCACCATATCCCAGGGCAAGTAGGGGTCATGGGCAATACGCATCCTGAACCCCTTATCGTAATGCCTCCATATTGTACCCCCATATTCAAAGTGGGCTCTTGCTATGAGGTCGATGTATTTCAGCAAGGCAGCGGCCCTACCCGGCTGCCTCTGAATTACCACCGACGCAAAGGTCAAAAAAGCGCACAGCCAAGAGCTGAAACACTTTGTGACCTTTGTTTTTTTTAACCTTCTCCCCAGGCACCACCTCCTTGTCCTGCTTGGGGACCTCCCTGTTTAAAATGGAGAAAAGGTTGACATACTCCCCCCGCCAGATTGCCTCCTTCACCGACGGGTGGAGATGATAACCTAAAGGTGTTGCGGGCAACCCACAAGGGATGGCCCCAGGCTTGATGCTGGCGAACGGGTCCCACACCGTGGTGGCCCCCGACCCCAGCACACCAAGCCTCGATGGATACACAAAAGGGAGCGGTGGCATAATGGCCGGCTGAGGAGGGATCCAACCCCCCACCCCAGCCCCAGGTGGGAAAGATACCCCCGGCGCCCCTACTGGCGGGGCTGGAGGGGACCAGACCTGCCCACATGTGCCCGCAGCGGCGCCCATGAAGCTGTTGCCACTCCCCAATGCGGGCAGGATGAACCCGGGACCCTGCACGGGAAGGAGCGGTGAGGTGCCTGCGTGTGGTGCGACCTCACCTGCCCCGTAAGGGGTAGAAGCCATCCACGGGGGGCCCATCCTTGTTGGGCCCTGGAACGATGACCACTGCCCCGACTGGGCCATCTGCCCAGTCTGGGCCGTCTGCCCGGTGTGGGCCGTCTGCCCGGTGTGGGCCACTTGCCCCTCGTGGGGTGGCTCCTCTTCGGGGTCGGTGCCCCATGCTGCGGCGGCAGTCATGGGAAGCCCCTCCGGGCCTGCCCCCGACCGCCACCGCTCCAATTCATCGAGCCACTCCAGGACCCTAGCCCAGGAGAGAGAAGGGGAAACCTCGGTTTGAGGGACTGTGGGCATATATCCCACCCCCCTGCCGCCAGGACCCCCCCGGGGGCCCCTCTGCCGCAGCCCGAGCCCAGGCAGACGGCCTGGCAGCCCTCCTAGGCCGCACCACTGGTTGGGCCGGGAGGGCCTGCGCCGGTCATTTTTTAGGGGCCATTAACCCGGACTTATAATTTATTTGTTAACAAATAAGGGGAGAGGGCGGGAACAACCCCCCCCAAAGGACCTGGCACTCACAAGGCAAGGCCTGCCCTAAGAAGCAGGCCTCAGAAGTGCAAACCCCCCAGGAGGCCAAACCACAACCCCTCCCTACGGTGGCAGCAAGGCCCACCACCAGGCCTTTTATGAACAAGGCCTACCAGCCCCCCAGGAACCCCCGCGGGCCCGCGAGGCCACCAACAGGCAGCACCCCACACAACCCCCCCAACGAGGACAATGGGGCTCCAAACCGGAGCGGAGCCCAGCCGATGCTGGCTCCGCTGTAACAGAGAAGGCCTTTCGCTGCACCACAGGCCACAAAATGGCGCCTCGCACGAGGCTGTACACAAAATGGCTGCCGCGAGCAGACTACCAAATGTCTACTCGAGGCTCTGCAGTCCGGGCGAAAAGGGAGAGCCCCGGGCCTGCTTGCCCTTATATAGGGCGAGCAGGCCCCGCCCGGACCAATCAGAAGCTGGGCCAATCAGGCCCGAACTCCCGAGCGAAGTCTCGCATCGCGAGACTTCGCCCGGGATCCAAAATGGCGGCCGCCATGAGGGTCTGTGTCTCCCGGTCCCTCCAGCAAAGCCTGCCGCCGGGTAAGTCCGGCGCTGCTATTTGTTGGTGTTCTTCCTTAGGTATGTATCCCTTCCATTTTTTTGTACTTAGTCTTTTTATCTTTCAGTTTATCAGAGAGTTCTTTGTGCAACTATGCTGGTGGAAAAACCTTTGATAAAAGGGTTGCTAAAGACCTCTGGTAAAATGATCCAAAGAATTTCCATTGTAAATAACTCAAAGCAAATGAAACAGAGACATTCCCCTAATAGCCATGGTGCCCAGGGGTGGGTTTCCCATTTTGCTGCTACCAGTTCATTGTGTGCATGTGTGCACATTTCATGCATGGTCCCTTGGTTCACACATGTGCCTGTCTTCCACACATGTGCTTTTTTCACACATGTGCCTTCTGCACATACACCTAGCCTCAAAAATGTCCTTACATAGGATGTCAAAGAACTGGAGTGGGTGGACAGGCCCACCTGCAATTTCTACTACCTTTTCAAACAAATTCTACCACCTGTTCAAACAAACCAGTCTGAACCAGCTGAATACCACCGCTGATGGTGGCACAGTATTAGAATGCAGTAATTCAAGCTACTTCTGCTGGCTGTCTGCAATTTGGCAGTTTAAACCATACCAGGCTCAAGGTTGACTCAGCCTCTGCCCTTCTGAGGTTGGTAAAATGAGGACTCAGATTGTTGTGGCAATATGCTAACTCTGTAAAGCACTTAGAAAGGGCTGTAAACACTGTGAAGAGGTATATAAGTCTAAATGCTATTGCTATTTGCTTTGGTTTTGATTTGGTTTCGTTTAGATTAGTTTTTAAGATGTCCCTTTGACATCTAGGTTGTTGTTGCTTCTTTGATCTTGTCCAGATATATGAGTCTCTTGACAATCATTCTTGTACTCCCTTTCTCTGCATCTGTCTGATCTTCACTCTTGACTTGTTAAGTCAGGATCTTTCCCCTGTCCAAGTCCACTGGGCTATCTAGTGTATATAAACATTGTCAACCCCTTTATTCATAGGATGTATGTGAGCTGAATCTTTCTTACTACCCTAAGATGCCAACTTCCCTTAGATTTGTTGGCAGTAGATTGTTAACTGGGCATGGTGCTGCAATATGCTTTTAATCTTTCATGTTCATTCACCATGTTTAGTAGATTGTTAGCTGGTCATGATGCTGCAATCTGTTATTTTCATTCATTTTGTTCATCTCCCACTCGTGAATAATCTTTGTGGCTTCTTCTTAACTTGATAATTCTCTCCAAGCTGCTTCCTACTCTAGGCAAGCCACTTTTCCTTCCTTCCTTTCCTCCCTCCCTCCCTCCCTCCCCCCCCATGAATCCTACCACTAATTTCAAATGTGACCCAATTTTAAAACTCCAGTGTCATACTGCCATTTTAATTTCATTCAGCATGTTGTTCAGAATGTAGTTATTGTTACCAATGTTGCTTATTGTTGTCCACTATGGGCAGGTTAGCCCATTATAAACAATCAAGGGGGAGGGGTATGGTCATCAACCGTGGTGGTATAGAGTTCACCGCGCTCCTGCGGGAATTCTGTATCCCCACCATCTCGGGGTGCTGATTCCAATTGGAATCAACCCAGATTCTCCCTGTAGGGTAGGTGAAGAAGGAGACGCAGTTTGTAAGCTGTTCTGGGGTTGGCATACCCCACAGTGAGTTGCCTAAAGCCTCGACTGTCAGCGGAGTGAAAGCAACTAACCACTCCTAGCCATGGTGACTACGTTGCAGAAAGATGGAACTATAAAGTTGAAAGTCATTGGAAAGAGAAGTAATGTAAGTTTTTGTGCTGGAGGAAGAAAGAAAATGAATGTTTGAGACATGGTGAGCTATTGTGCAGGAATATATATTTTTTAGAACTATAACTTTGGAATTATGGAATAAAGACAAAGAGAAGTTTGGGGAAGTGGATAATTAACAACAGAAGTGTTTAATTCTTATTGAAATAACTTGAAAACTATAACTAAAATCTAGGCTTTGGGACTGTGCCTTTTTTGGGGGGGACTTAAAATTTGGATTTAAAAAGAGCCTAAAAATTTTAAACCTAAAATCTACTTTTGGACTTAAAATAAATATGAAGAAAATGGGTGTTTGAAAGGTGTGCCATCTGCTGGTGGAGGATTTGTTGTTAGAAGTGAATTGAACCTTGCTCAATTTTGGAATGTTTGAACAGATGTGACCTTGAACAAAGAAGCTAGCTAGACAGTTGATATATAAAATGAAATAAAGAAGAAATAAGAAGAAAATATAATGACTTTTAAGTTTGCAGTCTGAATGAACTTTGAAGAAAAAAAGAAGGGCAGTTACACTATATCAAAAACAATAAAGTGATCCATGCAGATGAATGGGCAATACTGATGTTTTAGGCTGTTGAAAAAACATTTTTAGACATCTGAAAAAAAATTTGTTACCAAATGAATGTAGCATGGAACCCATCCATTCTACTATATATAACATCGTCATCTGTCTGGGACTCGACCAGCTAGTAACTAACAATACTAGACTAGATAACTGTTGCAACAGAAAAAGTGCAATATATGGCTTACAAATAAAAGAACCATTTTCCAACAGCAACCACAGCATGATAAACGTCAGTCTCAATCTAAGCCACACTAAGATCCACCCAAATAATGTGACAGCCAAATTCAATTTCAAAAAAGCAAACTGTGAACTCATTGAAGCCCATCTCTCAATATTAAATTGGCAAACTCTATTATCTGACTGCAACACTACTCATAGCCTCTACAACATATACTTGCTCAAAATGAAAATAATTATCAGACTTCATGTACCACTAACATCTACCACCTTCACATCTCAATAAGATTATTACAAACAAAAAAGGACAAGCAGCCAACTTCAAAAACCGATATAAAAACATATGCAATCAAATAAAAGCAGAATGTCTCAACTACCACAGCAAACAAGAGGAAAACCTCCTATGCACCAAATCTAATACAGCCTTCTACAACTTTGTCAACAACAAACTCAAGGACTCTAGACCTATCCCACCTCTCAAAGGATCCCACAACAAAGAATACAGCGATAACTCATCCAAAGCTAACCTCCTCAACTCATTATTTGGCTCTGTCTTTGTTAACAGTAACGGCTCATCCCTTAATTTTATCAATCGCACCTCAAAGTCTCAACGACCTAACCCAAATAGACTTCACTGAAGACCATGTTGAAAAAGCATTATGTGACCTTAAACCTTATCTATTAGTTGGACCAGATGGTCTATGTGCATACTTCCTAAAAAAGCTCTATTCTGATATAACTGAACCACTAAGCATAATTTTTGAAAACTTTTTCAGAACCAGCACACTTCCCAAGCTATGGTCAAAAGCAATGGTCATCCTCATCTTCAAAAAAGGAGACCCCTGTCTTGTTGATAACTACAGACCAATATCACTAAGCTGCGTCCCATGCAAAGTCATGGAATCAATTATAAACCAATCAATTACTCTCCACCTAGAAACTAATAAACTGCTCTCTAAAAAATAATTTGGATTCAGAAAAAAAACTATCCTGCAACCTGCAGCTCCTCCACTCTAAAAACATATGGACAACTCATCTAGATCAAGGAAAATCCATAGATGCAATTTATATCGACTTCTGCAAAGCCTTTGATTCAGTGGTCCACGACAAAAATCAAACCCTATGGCATCTCAGGATCCCTCCACAGTTGGATTACAGCATTCCTGTCAAACTTACAACAAGTGGTCAAAATAAGAAGCACCATATCCACCCCCGTCCCTGCTAAAAGCAGTGCTCCTCAAGGTAGTGTACTGGGACCAACGCTCTTCATTCTCTACATCAATGACCTTTGCGATTATATCACAAGCAATTGTGTTCTCTTCTCTGATGATGTAAAGCTCTTCAACACCACCAATAACACAACTACTCTCCAAAAAGATCTAGACTCTGTCTCTGATTGGTCTAACACATGGCAACTCCAAATCTCAACTAGCAAATGCTCTGTCCTACACATCGGCAAAAAAAATCAGAACTCCAAATACAAACTGAATAAACAAATTATGACAGATAACTCCCACTTGGTTAAAGACCTTGGAATACTAATAACAAAAGACCTAAGTGCCAAAGCCCACTGCAACAACATCGCGAAGAAGGCTTCAAGAGATGTTAACATAATCCTAATTAGCTTCTGCTCCAGCAATCTCACACTACTTATCAGAGCTTACAAAACTTTTGCCAGACCCATCCTAGAATACAGCTCATCTGTTTGGAACCTATCCTGCATCTCGTACATTAACACCCTCGAAAATGTCCAAAGATACTTCACCAGCAGAGCCCTTCACTCCTCCACTCAAAACAGAATACCCCACGAAACTAGACTTACAATCCTGGGTCTAGAAAGCTTATAACTATGACGCCTTAAACATGATGTAAGTATTGCCCACAAGATCAAATGCTGTAATGTCCTGCCTGTCAACAACTATTTCAGCTTCAACCACAACAACACAAGAGATTCAAACTTAATATTAACCATTCCAAACTTGACTGTAAAAATACAACTTTAGTAATCGAGTGGTCGAAGCATGGAACTCATTACTGGACTCCATAGTGTCATCCCCTAACCCCCAACATTTTACCCTTAGACTATCCATGGTTGACCTTACCAGATGCCTAAGAGGTCAGTAAGGGGTGTGCATAAGTGCACTAGTGTGCCTTCCGTCCCCTGTCCTATTGTCTCTCCTATATATCATATACCTTTTCTTCTATTCCTATATCCTTTCTCTATTCTTTTGTTGATATATTTTATTCCTATATTTTATTCCTATATCCTATATCTTTATTTCTATATTTTATTCCTATATGTCTTCTATTGTTTCTCTGATATATTTTACTATGAGTATATCATCTATAACCTTCATTGTGCATTGGACAAAATAAATAAACAAACAAATAAATAAACAACAAGCAAACAAACAAACAAATAAATAAATAAATAAAATAAGGGAGTTATTCAATGATATTCGTGGAATTATTAAAGAATTTAACTTCAATTTAAGTGACTGTATTGAATCTACAACTTGAGTTAATGGAAAACTACAAGAAGCTGTGGACTTGAAGGGAACTTTCAGTGATGATGGTAACTAATTTGCTAAACATAGAATGAAAGAAAATGTTGCAGAATACGATCAATAGATATTGAATACCACAGGATGCTATGAAGAGGTAAACAATGTTAAGATTGAAAATGGACAGATCCAAGAACATATCATGACTTATACAGATTGTTTAGTTCTAATTGGTGGTACTGAAGAGGAAATTGATGTGGGTAAAATAATAAAAGAATAGAAAAATGGCCTGGTTGTTGAATGGGTTAATGGAAGTTGGCAATATGAAAAAAGGTGTGTATATCAAAATCAAATATGTATGAATTTAGAATTTTGTGTGATTATATATATTTTACAAACATGATACTGTCTTTTATTGTAATGAAAATAGATGGTATACTGCATTGTATGATTGTATGTGAAGATGAAAAAATTTAAGCCCCCCCCCCCCAAAAAAAAAAGAACCAATCAAGAAAGAACTGAGTTCTGTCCTCCCCAAATTGAGGAGCTCTTCCTCAACCTTGGAAGGATGTTGCTCCTACAAGGAATCCTCATTGGTACTGGATTAACAAATCATAGTAGCATAAGCGTATTATATATGCCATTCAATTTTCTTTGCCAAAGAGCAGACAAGAGACTACAGAGAGATGGCAAAACATTGCCCCAACCTGCCACAGCTACAAATAAAAAGAGGGAAAAAAATAAACTGGTTGCTTTATTAACTTTTACTAAAACTTTTGTTTGATTCCCTAATATATTAAGCAAGAGAAATGTACAAAAATAACATTCTAAGTAATTCCCAATGTCAATCTATTAGCATAAAATAAGTATGCTCACCTGACCAACAAGTAATATTACAACAGAATAGTACTGTACGGCAGAATAAATATAAGAAACTCATTAAAAAGCATAATTTGTCAGTTGTGATAAATATTTCTAGGTTCATCCATACCACATAACAGGCTCTTGCTAATGTTAATTGAGGCCAACTGCTAGAGAAATTCCCTTGGAAAAATGTGCAGAGATGTGTATGGATAGTACAGATCTTATGTAGTGTTCTTGTACTACAGCACATTTTGCAGCTAAAGTGAACATGTCTAGAAAAACATTGTGTGATTGTAATACAAATTGGAAGATTCCTAACAGATTTTGTTAAGTGTCTATACAATAAGTGCTAACTTGCCACGGAAATATTTTTAGGGAAAGTGGGATGCCAATCTTGTTTTCTTCATTGGACTAAATATTTTTACATTTCTTTTGCCTGGTGCCATGAACACTTGAAAAGGCTTAAAATAGCTAGAAAAATATACATCAGCCATTATGTTCTCCAATCAACATCAACTGTTATACAAACAAAAGAGACACATGACAGCCCTGTTAGATGTAGAATTGCTTTTGCTATAGAAATAATGGGTGTGTCGGGGGGGGGGGAGAGACAATATATTAATTTGGAAAAGTTCACTTTGCTTTGCTTCATTGGGTCAACATAGCACTTTATATACTGAAAGCATATTTGACCTATTTCAATAGAAAACATTTTGCATGGAATAGAGACATTTAAAACTCCATTTCAATACTGCTTATGTTTCATGACTCTCCATTAAAACAATAGTAATAAAAAAAGAACATGTTGCAATATTATTCCATTATAATGAACATCTATTTTCTATTTTTTCAAAGAAAAACAGAATTGTAAGGGCTTTTATTGAAAGCCATGAGGTCCTGTAGAAAGATGCAATGGCTTCAAAGTGTTGAAGACTAGTACAATGTTTTTCTCTTTACACATTTGGGAACACTTATTTTGGACCCAAAGCTGAAGCATTGCCCATTCCTGTAAATATATAATGCAGACCTTTCCCAAATGTATGTGCCTCTCTGCAAATTGCATTATTCAGAAAAAATGTGAATTCAGGCACATACATAATCCAGTCCTTTAAAAATCATTTAAATATGACTTGTGGATGCATTACATAGAACATTCTTCTATGTAAAATAGTAGCACCAAAATGATAGCATCAAAAACCCTGTCACACAAGAGAGTTACAAGGGGAAAATAGTATACTGCCCTGAGTTTCAGAGAGGAATGGAAAGAGGTGGAAGAAGAGATGAAAGAAGAATACAAATATGATAAATAAGTGTTTAATGAGAGAAAGCTTTGAACAAGCTATAGCATATGAGATTTTATTCTGTTTCCTATCCAAGTCAGATGTCACAGTTATTTTGACAGTACATCTTCAGAGGCCTTTCGACGGCAAGATGTTGTTTTATGATTAAGCTTCCTGCTGGCTTGGTAGAAAGTGAAAAAAAGAAGCAATATCCGATGCACATTATAAAAGGCAGTAGGAGATTAAACCCTGCTCATCACAGATATGTAAAATGAGTCTCTGCCTGTCACTGCTGAGACATTTTTTATTATTCACACAACCTGTCTTCTCTTTCCCATTTTTTGCTCTTCCCACTGGATTGTTGTTCTAAGTGAACTTGTACTCTCTCATGAAATGTGTGTCAAGTTGGTGCAGAAGTTGGTGATAAATTAACAGCTTGCCACACTATCTATAGAAGTCCTGATGTTTATGGGAACTTGGAAGGAGTGATTTTCCTGAGGGAACAGATGCAGCCACAAAACATTATTTCAATGGTTCAAGGCCATTCTATGCCTACCTACCTGGGCAGAAACGGAAGGAGGACTTCGACATGTACTCGGATTTAGTTTGGATGCTACCTGGAACCTTGACAATGTGAAGAGTAAGTGCTAAAATAGGTACCATTTAAATAGGTCCTTCAGAAGTTGAGTTGTACTAAATATTCTTCTGTTGTGGTTGGTTCTGGGCCAGTTCCTGCTCTGAGGACTGTGGGTGTTGGTTTGGGAGAATCCTCACATTATCAGAGACCAGTTTTGCTGCCAACAGCTTTGGACAGTGAGGATTCTGTGTCAAGGGCAGATTCTGGGAGTGAAGCAGGATCAGATGATGAGGTAGCTACAAGCAGCCCATTAGCTAATGACCCCATTAGTGAATCATCATTAGATTCAGAGGAAGAGGGATTCATAGATGCTCGCAGGTGCAGGTTTATGATGAGAAGGGAACAATTGCGCAAGTATTATAGAAAATAAGGGAGAACACCTGTTGCTGGGGCAATTAGGCTAATGGGGCTGCTGATAAATTGCCAGAGTCGCTGAGAGTGTGTGTGGGAGATTATCCCTTTGGAGAGAGATGAGTGTTGTTTGATTTTGGACTGCTTCAGAATTTACAAAGACTTTTTGAATATTTCACAGTTAAGTACACTGTCCCCTAGGAAAAACAAAACAGCCTTGTTTACCATCTGAGGTAGGGCTTTCAAGAGTGGCTTGCAAACAGCCTTCAGTGAACATTATGGAAGTTGGGGAGTTTGGCAACCAGGAGGGAGCCAACCATTTTTCCAATTGAGAGCAGTGATCTGGAGAAACACAAAGCAATTTTGCTTTCCCCCAGCTTGATTCTTTTAGGAACTATTTGCAATATCTTGGATGCATTGCCATTAGTCTACTAGCAACTCCATGGAAACAACCAAATGAGACACCAATGTCCAACACCTTTTAAAGTATTATTTGCTGCATGTAGTGAATTTCATGAGTGGTTTCTCCTTTGTAAATCTTCCTCTCTTCTTTCTTTTAAACTTAATTTTCCATAGCAACAGCAGTTCTTGATCCATCATCATCCTTCTCTACAGTATAATTGAGAAGTATTCATCACAATAGTAGACCTGAAACTGTAACGGAAATCACTATCAAGTACTGTAAGCGGGGCATGAGGTTTAAATATAGATATATATTACTTGAAACTGTTTCTTTTATGAATCAGGTGTTGGATTAAGATTGGGAAGATATCATTCAAATCTGTTCTCAGCTACTGAAACTCAGTCTGGACAACTTTCTCAAACCAAGTGATCTCATGGGATTGCTTTAGGGGCAAAAATAAAGGAAGAACCCACATAAAATGTCTGGAGCCCTTACAGGGGTGATAAAGATATAAATGTACATATAGAACAACAAATTATTTTTCACTTCCTTGTGTGTAAAAATTAACTTACCTTAGTCCACATGAGAAAGCACTTATAATTTTATAATGTAATTATTACTATCAGTCGTAGAATGCATCTATATACACTATTCACTATTTCCCTGAAAATATGTGAAAATCTTCATACATTCACTAGTTTCTCCCCTGCAGTTCTTTATCAATCTTCTTCAGTAGTGGGCTGAAACATACAGTATATGCAATGTTAAGGGCAAAGCTATTTGGTGTAAGCCCCCATTTTTGCATGTTGTTTAATAGTGACATTTTTGTTGGTTCCCCTTATAAAATCAAACACTGATCAGTTTCAAAAGCTGTTGTATCAGTAAATGACATGTAACAATGATTCAAATCTGGGTTACGGTTAGTGTTGGGCAAACTGAACCTACACAATTCGGGTCCGTACTGAATTTTGCGGTGTTCGGCATACTGAACCCTAACCTGAATTTTTTAAAAAAATTCATGCTCCGGTTCGGCGTTTGTGCTGTGCACCGCGAAGTGCTACCGACTCCTCTTCATCTGCTGAGAAGAGGAGGAGAAGCCAGGCACCGGTGGTGGCAGAGGAAGGCGAACACTGGGGAGCTGTTGGCCATTCGGGAGGCTGGGAGGGAGGCACAAAAGGAGCTGGGGAAATCCCATGAAGGGATTCTGTGGGTGGAGCTTTGACGTCACGTATACCAGCAGGTTGCTAAGCATGCCAAGGTGATCACTTCCTGGATTCTGGGGGCGGCACTAGAATAATGGAGGGAGAATGGAATCCAGGAAGTGATCACCTTGGCGTGCTTAGCAACCTGCCGGTATACATGACGTCAAAGCTCTGCCCCCAGAAACCCATCATTTTTTATTTTTACAGATTTTTTATTTTTATTTTTACGAAAAAGGATGCCACAGTGGTGCCACAAGCAAAGGGAGGTCCTTTCATGTAAATTTTTTTTAAAAAAATTTACATGAAAAGACCTCCCTTTGCTTGCGCCGCTGCTGCAGTGTCCTTTTTCGTAAAAATAAAAAAAATTACATGAAAAGACCTCATTTTGCTTGCGGCACCACAAGCAAAAGGAGCTGGGGAATCCCATGAAGAGATTCCGAGGGCAGAGCTTTGACGTCACATATACCGGCAGGTTGCAAAGGATGTCAAGGTGATCACTTCCTGGATTCCATCCTCCCTCCATTATTCTAGTGCCGTCCCCGGAATCCAGGAAGTGATCACCTTGGCGTCCTTAGCAACCTGCCAGTATATATGACGTCAAAGCTCCACCCCCAGAATCTCTTCATGGGATTCCCCAGCTCCTTTTGCTTTATTTTTGCTTTATTTTTACATGAAAGGATGCCGTAGCGGTGCCGCAAGCAAAGGGAGGTCCTTTCACGTAAAAATTGAAAAAAAAATTTACATGAAAGAACCTCCCTTTGCTTGCGGCGCTGCTGCGCCGTCCTTTTTCGTAAAAATAAAAATAAATCAAAATAAAAAATCCGTAAAAATAAAAAAAACAATGGGATTCCAGGGGCAGAGCTTTGACGCCATGGACCGTTCGGTTTCGGGTTCAGGTTCAGCCAAACTTTGCGTGAAGTTCGTCCAAACTCGCCGAACCTGAACACCGTTGGGTTCACCCATCACTAGTTACAGTGCTTGAAAATATGTTGAATAAAGATCATATTGCATAAATAATCCAGATGCAGATAATGACTTGCATAAATTAATCAAAAATTACTGCAAGAATTGCTTAAACACCCTTACGAATATGTGTCTAAAACAAGCTACTAAAGGTGCAAGTTCATTGTTAAGATAACAGTGTGTAGCCTCTTCAGTGTATGTCAAGGGTATTTATTTAAATATTGTAATGAAGCATCAGGATTTCATGGAGCCGATGTCATTTTATGAAAAGTAGTTTCCTGGCAAGCAAGATGTACTGCTTATGTTTTAGAGTTTATATATTAAATCACTTATGTGCATTATTCATAGAATCTATTAGGTTTGTACAAGGTAAAATGGTGAATAATTTTTATATAATACACATATTTTGAGTGCTCTGTCCAAACAATAGATATGGAAACCATTACAAAGTTTTAATTCTCTATTCATCTCTTCTTTCATCATCAAATATGCATCCAATTCACTTGTAATGATTAATACACACTTTAAATATATTGAGAGAAGAATCTAAGAGCATTCATCTTTATGTAAAATTTCCAATAAAATTCACAGTTTGCTTGAAGCTCTTTTTTTTGGGGGGGGGGGGGGTGTCAACTAAAAAACCTCCAGGGATGTAAATGAATAGAAGAAAGAATGAATTTGGTGAAGTACTGCCTTGCCTGTTTCATAATAGCTAAAACTAAAAATGGGAGAAGAGCATTCTGAAGACAATGCATTTGTGCCTTTGCATCATTATCATCTCCTGTTGACTGTCTGGACAAGTTCCTGCAGCTTTCTTGGCAAGATTTTCAAAAGACGTATTCCATTGTCTTCAACTATAGTGAAACAGAGGAGAGCACTACATTAATTATTATTTTGGTGGGGGAAGAATTCTAACATGACAACCCATTGTGAAAACTAGACTCCCTTCCTTCCTTCCTTCCTTCCTTCCTTCCTTCCTTCCTTCCTTTTCAAAATTTTTGGAGACTGGAAAAAAAGAGACTGTTTCAAAGTCACCAACTTGGGTTATGTGATCTGAAGACAGCCCAGAATGTATGTTCTCTAGAGACCAATTCTTCAACCCCTATATTAAACTGAAGACAATATCTGAAGATTAATCCTGAAAGACACTCAACTATCTTGAAATAATAATTTAATATGCCAGTTTAGATCAGCTGCTACCTATCTATTGTATTCACAAACTTGCAAAGGAGAAGAATTCCAATGGCTTCATGTACCAACTGACAATATCTACCAACCATTGCTCCAACATTAATAAATTAAAATACCTCATTTCTAGTAATACATGAAGGAATTTTCTTACTTTTTTGAAGTATACCATTCAACTACAATCCCCAAATTAGGAAATTTATTTATAGTGGAGAAGAATTCCCTGTGCTTATCTGTTGGAAGCATAAGGAGATAATCTACAATGAAGGGGTAATTCATGGCTACAGACAGTGATGGGCTACCAAAATTTTACTACCACACTGTGGTCATGGCTTATGCATTTTGTTTCAACATCTTTCAGTGCAAATTGGGTGCTCTGGGGTGGAGCTCCAAATTTTGCTACCGGTACTGCGCTCCTGACCATACGCGTAGGAGCCCATCACTAGCTACAAATTTGATCTATTTTCCCTCCAGAGTTCAGACTAACACAAAATACAGGCAGAGGCATATATCCAAGTAAGGTAAAAGTTAAGATGATGCTACTTCCACACAAGCAATGGCAAAGTTCCTTTTTATTAGATCTGTTATGGTAAAATGCATGTAAAAGTGAGGTAGGGGTTGAATTCAACTAGCCCTTCCCCCCCTACATTTTTGACCCACTCACCTCATCCACTAAAGAGTTTTTTAATTACAGGTATTTTCATTTCTTAAAACCAACGCCTGATTAGCTTTGTTCCTTTAATTAGTGAGACTGATTTTTTTAATCTCCTTCTGTCATAACTACAAGTAATCCAGTTCCAAGTTTCCATTCAGACTAAGTTAAATTAGAATAGATCTAAATTTGTTTGTGTTAAACTAGGATATTTGGATATTGCACCAAATTTGTAGTCTATGTCCCCAAATATTAAAACGATAGTATTTTCTCTTAGTAGTAATTAAAAATAATAATCTCTGAGTGGGACTGGATCCTCTTGTCATTGTTTCTTATTTTCTTTTTCATCCCTCTATTCTTTAGTTCAAAAGCATCTAGAATATCCTTTCTAGCATGATAGTGTGTAATACAGGATTTCTCTTCTTTTCATGGCAATCCTCCAGATGGCAGGCATCTTTATCCTGGGTTGTTGAAGAGAATTAATGTAGGTCTGTTATCAGATCAAAGTGATTCTTGTGATCAGGCCACCATTAATTGGTCCAGTTGTAGCCTTTAAGGTGAATTTTAAAAACATGGGGTTTAAAAAAATGTTATATAAAAGCTTTCATTCACCATCATCCTGATACGATGAAGACTGAACAATTTGAGTATATTTCATTTAAAATATGGTCTGTACAGTTTAAGTATATTTCATTTAACATATTGTCTCAAGTGATTATTAGAAGATTTGGAAACAATGCAGAAGTGAGCTGAACAAATTCTTGCTTTGTTCAAAAGGCATGCAAACAATAGCAGGCGAAATGTTATGGTGTGGTGTATTTTGCTCAGTTAATGAACTGATTTTGGAAATTAGAGCAATCATTATCTGAAGAAACCTACATTATTTATCTCTATGAGAGCTTCCAGATTGGGCTACCCCCCAAAATTAGCCTCTTTCTAGACCAGGACTGTCAAACTCCTGGCCCGCAGGCCAGATGCATCACGTGTTGTCCACGCCCACACCTGGTTCAGCAAAATGGGAAAATAGCGCCGGCGGACTTACCCGCCGGCAGCGTTTGCAGGAGGGCCGGGCAGACACCGGACTCCTGGCGGCCGCCATCTTGGTCTCAGTCGAAGTCTCGCGAGGTGAGACTTCGGCCGAGAGTTCAGGCTGACGTGGCCTGACTGCTGACAGGTCCGGTCGGGGCTTGCTGGCCCTATTTAAGGGCGCGCAGGCCCGGGCTCGGCCTTCTCGCCCGGACCTTACAGCAGAGCAGACACGCGGCTGTCTGCTCCTGGAGCCTTCAAATCGGAAGCCTCGTCGGAGGCTTGGCAGCGGCTCATTGTGAGCTCCTCGTGGGAGCCCTCTTCAGCGCCGAGGCCTGTGGTCTGCCCCTGTTTGTGGGGCTATCGGGCAGCAACCGCTGTCCGGTGTGAGCCCCCCCTCGCCCCCTATTAACTTATCCCCTCGTGTCGGGGGGATCGCGAGGGCCGCGGTGGGTGCTTTGCGTGTGAGTGGGGGGGGGGTAATCGGTTGTGCGCTTCCCCCCTTGGCAAGGTCAGTAACGGCTGCTTGAGGCCGCCATTTTGGGTGGCCTCGTGGCGCGGTGGCCTTGTCGGCTCTTCTTGCCTCATCGGAGGCCGGAGGTTAGCTGCCAGAGGCAGTTCTCCTTCGGCTTGGGGAGTCAGTTTGGGCTCCCTTTCGTAGGTGGCAGCCCTACTCCTCCTACCCTGCCTTCATAGGCAGTGGTTTTCTTGTGGGGCTGGGGCCTTAGCGGCCTTGGCCCCTGGTTCAAAAAATAGAACAGCACACACCTGCAATGAAGTTGAATCATACATACATAAATAAATAAATAATTAGTTATTTTTCTATATATATATATATATATATATATATATATATATATATATATATATATAAATAAATAAACCCAGAGCGGGATTGGATGCTGCAGCCTGGTGTTGGTGCTCTGCATTGCAGGGCGGGGGTTGCAGGTTCGAGTCCCGCTGCGGGTATGGCCCCTAGTGGTTGTCCAGCCCCGGCAGGTGGCGGCCTTGCCAGGCCCCGTGGGGCTGTGTGTACCCTGGGTGCCTTGTATACCTTCCGGGGCAGTTGAGGTCGTAACACATTCGACCTCCGTTGCACTCCTTCCTTGGCCCGGGCAGGCCTTTGTCCCGCCGGGTTTCGGGGGTGAGTGCAATGGTTTGGGGTCTCCAGCGGGCACCTGTAATCAGGTGTGGTCCCCGCCGGTTACAGCTGCCCTCCCTTGGGCTCCTGCGGCGGCTTTTCCGTTGAGGCCCGGGGTATCTAGGGCGGGTTGTTGGACCCTGCCAGCTTCGGCTGCTATGGCCCTGGCCCCAGTGATGGCTTACCCATCAGGCCTGGGGGGGTTTAGTGTAGGAGCCTTTACGGTTTGGGCAGTCCCCAGTTTGGGGCTCCCATGCCGCTTTCGTTTGGCCTGGGTCTAGGACGGGGAAGGACCGGATGGGTGGGGGTCAGGCGATGCAGCCCCCGCCTGCTGGGGGTAATGGGCCCCAGTTCAATTAATCTTGTTGTTCTTAAGGGTTGGTTAAAAAACTACCACCCTCGCGAGAGAGCAGACGCTCTTCTGCTAGGTTTCCTGAGGGGTTTAGGATCCCTTACAGGGGGGTTAGGAAGGCCTTCGTGTTTGACAACCTTGGTCCGGTTGTGGGACATGACGGCATTGTTAGGGAGAAAATAAAGAGGGAGGCACGGACGAGCGAGTGGTGAATGTTGGTGGATTCACCACTTGTCTTTTCCATAAAGGGAGTCAGTGAATTATTTCATTCCTGACGACCTTTGTTCAGTCCGGTACGCATCCTTTAATGTGGCCGTGGCCATAGTTAGGGAGTGTGGGGTCGGAGCTCTTATGGGTAAATGCGACATTAAATCTGCATTCCGGCTCCTCCCCATTCACCCAGATGGCTCCACCCTCTTTGAGGGCGGTTTCTATGTAGACAGGGCTTTACCTATGGGTTGCTCTGTCTCATGCTCTTTTTTGAGAGATTTAGCACCTTCTTGGAGTGGGCGCTCAGGAGGAACAGTGGTCTGGGTTCGGTCTTTCACTAACGTGAGGATGTCTTGATGGCGGGGCCTGCGTGTTCAGAGCGATGTTTTGCTCCGATGCAGGACTTTAAAGCCCTTTGTGCTCAGTTGGGGGTGCCTCTAGCCCCTGAAAAGACCGAGGGCCCAGCCACCAAGATTGCCTTCCTTGGTGTTGAATTGGACTCAGAGGAGCAATCTTCTAGATTGCCCCTAGATGGGTTAGTCAGGATCCGGCCCATGCTTGATCTTGAGTTGGGCGGCAGGAAGGACACTCCTAGGCAGCTGCAGGAATTAGCGGGGATTTTGAATCTTGCCTGTCGGGTCGTGGTGCCTGGATGGGTTTTTTCCCTGAGGTTGTATAGTGCGATGTAGGGGCTACTTTGCCCCATCATCGTACCCGCTCCTGCGCCGGGGTCAGGGCTGACCTCTGCGTATGGCGGGAATTTTTCGAGTGTTTTACTGGGTTGTCCTTTTGGAGGCATGAGCTTCTTTTAGAAGCTGAGTTGCAGTTGTGTTTGGATGCTGCGGGGACTTATGGCTTTGGGGTTGTGTTAGGTGACCAGTGGGCTGGTCTGTCTGGCCTCCGGAATGGAGGGCCTCCCCCCTGGTTAAGGTCTTAACATTTTAGAGTTTTTTCCCTAGAGCCTTGGAGGGGGCAGTTCGGGGACAGGACTGTGTACTTTTGGTGTGACAACTTGGCAGTGGTCCATGTTGTGAGTGCCCTGTCCTCTAGGAGTGACAGGTTCATGCGGCTTGTCCTCCATTTTGTGCACAGGGCCTTGCTTCTGGACGCTTTGTTTTTGACTAGACATGTCCCCGGGTTGGTATAACAGGATCGCTGTCGCCTGTCCCATGGTCAGTTGTCCAGGTTTTGGACCCTGGCCCCGTGGGCACGTGCGTCGCCTGAGGCTTTTCCCGACCCCCTTGGAGCCTGGGTGGGCTCCGGGGCAGTGGAGAGTAGAGGCCTGCTGGGCTACGGCCCTCTCTGGGGTGCCTGGCACTCTGGGGGCTTAGCAGCTGGCAGGTAAAGAGTTTGGGGATTTCAGGCGGGATAAGGGTTATCCCCTTAGTTGGCCTGCCCCAGTTGTCTACCTGGCCATATTTTGCGTCCAGCTTAGGCAGCGTGGCCTTTCAGTTAGGACTTTTAGGTCTAGGTTAGCCGGCCTCGCCTTTCGGTCCAAGGCGGGGGGTGGGGTTTACTGATTTTTCTGGTGACTTCCGCATTCGGAAGATGGGGGCGGGCTGGGAGAGGAGTCTCCTCCGATGCTCGTCGGGCCCTGATGGTGCAACAGCTTTAGCTGATTAGTCAGGATTTGGACAGTCTGTGGGCCTCTCTGGACGAGGCCTGTCCTTTTAGGGCAGTGGCTTGTGTCAGGTTTGGTGGGGCCCTATGGGTTAGCAAGGCCAGGGCCGTATCGCAGGCTGACGAGTCACCCCGTGCCTTTCATTTCATCCCTTTAGTCTAGTGAGGTTCTAGTTTCCAGGTTTTTTTTGGACAGTCCGGACTCGATCCCGCCGGCTATGGAACGCTCGTTCCATATTGGCGCTGCCACTAGCGCGGAATTACGGTTTCTCGATACGGAGAATTCGGGGAATTCGTCCGCTGGCAGTCAGCGGCCTGTTTTTTAGGGTACGAACGGCCGGCTGTGGGTCCGGGGTGGGTGTTAGGCCAGGTTCACCTTTTAGCCCTCTTCTATGCAACCCCGTCAGGACGAGACCGACGGTGTTGCTCTGGGGTCCTGGAGCGTTTTGGGATAGCCACTCAGCAACAAGTACCGCCGGGGGGGGGATCCAACTGTCGTCGGCAGATGGGTCGTTGTCGTCTGGCTGGGGGAGAAGGGGTGTGCGGCGGGAAAGGTGTTTCTGCCGCTATGGCTGGGAGGGCGGCATCCCATTGCTGCGCCCAGATAGGGCTGGGAGGGCGGCACCCCATTGCTGTGCCCAGTTGGTGCTGGGAAGGCGGCATCCCATTGCTGCGCCCAGTTGGTGCCGGGAGGGCGGCATCCCATTGCTGCGCCCGGTTGGTGTTGGGGGCGGCATCCCATGGCTGCGCTCAGATGCATACTGGGAGGGTGGCATCCCATTGCTGCGCCCGGTTGGTGCTGGGTGGGCGGCATCCCATTGCTGCGCCCAGATAGTGCTGGGAGGGCGGCATCCCATTGCTGCGCCCAGTTGGTCCTGGGAGGACGGCATCCCATTGCTGCGCCCAGATGGTGCTGGGAGGGCGGCATCCCATTGCTGCACCCAGATGGTCCTGGGAGGGCGGCATCCCATTGCTGCGCCCAGATGGTGCTGGGAGGGCGGCATCCCATTGCTGCACCCAGTTGGTGCGGGGAGGGCGGCATCCCATTGCTGCGCCCAGTTGGTGCTGGGGGGCGGCATCCCATTGCTGCGTCCAGTTGGGCTGGGAGGGCGGCATCCCATTGCTGCGCCCAGATAGTGCTGGGAGGGCGGCATCCCATTGCTGCGCCCAGTTGGTGCTGGGAGGGTGGCATCCCTTTGCTGCGCCCAGTGGGTGTTGGGGGCGGCATCCCATTGCTGCACCCAGATGTGTGCTGGGAGGGCAGCATCCCATTGCTGCGCCCAGATGGTGCTGGGAGGGCAACATTCCATTGCTGCACCCAGATGGTCCTGGGAGGGCAGCATCCCTTTGCTGCGCCCAGGTGGTGGGTCTTGCACCTCGGTGGCAAGGACCTGTGTGGGCCTGGGGGTCTCCTTTGGATCTGTCAGGCTCGCGAAGACCTGCGGTGGCTTCGCACTGTGTGGCCCACCATGCAAGTGGTGTGGTCTGGATCCTCCCGGGGATCACTTGGTGGGACGCCATCTTCCTTAGGGCCCTTCACCAGGTTAGACGTGGAGTCATTAAGGCCCCGGGTACGGTAGTCAGAGAGTTGGGTGGGGTGGTAGTGGCCCATCCCCTCATCACCATAGATCAGCTGTGGCTTTACCTGGCTGCTGGTCTTCCTCTGTCAGAACAGAAGAACACCATTTTTCTTACAGGACCTGCAGGGGTCTCTGCGTGAGCTGGCGCAGTTAGAGGGGGGAGTCGGGGGGCCAAGATAGAGATCTGACCCCCGCTCCGTGGCAGGTTAGGGGCGGAAAACTGGGTGGTGGTTTAGCAACTGCGTGTTCTCCTTTGGGCATCTTTGGGGATGATTGACAGGTTCTCTCCAGGCTTGTGGTGGAAGCGACCTGAGCAGTTGGGGGGAACCTGTCTTTGGGTCACGCACCTTTAAGTCCCCTGTTAGGGGTTAGCCGGCGGGACCCCCCTCATGCAAGTGCATGGCAGGGTCTCAGGTGAGGGAGGGGTCCCTCACCTGGACTAGCATGGAGCTACGCCCATAAGTTGCCCAGGAAGTTTATCTGACGTCATTTTCCGCCCCGGAAGCATTTGTTTGACCCTGCAGGTCCATTGTTTGGGTCATAGTTGTGTATGTTAATTTATGCTAATTAAATTGAATAAATTATGCTAATTTATTATTAATAAAATGACCCAGTTTAAATCCAGCTCTTGTGTCCATGTCGTTACTCCGTCTCTTCTGCAAACTCCTAATATGTCATGTGATGCTTCTGTGACGATATGAGTTTGACACCCTGTTCTAGAATCTTAGAAGTTTCATTGTGAAATGTTGGAGGTTAATTGTAAAAAAAAAGAGAGCAAAAGAGAGAGAGATTGTGTCACTGTATTTCTATGGAGTTTCTCTTTGGAAACCATAAACAGTTGGCTATGGGTCTATGTGATATTTTTCCTTCCTAAAATTGAAAAACTGCTTCTATTCAAACAGACAACATCACTGGTCTGTGTTAAACTGTGTTCTATGAGAACACAGTTTAAACATAAATTATAAAGCCACCAGCATTTCTGAAAGCTTATTTTTACATCAAGGGTAATGGATGGTTTCATGCTTTGTCATGTTTAAAGGAGACACCCAAATTAACTGAATTTGACTAACTGAGTAGGCATTGATTTCAGAGAATCTACTTTAAGTGTGACAAAGACTGGATGCAATCCAATGTGTTTTTGTAATGTTGAATCTTTCAAATTCAGTGTTCAGATGATAATTGCTATTTGGAACATTTGCTTTTATTACACACAACTATATATTGTGGAGATGGCATCAGCTGCTTGGCTATATAAGGAGAATGGTGGACAATTGTAAAAACAAACAAAATTATCAATGAGCCATCACATTCTTGGAGCATATTCTCTACCAAATATTCCCTGCCAAGTATTCCAGATGTTAATCAAGATCTCAGAATTAATAGATGGCAGTATGATACAAACAGTTCCATTTTCACTGCTTTGTTCCTACTGAATTTTAAATATCCATTGAATATATTGGGTTTCTTTTTACTGTTTGTGGGAAATTACATAGTCAGTAATTGTTCTGGACAGAGTCCACATTTCTTTTTATAAAATTTTATCCAACAAACAGTGCACAGTTTGTGCTAATTCTCTAACTTTCCAGTCAGAAGTATACATTGCTTTAATTAATTTTCTTGATAATCCATGAATGTGTAATTTCCCATCAGTGTGTATATTTTTTTACTAATAAATATCTGTAGCTGGTTATTTGGGTCACAAGAACAGTCAAAATGATGGAGACTCTACTCAAAAAGAGGATAAATCAGCACCTAAAAAACAATAACTTATTGGACCCAAATCAGCATGGCTTTACTGAAGGCAAATCATGTCAGACTAATCTCATTGATTTCTTTGACTATGTTACAAAGGTGTTGGATCAAGGTGGTGCCGTGGATATTGCCTATCTGGACTTCAGCAAAGCCTTTGATACGGTTCCACATAAAGAGTTGATAGATAAATTAGTGAAGATTGGACTTAATCCCTGGATAGTTCAGTGGATTACAAGCTGGCTGAAGCATAGACTGTGATGGTTGGAGTGGGTGGGGTTGTGGTATGCATGAGATGAATGAAAATAGTACGAACGACAGATTTGGCCCACCTGACGCTCGGGAGACAGGGGAGGAAGGGGCACTGATCTCTGGGGTGGCAGAGGGTCGGAATATTCCAGTGTTGCTGGGGAGAGGCAGATATGGCGGGGGCCACAGAGTTAGCCGTTCCAGGGGAACGGGGGATCATTGCTTAATAACGATCCCTTGTTCTGACTCTGTGAGCCCAATCTTGGGTACTGGTGATGAATGTAACTCTGGCCCTGGGCTCAGGTTGCTGCTATTCAATGCCAGGTCGGTGGTAAATAAAGCTCTCCTCATCCGGGATTTGATCCTGGATGAGGAGGCCGACCTGGCATGTATTACTGAAACCTGGCTGGGCCCAGAGGGGGGTGTTCCTCTCTCTGAAATTTGCCCAGCTGGGTTTCAGATATGGCATCAACCTCGACCCCAGGGAAGGGGGGGAGGAGTGGCTATTGTAGCCAGGGAGAGCCTTTGCCTACGTGGACTCATTGCTCCGGAAATTGCGGGTTGCGAGTCTCTCTTGATGAAGTTGGACTTAGGGGTTCAGGTGGGCTTATTTCTCACGTACCTGCCTCCCAGCTGCGTGTCAAAAGCCCTGCCTGTGCTACTCGAGGAGGTAGCCGGGTTGGCGGTGGAGTTCCCCAGACTTATTGTCTTGGGGGACTTCAACCTGCCGTCACTCGGCGAAACCTCGGGGTTGGCACAGGAGTACATGGCCACCATGACAGCCATGGACCTGACTCAAGTAGTACGGGGTCCGACTCATGAGGGGGGGCACGCACCTGACATGGTATTCCTTTCCGAGCAATTGAGCAATGGTCTGAGACTAAGGGGCTTAGAAGCAGTGCCTTTCTCATGGTCAGACCATTTTCTACTACGGCTTGACTTCCTGGCTCCAATCCTTCCCCGCAGGGAGGCGGAACCAATGAAGATGTTCCGCCCCAGACGCCTAATGGATCCAGAGGGTTTCCAGACGGCGCTTGGGGTTATTCCAGAGGCACTCATCCACAGTTCGGCAGAGTCTCTTGCAGAGGCCTGGAATACGGCTGCTGCGGAGGCTCTCGACCGGATTGCGCCTTTGCGACCTCTCCGTGGCGCTAGACCCCGTAGAGCTCCATGGTTCAACGAGGAGCTCCGGGAGTTGAAACGCCAAAAGAGACGTCTAGAGAAGCGATGGAGGAAGAGTAGGTCTGAATCTGATCGAACACTTGTAAGAGCTTTTATTAAGACTTACAAAGTGGCGCTCAAGGCGGCAAGATGCGCGTACCATGCCGCCTTGATTGCATCAGCGGAATCCCGCCCGGCCGCTCTGTTTAGGGTGACCCGCTCCCTTCTTAACCAGGGGGGAGTTGGGGAGCCCTTACAGAGTAGTGCCGAGGACTTTAACACGTTTTTCGCTGATAAAGTCGCTCGGATCCGAGCCGACCTCGACTCCAATTGTAAAACAGAGTCGACTGACAACGAGTCAGTCGAGGTGACTGGGGCACGTACTTGTCCACCTGTCTGGGAAGAGTTTGATCTGGTGACACCTGATGAAGTGGACAAGGCCATTGGAGCTGTGAGTTCCGCCACCTGTTTACTGGATCCGTGTCCCTCCTGGTTGGTTTCGGCCGGCAGGGAGGTGACACGGAGCTGGGCCCAGGAGATTACCAACGCTTCCTTGGGGAGGGGAGTTTTTCCATCACTCTATAAAGAAGCGCTTGTGCGCCCCCTCCTCAAGAAGCCCTCCCTGGACCCAGCCGTACTTAACAACTATCGTCCAGTCTCCAACCTTCCCTTTATGGGGAAGGTTGTCGAGAAGGTGGTGGCACTCCAGCTCCAGCGGTCCTTGGAAGAAGCCGATTATCTAGGTCCCCGGCAGTCGGGTTTCAGGGCCGGTTACAGCACGGAAACCGCTTTGGTCGCGTTGATGGATGATCTCTGGCGGGCCCGGGACAGGGGTTTATCCTCTGTCCTGGTGCTCCTTGACCTCTCAGCGGCTTTCGATACCATCGACCATGGTATCCTTCTGCACCGTCTGGAGGGGTTGGGAGTGGGAGGCACTGTCCTTCAGTGGTTCTCCTCCTACCTCTCTGGCCGGTCGCAGTCGGTGTTAGTGGGGGGCCAGAGGTCGACTCCTAGGTTTCTCCCTTGTGGGGTGCCTCAGGGGTCGGTCCTCTCCCCCCTGCTATTCAACATCTACATGAAACCGCTGGGCGAGATCATCCAAGGACATGGGGTGAGGTATCATCAATATGCGGATGATACCCAGCTTTACATCTCCACCCCATGCCCAGTCAACGAAGCGGTGGAAGTGATGTGCCGGTGCCTGGAGGCTGTTGGGGCCTGGATGGGTGTCAACAGACTCAAGCTCAACCCGGATAAGACGGAGTGGCTGTGGGTTCTGCCTCCCAAGGACAATCCCATCTGTCCGTCCATCACCCTGGGGGGGGAATTATTGACCCCCTCAGAGAGGGTCCGCAACTTGGGCGTCCTCCTCGATCCACAGCTCACATTAGAACAACATCTTTCAGCTGTGGCGAGGGGGGCGTTTGCCCAGGTTCGCCTGGTGCACCAGTTGCGGCCCTATCTGGACCGGGACTCATTACTCACAGTAACTCATGCCCTCATCACCTCGAGGTTCGACTACTGTAACGCTCTCTACATGGGGCTACCTTTGAAAAGTGTTCGGAAACTTCAGATCGTGCAAAATGCAGCTGCGAGAGCAGTCATGGGCTTACCCAGGTATGCCCATGTTTCACCATCACTCCGCAGTCTGCATTGGCTGCCGATCAGTTTCCGGTCACAATTCAAAGTGTTGGTTATGACCTTTAAAGCCCTTCATGGCACTGGACCAGAATATCTCCGAGACCGCCTTCTGCCGCATGAATCCCAGCGACCGATTCGGTCCCACAGAGTGGGCCTCCTCCGGGTCCCGTCAACTAAACAATGCCGGTTGGCGGGCCCCAGGGGGAGAGCCTTCTCTGTGGCGGCACCGGCCCTCTGGAACCAACTCCCCCCGGAGATCAGAACTGCCCCTACTCTTCCTGCCTTCCGTAAACTCCTCAAAACCCACCTTTGCCGTCAGGCATGGGGAAACTAAACATCTCCCCCTGGGCACGTTGAAGTTATATATGGTATGTCTGTATGTGTGTATGTTAGTACAGGGGATTTTCTTAAACTTATAATATTTTAATTAATTGGATTGTATTGGATTGTTTTTCACTTGTTGTGAGCCGCCCCGAGTCTTCGGAGAGGGGCGGCATACAAATCCAAATAATAAATAAATAAATAAAATAATAAATAGACATCAGAGAGTTATTGTTAATGGCGAGTATTCTGAGCAGAGACAGGTTACAAGCGGTGTGCCACAAGGGTCTGTTCTGGGTCCTATTCTTTTTAATATGTTTGTGAGTGACATAGGGGAAGGTTTGGTAGGGAAGGTTTGCCTATTTGCCGATGACTCTAAAGTGTGCAATAGGGTTGATATTCCTGGAGGGGTCTGTAATATGGTAAATGATTTAGCTTTACTAGATAAATGGTCAAAGCAATGGAAACTGCAGTTTAATGTTTCCAAATGTAAAATAATGCACTTGGGGAAAATGAATCCTCAATCTGAGTATTGCATTGGCAGTTCTGTGTTAGCAAAAACTTCAGAAGAGAAGGATTTAGGGGTAGTGATTTCTGACAGTCTCAAAATGGGTGAGCAGTGTGGTCGGGCAGTAGGAAAAGCAAGTAGGATGCTTGGCTGCATAGCTAGAGGTATAACAAGCAGGAAGAGGGAGATTGTGATCCCATTATATAGAGCGCTGGTGAGACCACATTTGGAATACTGTGTTCAGTTCTGGAGACCTCACCTACAAAAAGATATTGACAAAATTGAACGGGTCCAAAGACGGGCTACAAGAATGGTGGAAGGTCTTAAGCATAAAACGTATCAGGAAAGACTTAATGAACACAATCTGTATAGTCTGGAGGACAGAAGGAAAAGGGGGGACATGATCGAAACATTTAAATATGTTAAAGGGTTAAATAAGATTCAGGAGGGAAGTGTTTTTAATAGGAAAGTGAACACAATAACAAGGGGACACAATTTGAAGTTAGTTGGGGGAAAGATCAGAAGCAACGTGAGGAAATATTATTTGACTGAAAGAGTAGCAGATGCTTGGAACAAACTTCCAGCAGACGTGGTTGGTAAATCCACAGTAACTGAATTTAAACATGCCTGGGATAAACATATATCCATCCTAAGATAAAATACAGGAAATAGTATAAGGGCAGACTAGATGGACCATGAGGTCTTTTTCTGCCGTCAGTCTTCTATGTTTCTGTGTTTCTAAGTTCATGTGACGCAGAGATAAAAATTTCAAACAAAATACTTTTCATGTCTAGAATCTGACAAGAAAGCCATAGAATGGTGAAGTATTGTCAGCACTAGAGTGCAGTGCTCCCCATCACCTTTTAAAGTCTCCCGCCACCATCCTGTGAACTCACCCCCCAACTCTACCCAAAGCCTCGCTCCCAGACAGCTGACAATCTAATCCTGGCTAGCATTTTCCTGGCTTTCCAAAGTGCATATTTTCTTGCAGCCCCACCTCTCAGCTGAGTGTCAGGCCCACTTCTCATCTTAGAGACAGGGATGATGTCATCAACTGTAAAGATCATGGTGTCTCAAAAGCTATCTCATCCCTGAGAATAATGGCATGGGAAGCTTCTTAGAAGGGACCCTCCTAGTTTCCAGCTAATGCTTACAGACTTGTGAGATTCTATTGCTGTAACCTCACAATAATGGTGGTAGTAACACTCCTGGTTTGTGCTTCTTGTCTGGACTACTTATAAGGATTTATAGTACTCCCCCATTGACACTGCCTTCATTCATCTCACCAGTCATGGTCCCCACCTTAATATCTATGCCCTCCATCATTTATTTATTATATATTGAAACACTATTCCTTTCTATTTTAATTATTTATCTTAAATAAAGCACCAAAAGTCTAATAAAATTAATACAGAGAGTGTTTGCAATGATTGGTTCAATGAAGCAATTATAGCAGTGGTGAAATCTAAAAATATTCCTTACCAGGTCTGTGGGCATAGCTTGTTTGGTGGGCGTGGCTTGGCGGTCAGGTGACTGGGTGGGCATGAACAACTTGTAAATTGTGGTGAAACTCACTTAAGAATGCTCTTATTTACCAACCAAACTTTGGGCTCAATTGTAGTCATAAGCCTCCTTCCTTCCTTCCTTCCTTCCTTCCTTCCTTCCTTCCTTCCTTCCTTCCTTCCTTCCTTCCTTCCTTTTTTTCTTTCTATGTGGACATGCCCAGCAGCAGTGGTGGCAACAGAACATGCTTGGGATGGTGGTGGCTTCCAATCTCCACAGTTTCTCCCCCCACAGCCTCTTTCATGCCCTGGCTTTCTACTCCATTCCTGCCTTCTCCAATCTCCAGTTCATTCCCGCACACCCAGGCTTTCTCGCCATGTACCCAGGCTTTTCCCCCCAGGCTTTTTCATTTGTGCAATAAAGAGATACCTGAAAAGGGTGGAAACTGAAGAGAACAGGGAAGGCATAAGTGGCAGAAATTCAAGAGAAATCTAGGGCACTGTGGGAGGAGAAAAGTAGGGTGCACTGGCAGGGAAACTGCAGAGATCAGTGAAACATCCAAGAGCAGTGCCTTGCAGGGTGAGTGAACGGCAACTGGGGAACTAGGGGCATGGCCAGCCACCTGTCGCTACCAGTTCAGCAAACCACCGGTAGCCTACTGGTACACCTGAATCAGTCCGCATTTTTGGAATCAGCTCCCACAGAGATTCGCACAGCCCTTGTGAGATGAAATCCAAAGCCATCCTCACACATGGGACCATCCAGAAGTTATTAATATGGACTGGAATATAAACTTATCTGCCTGCAATCTATCAATTGCATGAATCAACATAATTGTAAGTAAAGATTGTATTTTTCATCTTTATGAAGGAGTGGTCATTCATTGCTAACAAATGGGATTCTGAACCACTTGTTATTTCTTGCCATGCTAACTCCGCTGCAAATTAAGCCAGCTGAACTCTGCTAATATAAATAATATTAATAATAATCAAAATACCCAACAGCCCTCGCCTTCCACAAGAGTTTAAGATGCATTTATGCCACCAGGCTTGGAGCTATTAGACTCTAGCCCCCTGGCTGACAAATGTAATGTAAGTTTGTTGTGTGAATGGTAATGATTGATTTTAATATTATTGGGGTTTTTAGAGTAACTTGGATTAGGATGCTCACAATGTTTTTTTATGTGTTGTAAGTCACCCTGAGTCCTCGAAGAGGGGCAGCATATAAATCCAATTAATAAAATAAATAAATAAATTTCAGCTCCGAATCATAGCACACTTGCCCATTTGCACTTTTGTCCTTTTAGAAGTGGCGTTTTCATGATACAGAATAGGACCTTTAAATAACTTGACTCTCTTAATTCAAAATACTGATTAAGAAAACATAGGAAGACATTATTTTATACAACACAGTTGACATTTCTGGCAAGCCAGTTTTTCCCAGGCTGATCTCCTGCCCACTATGGGCTGTATGACAATGACTTCTATTTGCAATTTACATTCTGATGGCAAACATCCAAATTATTTTATCATCTAAATTGAATACTGTACATTGATTCTATTTTGCAATTTTAATCTACCAATTGAAATGACTTAGCAGTGAATGATCAAGGTTGCCAAGGGAAAGGCTTCTAGGCTTACTAGAAGATTTATTAAGATTTGCTGGTTGGGGAAATATTGCCATATTTTTCAAACAAAAGGTATAAAATGCTCATTGTTCTCCCTTCCCTCTTAGTTTGGGCTAGATAGATTAATTCAATATTTGCAAAGGCTCAAGGAATGTATAGAAATAGCAAAAGCATTTCGTGTCGCCTTCCAGATCCACATAACAAATGAAAACACTCAGCAACCAAAGAACAAGGTTGTAGCTATTTATCTTCAGCATTCTGGCACGTACTCACAATCACTCAATGTAATCAAATGAAATGTTATCAGTGCCAGTTTGCTAGTCACCTACCACCACTTTTAAATTACTGTGCTCTGCCCTGTGCACCCACCTATCAGCATCACCTCCTCCCATTAAGAAATTTGTTGGAAAATTTCCTAATAATAATAATAATAGTTTATTAGATTTGTATGCCGCCCCTCTCCGCAGACTCGGGGCGGTTCACAACAATAATAAAACAATGTACAATGTGACAAATCTAATGTTTAAAAGAAAACACATTAAAAACCCAACATTTATTCACCATGCAACACAAGCATACCATACCATACTATATAAGCTTAGGGGAAATGTCTCAATTCCCTCATGCCTGGCGATATAGGTGGGTCTTAAGCAATTTATAAAAGACAAGGAGGGAGGGGGCAGTTCTAATCTCTGGGGGGAGTTGATTCCAGAGGGCTGGGGCCACCATAGAGAAGGATCTTCCCCTGGGGCCGACCAGATGACATTGTTTAGTCGACAGGACATGGAGAAGACCAACTCTGTGGGACCTTATCGGCCGCTGGGATTCGTGCAGCAGAAGAAGGTCCCGGAGGTATTCTGGTCCGATGCCATGTAGGCCAAGATTAGGAGGCTAAAATCTTTTCCCACTCAGCTTGGCTGTTGTCCAAGTGGGCCTCTCAGCTGAACTGCCTCCTGATGATACCCCCGCAGCAGTAACTAGAGTTCAGACAGTAGCAAACAGAGCTGCCTCCTGATGACTCCCCCACAGCAACAGTTGGAGTTCAAGCAGTAGCAACTAGTGGTCAGACTGAATGGCAGCCCTGACACTTTGGGACTGATATTTAGATTGATATACTGCCTCACAGTGCTTTACAGCACTCTCTGGGTGATTTACAAAGTAAACATTATTTGCACATTGTCCCCAATCCCTAGTTTATTGATCATGGAAGGATAGAAGGCTGAGTCAATCTTGAGTCCCTTCAGAATCGAACTCTGTGGGGAAAGTTTGCCTGCAATATTCCACTGTGCCACCAGGGTTCCTGGTGTATCAATAACCTATTGCAGATTAGTGCAATAGAACAGCATGAACATGCACCAAAATGGCACTGTAAATTATTGCCTTGGGGTAGAGAAGCATGAAGTTTTATATTATACCAAAGTTTAATTCAGGCATTTCCTGTATCATACAAGAGTAGATACTCCTGAATGGAAGAGCTTACTTTACATTTAGAGGATTTTTGCATGAATCAAAACCCTGAATGTTTAGTCTTCTACATTTTGTGTGAAATCTATATGAGAACAGTGGCAGGATCTCCTGTAAGTTTAGCCCTGCTCCATAGAGGTCCTTGAAATGAGTTATTGAGACCACAAAATTAGTGCATTTCTCTATATGCAAGGGGATATGTATTTGCGCTGGAGGTGGAATAAGAATACAGACACCAAGAGCTAGGTTTAAATGGGTCACTTTATTAAAGTTAAATGAACTTTAACTTAACCAGGAGCTGCAAAGGCCACTAAAAAATTTGCGGCAGAAATAATTCATGAATAATCTTCCTGGGCAACTATGGGCATAGCTCCTTGCTGAACAAGATGATGGTACCACACCTTCACCTGGTTCCTGGCCATGCCTTGATGTGTGGGAGGGCTCACCATCCCATCCCCTTCTGGTTATTGGGATAGGTGAGTCTCAAGGGCACTCCCTCTCTAATTGCCCCAGCCACATGATACCTTGAGCTCCTGGCGAGAGATTGCCCATCATCTTTCAAAAGATACCCTAAAGGAGAACATGCAGTTGCTACCACTGCCCATTTCCACCCCTAACCTGCCAACCCCAGTGACCAAAGGGAAGCCAATTATCAAATTGTGACTAAATGCATCACACCCCCTAACCAGTCCATCCTCACTCCCCAGTGTGGAATAGGTGAAAAAACGGTTGCCACTAAAATGCTGAGACGGCAAAAAATCCCTATTCGGCCCCCATGGGCGACCCTTTCAAGGCACACTGTAAGATAGGGAAGGTGGGCAGGTGTCCGCTTCTTCAGGAGCTGGAGGCAGAAGAAAGAATGCCTGAGGCGAAGCCCTATTTATAGGATTCGCCCAGGCAAGCCCTGGCACTTAAACCAGCGCGCAGGAGCGTGAAGTCAGGCAACAGTGATCTCATGATAAATCGCGAGATCACAGCCTAATTGGCTAAGCACCAAGCCCATGTCCTCCCTGCAAAAGAACATCTGAAAAGAAATAATAGGTTAAGTATACAAAGAAAGGTGGAGCCACCAAATTATCCAATCTGTTCTTATATATGTATCAATTTCATTAGAAACCTGGCTGAAGTCTTTCTTTGACTAATATGATTTTTGATGTTATTTAATCAGCAGGGTATTCTTTGGTTCTAATTTCCATATCATTTGCTGTGACAATTTTTTAGATTTGATCTTCATCTACTTATTAAAGGGAATAAAGAAACAAAAAAAATCACTGTTAAAAGCAGCCAGATATATTTCCCAGGCCAGATTTATGATCACATTCAATATTCAGCAACTATATATATTGCAGAAGTGAGCTCCTGATTTAAATATACATATATCTATTGTCACATAATACTTTACAAATTCGCTATCAGGCTATAAGAATGGAGTTAAATGTTTTTCAGCCTTTATAATATTTATAAACATTTCTATCAACCATAATTATACAAGGTTATATATTTGATTTGTGAATGTATTGGGTGTGATTGCAGAACTTCTCCACAAGTTGCCACAAAAATGCCATTAAACAAATGTGATAGAGAAAATCAATAAATGCATAGTAAATGCAACATACTAATGTAGTGAAGATAATTTTATTTCAGCTTTATTTTTAAAATGTGTACTCCAGCTATTATCAAAAGATTGCTAAGTATAAACAAAGCTCTTCTAAATGCAATCATTTACTTATAGCATCAATTTACACAATATCTTTATCTAGGTTTATATATCATCAACCCATTGTTGTTAACAGCTACCTCTTTAACATTTTTCATACCTCTGTGACTTAATTTCATGAAATGTTTACATCTTATATATCTTTTTATTGCCAAATTGTTTTCCACTCCCCCCTCCCCCGAACATAATTCAAGGTAGAAAAGCTTGATTGTAGAATCCTTGAGACTAGGACTATGTCTTTCCTTCATGTTAGATTCACATGTAAATGAAGAGGTCAGTCATAGGAACAGTTCAACACCTTTATTTCTATTGGCTAGAACAAATACAGACTACTGTCAGGTTGCAGGAAAGTCACTTTTAAGGGCTTCCCTGAAACCTGCTAGTCACTTTTTTCCACTGATTGAATTAGCCAATCAGTGGCAGCTATGCAAATTCATACTTTGTACCCCTCCACTCTTAGTTTCTCTACTGCCAATCGAGAACCAACATAGGTCATGTAGTCAAGTAAATAAACAGGGCCTGAATAGTCCTACTGGACATGCACAATTCAATTCCTCAGGAGTCTTTGACTGGAGCAGCTGTGCTCCTCCATCAGGTTGTGGAAAAATCTGGAACCAGCCTCCAGGCATGGCAGCTCAAATCTCTATGCCTATGCCCTCTGGTCCTGGTTGACATTGCTGGACTCCAGGGGCTGCAGGTAGGTGTTCAAGCCTCAGGGCTTTAGAGTAGGTTTCTCTAGATAGGGCCTGGTTCCCATTGTGGTTTTCTGGGTGATCCTCATTGCATTTGTCTCGGCAGACACTTGAGTTGCCCCTATATGATCACTGAGGCTCTGGTGGTATAGAGGTCTCCGGTTGGTGAAATCAGGATTCTCATAACTGACTTCTGAGTTGGTCAATGTGTGTCTGCCATACTCAGCTATCATCTAGCTTGACTTTATACTATTTAGACCTGGTGACTTCAATGATGGTGGCTTTCATCCACTTGGGATGCCCAGCAAAGTTTTGTGCAAAGACTAATTTGTCAATGACCAGTGTGTGTGTTAAGTTTCAAGTTTCAAGTTTAATCAGATTTGTATGCCGCCCCTCTCTGCAGACTCGGGGCGGCTCACAGCAATAGCAATACAATGTAAAACAAATCCAATATTTAAATTACTTTAAAAAACACCACAAATTAAAACCAATCATACACACTAGCGTACCATGCATAAATTTTATAAGCCTAGGGGGAAGGAACATGTCAATTCCCCCATGCCTGACGACAGAGGTGGGTTTTAAGGAGCTTACGAAAGGCTAGGAGGGTGGGGGCAACTCTGATATCTGGGGGGAGTTGGTTCCAAAGGGTCGGGGCCGCCACAGAGAAGGCTCTTCCCCTGGGTCCCGCCAAACGACATTGTTTAGTTGACGGGACCCGGAGAAGGCCAACTCTGTGGGACCTAACTGGTCGCTGGGATTCGTGCGGCAGAAGGCGGTCCCGGAGATATTCTGGTCCAGTGCCATGAAGGGCTTGCTGGATTCTAGGTGTGTCTCCAGGTTATAAGTGGGATTTAGCCTGTCCAGTTAGGATCTTAGTTGCCATTCCATTAGCATTTCTGCAGGATTCTGATTAATGGCAGCGCACAGAGTGATGTGTTGTGCCAACAGGAACTGGTTGATCTGCTCCTGCCAGTTCCTCAGCCCATTCTAGTGAGAATCTCTTTTGGCATTCTCACCATTCTCTCTATTTGGCCATTGCTAGCTGGACTGAATGGTGAGAGAAGCTCATGCCTTATTCCGAGATTGGTCAGGAATGCTTCCATTACCAGTTGGCTGTAATTCTGCTTAGCTGGTGACAAGGTATTTTAATAATAGGTGATGGGGTCTTCTGAGCTGTTGGGTAATTGGTGGCTGAGGACTGCCCCCACTCCAAAAGGTGAAGTGACACACATTAGCACTAGGGGAGAGGTCTCACTCAGGAGGCTGTTGGAGTAAAGCAAATCCTTTACGGTGGCAAAAGCATTGGCCTCCTTTTGTCTCCATGGCTGTCTTCCCCAGGAGCCAATGGCAGGCTCAGTGAGAGTTGCCTTCTGTTTTAGAATAATGGCATAGCAGTTTAGTAAGCCCAGAAAAGCTTGTAACTCTGCCTTCTTCCTGGAGTTCAGTGTCTCTTTTATTATTTATGAACTCACAATTGGATTTGATTTCCTGGAGTTTATGTTGGTGCTGACAGTAACAATCATTTCTGCCGATCATCAGAGGGGCTGAAGGTTAGTAATGTTCTTGTAGCTTGGCTTGTCCACCATATG
Organism: Erythrolamprus reginae; assembly: GCF_031021105.1. Lineage (NCBI taxonomy): Eukaryota > Metazoa > Chordata > Lepidosauria > Squamata > Dipsadidae > Erythrolamprus > Erythrolamprus reginae. The sequence continues at coordinate 108,842,733 of NC_091952.1, read as the reverse complement.
TGAGGAAGGGAAGAGAGAGCCCTCTTCCTGTTGTCCAGTAGATCCTGGAAATTATTTGCCTCCAGAAGCATGCAAAAACAAGACATGTAGGTTCATCATTCTTCTGTCTTTGGATCAAAGAAGGCTGAAGCTGGAGATGTTTGTGTAGTTGTCCTCTAGTTTGGCTGGACAGGTTGGTGCTTGCTTCTAAGATAAAGTGACCAGATTATAACCCCAGTAAAGCGGGACACCATTGCTGGGGGGGGGGGGTGATGCCCAGATGCCTGATGCCCTCACTTTCCTGTTTCTTTGCTCCCTGGCTTTAAGCCCACTCTCCTCTCCTTTCATCCAGAAAGAAAACCTGTCACAAAACAATGGCTCTCTCCCACATGCCCAGACAACCCTCTGCCCTTCCCAGACAACGACCAGCCCCCTTCCAACTCCCCAAGGACAGAACTCAGCATTTTGCTAGTGTGAGAGGCAGAAGGAGGGATGGTCCAGGGGGGGATAATTCAGCTGACCCTCCACTGGCTGTTCAGCAGGCAGCTGCCGGGAGAAGGAGCCCTGCCCTGGGAATGCTGGGTCGTACCAAGTCCGGGAAGGGATTAATGGGGGGGGGGGCAAAGAAAGTCTTTGCACCCTTTAAGATGGGGGGGATTGAGAGCCCTCAAAGCTGCAGCTAATTAAACACTCCAGGTGGTGCTGGTCTTCTTGCAAGCTTACCTGGATGCAGGTAAAGAAGAAAAAGGGATGTTGACACTTTTATTCTACCCCCAAGAGAACATTTGTTTCCCTTCCATGCTCCCCCTTCCAAGAGCTTCCAACTTTGTGCTGTTGCTGCTGCTGCTCTTCCCCCTCCTTCCTCCAGCCATTTCTGCCCCGTCCAATGGCTGCAACACCAAAGCGAGAGAAATCCACCCCCGCAGTGGCTGATCTGCCCCTCCCAAGAATGGCTTTCCTGTGCCCACTGGCCCCGCCCACCTACCTTGCCAACTTCTGCAGGGAGGGGCTGAAGGCAGATGCCTCACCCCACAAGAACCCTAGAGTAAGGTGACCAGACATTCCATTTTTAAAAAATTGGGACTTTTTGAAAACTCTGCAGGACGCGGGGCAAATTGTGCAAAAGCGGGATTGTCCCACCAAAAGCAGGACATCTGGTCACCTTATTCTAAAATGGCCATGGATGCCAGAAGGTGCCTTTGTCCTGAAGTCTTCTTCAACCACCTTCATTGCCAGTGTTAGATTCATGCGTAAATGAAGAGGTGACTCACAGGAATAGTTCAGCACTTTTATTGTCTATTAGCTAGAACTAATAGAGACTGCTGTCAGGTTGCAAGGAAGCTGCCTTTAAGGACTTCCATGAAACCTGATAGCCACTGACAGAAGTTTATTTCTTCTGCTGCTGAATTAGTCAACCAGTGGCAGATATGCAAATTTGTACTCTGTAAGCACATTTGGGCATGTGTGCCTTGCGGTACAACTCACTTCATTTAAATCAACACCTTGTTCTACAGCTTAGTTATCTTTTACTTTAAAAAAAACATATAATGTTGTTTGCAGAGTTTTTATATTATATTTGGTTAGGCTTATAGCACTTCTCCCCCCCACCAAAAAACACACTACTTTTATACAAAATCTAAACAATGATTGGAATTATGAAAGTTCTGTCTTCAATAGAATTGTCTGGCAATCCTGGCTATTGATGGGAGTAAGTCTGCTAGAGGCTTAAGTATTTTTTTTAAAAAAAAAATAACATAGAGACCTAATACTCTGGAAATTAAATGAGAATGACACAGTAATATTATCTAAGTGTCACGGAGGCTGCAACAGAATTTAGTAAATGCAATTTATAATACTTTCTGCACATAGTAAACAAATCTAAATTAAAATACAGTATAGAATTTGCAAAAAGCTTCTTGAGTAAATGGAACTCTTTGAAAGAATGTATTTGCTCTGGATAAAGAGTGCATCCCAATTTGGAGCAGTTAAGTATGGAATAATATCAAAGAGATAATAAACTCATACTTATCCATATGGCATAATGAACAGAAAAGCACAATAGGGTAGATCCATTAGATTAGCATAATTTTATTCTGCAACTCAAATATGTAACTTGGAAATGGATTTTGTTTCAATTACTGAATTTCTCCATGGGGTTTAAACACTTTTATTCAAAATGCAGGCTTTCTCATTTTGTTTTATTCATTATACACCACTGACATTTGCCCAGCTTCTTTGTTTCAGTAGCTGCATTTCACTAATCTGTCCCTAAATATTAATGCAAGCTAGGGCTGCAAATCCTGATTATTACATTTATCTTAGGGATATTTCCAAAGTTTGATTGAATAATTCTGCTGCCTTTAGTGAACAGAAATGTTCACTGAATACCAAGAGTTATCCCCTGTCTGGGATTAAAAGATATTTGTTTTAAAGAAAATTATAATAGAATTTATCCTATTGTCATCACTGAAGGTTAAATAATGAAACTCTAAAACATATGAAAAATAACAATGCAAATGATTTAAAGGCTTTCATAATAAGGGTACTTATCTGCTGAACACAGTTTGCTGTAGAGGTTAAAGTATCAGGTTAAAAACTGGGGGATTGTAGATTCTGCTTAAACAGCTGGATGACCTTGGGTCAATCATTCTCTCTCAGCCCTAGGAGGAAGGCAGGGGTGGGTTCTGGATTGTTTTTCTGCCGGCTTGCTCAGGGTCATGCCAGGCCCGTGCACCCACTTCACGCTCTCACGCACTCCCATAGCAATACAAAATAGTTTCTGTGAATGCGCAGAAGCAAAATCAAAGATAGTGATGCCCGTGGACTGGCACCAACAGAACCAGCTCTGTGACATCATTAGAACTGGTAGGAATCCACCTTTGGGGGGAAGCAATAACAAAGTACCTCTCAGGGGGAAAAAAACTAGCCAAAAAACTTGTGCATCCACAGTATGCACAGGGTGCCCCTTCCACACACACCACACCATTTTTACTGCGTGGGCTAACCTGTCCGTCTGTTTAGGTGCTGGCTGGGAGAGGACCCATTGAGTTCTGAGGGGGCTTGGATTGCAGCGGTATAGGGCAGGTGGACAGGGTTCCCCTGGCTGGCCTGAGACGTGCGATTTAGGGCCTCTTCTAACCCCTGGCTGGGGCAGTTATCCCTTATGGTACCGCCCAGTTCGCTGATGTGGTGGTCAGCAACAATTGTTTTGGAATAGGCCAGGAGCGTGGTTGTGCCCTGAGGATCCATAGGTTTTGCTGTGGTTCCCATGTATGGATCTTGCCAACGTGGCAATGGTTCAGTACCACTGTGGACCTTGGGGGCGATGGTCTGGCTGTGTATCCACAGCATATACAAGGTTTCCCTGTCCCCCCTCTTTACTGTGGAGCTAACCTATCTTTTGTTTAGGTTGCTAACAGGAAAAGCCCCAAGGAGCTACGAAGTCGGGCTGGAATCGCAGCAGATACAGGGCTAGCAGCAGGATCTACCCGGCTGGCCGAGATGCTGTGAATGAAGGGCTTCTACTAACCTCTGTCTGGGGAGGTTATCACCTTTGGTGCCACCCAGTTCGCTGACGTGGTAGTCAGCACTGTCTGTTCTGACACGGGCTGGAATGCAACTGGTCGTGTCCTGAAGACGGGTAGGTCTTGTCTGTTTTTTCTCATGTATGGGTCTTGCCAAGGTGGCAACGACCTGGGACTGTTTTGAGGGCTTGGCAGTGGTTGTCAAGCCTGGGACTGGTGTCCAACTCTGTGTCCCAAGCATAGTGCTTGGACTGTACCTCTGGTATAGCATTAGGCAGTCGGGTTGACTCTAGGTGGGATGGGAATAGCGGCTATGGTAAGCGGAGAACAGGTTTCTCCCCATGAATCTACAGAGTTGACGGTTTTGTTTTTAGAACAAAAGGTAGCAAGGCAGTGGGCGGCACCTAGATCAGGTCATAGTCCTAGGCCTTCCTGAGCTGACTCATTCTCCCTTTAGGAGGGGAATGCCAGTTTCTTTTGCTCTAATGTGGGACTTCGAAGCCCTTTGTGCTCAGTCGGGGGTGCCTTTCGCCTCTGAGGAGACCAAAGGCCCCGCCACCAAGATTACCTTCCTTGGTATTGAATTGGACTCAGAGGAGCAATCTTTTAGACTGCCCCTGGACAGGTTGATTAAAATCAGGGGTAAGCTCGATGCGGTTCTGGGCTGCAGGATGGTCACTCTTCGGCAGCTCCAGGAACCAGCTGGGATACTTAATTTTGCCTGCCGGGTTGTGGTGCCGGGCAGGGCCTTTTCTAGGAGGTTATACGCTGCGATGAAGGGGCTCCGTTGCCCCATTATCGTACCCGCTTATGCGCAGGGGTCAGGGCTGACCTCTGCATGTGGCGGGAGTTTTTAGACCAATTTACTGGGCTGTCTTTTTGGAGGCATGAGCTTCTTTTGGAAGCTGTGTTGCAGCTCTGCTCCGATGCCGCGGGGACTTGTGGTTTTGGGGGTAGTGTTCGGTGACCAGTGGTGCTGATCGGTTCGGCCTCCGGAATGGAGTGCCTCTTCATTGGTTAAGGATTTGACTTTTTGGAGTTCTTCCCCTTGATGGTGGCCCTAGAGCCTTGGGGTGAGAAGTTTAGGGACAAGACTGTGCAATTTTTGGTGTGACAACCTAGCGGTTGTCCATGTTGTGAACGCCCTGTCCTCTAAGAGTGACAGTGTCATGCGGCTTGTCCGCCATTTTGTGCACAGGTCCTTGTCCCTAAACACATTGTTTTCTGGCTAGGCATGTCCCCGGGTTGGATAACGGGGTCGCTGACGCCTTGTCCCGGGGTCAGTTGTCCTGGTTTCGGACCCTGGCCCGTGGGCATGTGCATCGCCAGAGGCTTTTCCCGACCACCTTTGGTGCCTGCGTGGGCTCCTGGGCAGTGGAGAGTAGTGGCCTGCTGGCTACGGCCCTCTCAGTGGTGCCTGGCACTCTGGGGGGCTTAGCAGCAGGCAGGTGAAGAGTTCGGGGATTTCAGGCAGGATACGGGTTACCCCTATAACTGACCTGCCCCAGTTGTGTACCTGGCCATCTTTGTGTCCTGTTTAGGCAGTGCGGCCTTTCACTTAGGACTTTGAGGTCCAGGTTGGCCGGCCTCGCCTTTTGTCTAAGGCGGGGGTGGGTTTATTGATTTGTGGTGACTTCCGCATTGTGAGGATGCGGGAAGGCTGGGCCAGGGCCTTATCGCAGGCTGCCAGGTCATTCCATGCCTTCCTTTTCATTGCTTTCGTTAGGTAGGTTCTAGTGTATAGGGTTTGGCCAGGCCAAGTATGGATCCTGCCGATTAGGGAACCTCGTTCCGTAGCGGCACTGCCAGTAGTGCGGTAACGGCATTCTCGATACGGAGGATTCGGGGACGTCGACCGCTGGCGGTCAGCGGCCTGTTTTAGGGTACGAACGGCCGGTTGAGGGTCCGGGGTAAGATCTTAGGCCAGGTTCCCCTTTGGTCCCCTTCTATTCAACCCCGCCAGGACGCGACCGGCGGTGTTGCTTTGGGTCATGGAGCGCCCGCTGACCACTCAGCAACCAGGTACCTCCGGGGGGGGACCCTGCCGTCATGGCGGCTGGGTCATTGTTGTCTGGCTGGGGAGAAGGGGTGTGCAGTGGGACAGGTGTTTCTACCGCTATGGCTGGGAGGGCGGCATCCCATTGCTGCGCCCAGGTGGTCCTAGGAGGGCAGCATACCAGTGCTGCGCCCAGGTGGTCCTGGGAAGGCGGCATCCCATTGCTGCGCCCAGGTGGTGCTGGCAGGGCGGTATCCCATTGCTGCGCCCAGTTGGTCCTGGGTGGGCGGCATCCCATTGCTGCGCCCAGATGGTCCTGGGAGGGCGGCATCCCATTGCTGCGCCCAGGTGGTGCTGGTAGGGCAGCATCCCATTGCTGCGCCCAGTTGGTCCTGGGAGGGCGGCATCCCATTGCTGCGCCCAGATGGTCCTGGGAGGGCGGCATCCCATTGCTGCACCCAGGTGGTGCTGGTAGGGCAGCATCCCATTGCTGCGCCCAGTTGGTCCTGGGAGGGCGGCATCCCATTGCTGCGCCCAGGTGGTCCTGGGAGGGCGGCATCCCATTGCTGCACCCAGTTGGTGCTGGGAGGGCGGCATCCCATTGGTGCGCCCAGAGGTGTGCTAGGAGGGCGGCATCCCATTGCTGCGCCCAGTTGGTGCTGGGAGGGCGGCATCCCATTGCTGCGCCCAGATGTGTGCTGGGAGGGCGGCATCCCATTGCTGCGCCCAGTTGGTGCTGGGAGGGCGGCATCCCATTGCTGCGCCCAGTTGGTGCTGGGGGCGGCATCCTATTGCTGCGCCCAGATGTGTGCTGGGAGGGCGGCATCCCATTGCTGCGCCCAGTTGGTGCTGGGAGGGCGGCATTCCATTTCTGCACCCCAGGTGGTACTGGGAGGGCGGCATCCCATTGCTGCGCCCAGGTGAGGGTCTGGCACCTCGGTGGCAAGGACCGGTGTGGGCCTGGGGGTATACTTTAGATCTGCCAGGCTTGCGAAGCCTGCGGTGGCTTCGCACGGTGGGGCCCACCGCGCAAGTGGTGTGGTCTAGATCCTCCTGAGGATCACTTGGTGGGACTCCATTTCCCTTAGGGCCCTTCACCGGGTTAGACGTGGAGTTATTAAGGCCCTGGGTACGGTAGTCAGAGAGTTAGGTAGGGTGGTAGTGGCCCATCCCCTCATCACCATAGTTCAGCTGTGGCTTTACCTGGCTGCTGGTCTTCCTCTGTCAGAATAGAGGAACACCATTTTTCTTACAGGACCTGCAGTGGTCTCTGCGTGAGCTGGCGCAGTTAGAGGGGGGAGTCGGGGGACCAAGATAGAGATCTGACCCCCGCTCCATGGCAGGTTAGGGGCGGAAAACTGGGTGGTGGTTTAGCAACTGCGTGTTCTCCGTTGGGCATCTTTAGGGATGATTGACAGGTTCTCTCCAAGCTTGTGGTGGAAGCGACCTGAGCAGTTGGGGGGAACCTGTCTTTGGGTCCCGCACCTTTAAGTCCCCTGTTAGGGGTTAGCCAGCGGGACCCCCCTCATGCAAGTGCATGGCAGGGTCTCAGGTGAGGGAGGGGCCCCTCACCTGGACTAGCATGGAGCTACGCCCATATGTTGCCCAGGAAGTTTATGTGACGTCATTTTCCGCCCCGGAAGCAATTGTTTGACCCTGCAGGTCCATTGTTTGGGTCATATTTAGATATGTTAATTTATGCTAATTTAGCTGAATAAATTATGCTAATTTTGTTTTAATAAAAATGACCCAGTTTAAATCCAGCTCTTGTGTCCGTGTCATTATTCCGTCTCTTCTGCAAATGGGGAGGAAAGGGGAACAGCCTAATTGTTTTACTTTCTTGGCATCTGCAGCAACAGTGACAACAAATAACTGGCGGGGGGGGGGAAACAGTACATAGGCCTACATTTCATGTGAAATTACTTTTTCCAGCATTAGAAAGACTGTTTTGTTTTTGTTTTTCCCAATTCCAGGAATATGTTAGAGCAGGTTAGGAGGCAAACATCTTTAGTGTCATTTCAGGCAAGCTACTTGGGTGTAATGATTTCAGACATCAGGTTGGAACCCAGGAGGCTGCAAGTTATGGTTCTGATTTAGGCACAAAACTGGGTAATTTTCAACCAGTTACTCTCTCTTCAACCTAAGAAAGAAGCAATGGCCAACTATTTCTGAAGAACCCTGCCAAGAAAACTGCAGGGACTAGTCATGCCAGTCACCAAGAGTCACCAGAGGTGGGTTTCAACAGGTTCTAACCAGTTCAAGAGAACTGGTAGCAGAAATTTTCAGCAGATTGGAGAACTAGTAGTGGAAATTTTCAGTAATTCGGAGAACTGGTAAATCCCACCTCTGACTAGCTCCACCCCCAGCTGATCGGGAAGAAATGGGGATTTTGCAGTAACCTTCCCTTGGAGTGGGGAGGGAATTGAGATTTTGTAGTATCCTTCCCCTGCCACACCCATCAAGGCACACTCACAGAACAGGTAGTAAATTTTTTTGAAACCCACCACATACACAAACACAAACACATTTCAGGCAGCAGCATAATCAACTACAGAGCCAAGCTTGTTAACTTGCAGTGGGCATTCATTACGGAAGGGCTATGCCACATAGAAAAGCTACTCAGGAACATATATACCATGTTAGATATTCAAAAAGCCTGACCACATTTGATCTTAAGGTTATGCCTGCCAGAGAGACATCAGGAGAAAAAGAAGGACATGTCCTCTGTTTGCTGGATGTCTGGTAAGGTAAATGAAAACTTTCTTTCCATTGCCAATTATGAGTTCAGAGAAAGATCAGGAAATAAAAGGACCCCACATTTTATAAAAGCCCAAATAAAGGGAGAAATGGGATTTACATTCCAGTTCCTTCTTGCCTTCTGCAATCTGGAATGTAAATCCCATTTTCTCCCTTTATTTGGGCTTTTATAAAATGTGGGGTCCTTTGATGCTCTCTGGGCTTGGTTGTTTTCTTGCAGACAAATCATTACCCAAATTAGGTAACATCATTATTGCTAGTAAGGGGAGCACCAAATACCTCTCATTTCAGGCCAAGTTACAAATATTCTTTTTACTGTGGCTCTATCTCATCCTCCAAAAAACCTGCTAGCTTTGTCAAATGTAAATAGGTTGGGGAAATCTTGTTCCTATATGAGGTTTTTTTTTTAAAAAAAAAATCTATCATTTAAAGAAGGACGTTTAAGTTTCCATTTTCATATCTTTTAAAATGCAGCAGTAGGCACACATTTACTTTTTTCCCTCCAAGGATACATCTGTATACATGTCTTATAGTTAGATATTTGTAATGGGGAGAATGTGTCAAGTGTTTCTCTGCCCTCAAATAAAGACAAATAATTTGATATTTGTACATAAAACACATCTCACTTTGTCTATAGGCAACTAAAAAAAAAAAGATACTGAAATGTGTTTTAAAGCCAGAAAACAGTGTTTCTTATTGCACTAATGTCTTTAGAATGACTCTATTAAACTGATTCTATTTCTGCTGCTACACTCAAATTCTCATTTATAGGGTCCCAAATTTCTCATCTTCTGAAGATTTAATATCAACATCATGGTGCCACCAGGATATCCTTATGTAAGAATGTGTAATTTATTCCTTTATTTCTGGTTTTGGAAACCATTTTATTGGATTTGTTGGAATAGGATTTAGTATTTGGCTCCAATTTTCATACTGTTAGGCCAGGTTGCAAGTGGTCAACAGATGGCTGTTTATCTTTCTCATTCAGAGATTAAAACATGCCAAGGGCCATTTTAGGCCTTTGACGTACACAATACTGAGATTTCCTATCCACTGCACAGCTGAATTAGATCTAGTCTCTTAATTTGTTTTAAAAATAGAATACGTTTTTATGAAAGCGAACCATGTATCCCCAGAGATACATTACTTCATAGACAAAAGACTGCTTTACTATCCAGGTAAAACTAAAAATAAGCCTATAAATTTGTCCTCAACAGTTCAGTGAGTATAAATCAGATTATATTGATAATCATATTGAAGCTTAGTTTAAATGGTTTGCTAATCAGGGGATGATTCACAATAGGCATATGTTAAAAAATAAAACTTTTGTAAAATATATCATTAAAATAGTGGGCACTTACATCTCATGGGATCTAACTGCTCTCCAGGTTAATTATGCTGTAGTCAACAGCATAATTATAGATTATAAATTGAAAGAATTGCACACAGCCGGGGGAGGGGGAGGCCTCTTCTGAGCAAAAAAAAAAAGCATTATTTTTTTCATTTCATTTTTCATTTCATTATGTTCAGAGATGTTTAAATTAGTATGCCAATGCCAAAGATAGTAAAAAAAAATTGGAACTGGCAGGCTAATCAATATATGAAGTGGAATGATTGCACATAGCCGGGGGGGGGGGAGGAGGCCCTTTTCTAAGCAAAATAAACAAATAAGCATCAATTTTTTCATTTTATTTTTCATTTCATTATGTTCAGAAATGTTCAAATTAGTATTCCAATGCCAAAGATAGTCAAAAGGCTATAAATTGAAAAAAATGTACCCAGCCGGGGTGGGTGGGGGTTCCTGAACAAAATAAACAAATAAGCATTATTGTTTTCATTTCCTTTTTCCTTTTATTGTGTTCAGAAATGTTCAAATTAGTATACTAGTGAAAAAAGTATTCAAAAAAACACTTCCAATAGCTAAAACTAACCTTTTTTTACTCCAGGTCTAAAAAGCCCCGGAGGACCATAAGTGTATAGTAAATGTGAGGACAACATAGGGGTTAAATAATATAAAAGAAAATTAACAAACAGAAGTTCATTTCTCTCTCTCAAGAATTCTAGACTTACTTTATGTATCTGTATATGTGGTAACTGTTTTCCTCCAGATCAAATGTTTCCAAGAGTATAAAATGCCTAATATAAAACAAAGGTCAAAAAGCCCACAAATTTACATATTTATATGTTTACTGTTCTATTTTGTAAGGGGAAAAATACATTTTAAAAAAAAGCACATGGGAAGAGTGAGACCATGTACATTTGGCGGAAATTCTATTTCTGTTTATATTTATTTTGTAATAGTTCAATCTCCACTTATTCCCTTATTCTGGTTGGCCAAAAACTAAATATTGATTTGAAATACCAACTTCCAATCTGACTGCCAATTTTCATAGGAAATCAACAAGTAGCTAAAACCTTTTTTCTAGTTGATAGGATTAGTAATATTTGCAAACATCTTACTTTTATGGAGATATAGAACCTGTACTAGACACTTTATGTTTTTTTTAATGGAAAAAAAATCATTGTTAGTATTTTTATTTATTATTATAATTGGATAAAAAGCCTCAAGCAATGCTGGCTTGCCAATATTTTGCCAAGAATCAAAGAAAATATCTTAAAGACTTTGCAGTTTTATGGAAGCCTTCAAGAAAGCATATTCATATTTTTTGTTTCCATTAGCACTTGCTATTTTTTTTCTACAATCTATTTCATAAAACTTCAAAAGTATTACAATTAAGATTTTGAAAAATACAAGTTTTAAAAATAAACTTACATTGATTTATAACTTCGAGAAGTAAAAGACAAAAAAAATAACCCTGGGAAATAAGAATGAGACTTTTCTAGTCTTCTGTAAAGCTCTGAAGTTTGGCTATTGGTATCTTGGGTATATGGATGGGCTTTTATCATGGCTATGTTAATTGATGTGTTGGTTAGTTTTCCATCTCAACTTCCATATATGTTAATTGATGTGTTATGTTCCTATTTAGTTTTTAGTCGTAGTTAGCCACCCAGAGTTACAGTATGTATTTATATAGATGGTGTACAAACTGAATCTCTCTTTCTCTCTATCTCTCCCCTCCCTCCTCCTTCCCCTCTCTTTTTATATAGTAGATTTACTAGTTCAGGTAAATCTTTTTTCACTGTATGAAAAAATATGTTCAGTATTTTTATGTTCTATTTGATATGAACATTAGAGAATACATAAGAACAGAGTCTGAATCATGTTTCTTGACAATATCATTTGTAAAGCAAATACTAATTTCTACCCTTCTGAAAACTTTTTAAAAGTTCCTGAATTTGAGAGACTATTAGCAAGGACTGTTACTAGCACAATCATGTAATATATTATGTTTCTCCTCAAATCATTTTGATTTGAAAGGCCTATTATCACCAGGCACCATAATTAGAAGCTAAAACTATTTTTGACAAAAAAGAATCCATCTGGTTCTCTCTCTCAGCCTTGAATTTTCCTTATAAAAAGTGCTTGAGGATATTTTTTTTAGCTCATTGTTTTTAGCCAAAACATTGCATCAGTACCAAAACTTCAAATATACTCAAATTTAATCCTTATCCGAAAATCCTATTAATATATAGCAGAAACAGAAATAAAATAAATTACTATGAGATAAATTTGTATCTTGCAAATCAGCCTGATTCTATTCTAGGCTTGGGATTCAGTGTCCTATCCAGACCCATCCCATCCTACCCCATCCTACCTGATATATTCTCTTTGATCTGTACAAATATCTCCTTTTCTGCAAACAAAATACATCTACAGTATTTTATCTTTCCAAAATATTCCAAATTGTTTTATTTGTGGGTATTCCAGAGGCAAAAGGGAGGGTATTCCATTTTAACGACATCTTCTTTGGAATATTTTGGGAAAATAAAATAGTGCTGTTAGAAGTTGACCATCAGAATATCAAAACTATAAGCACTGGCAATAGCCAAGAATAAATGCAGAAATAAAATTAAATAGCATAAAATCACTTGGATATACTTGTGTACATTTGCTTTTTAAGGAATGAATGGTTTCTTAGTAACAATAAATAAATGTTCTGTTAGCATATACTGTGTTAGATGTTTTTCCACTGATGTCAGCAGCAAGCAAATTCAATGTTGCATTTGATGGAAAAGAAGTACCACATATTCGCAAAGACACACATTTTTTAAAAAGGCATAGTGATGCCATTTCCAAGAGGAAGAAAAACCTGCAGGGTTTATTTTGGACTATATGCTAACTCAAAGTGGCCAAATAGAATAGAATAACTTGATTTTGAAAAAGATGTATGATAGAAGATTGGGCAAATAATGCCACAACACACTGCAAACGTTCCAGTTATCTTACTATCAAGACACTGACTATAAAAGAAACATTCAACTTTACAAATCTAATTGTGTATTGAAATCACTTACAGTAATATAAAGCAACCAGGTGGCAAGGGATTAATAAACCCATGAAACCAATACACTTAAAAGCAAATAAAAACTACAATTATTGCAATCACACACTTGCATATTTATCTAGATTTCAGCATTGTGCTCCAGCCTGAAGTAATACCCCGGAGGCAGGTCCCCCCCCCCCCCCAGGATAGGAGAAGATAATCATATTTTCATTTCCCACTCAGTCAAGGCAACAAAATAATAGGAGTTGAAATGGCCAATTATTTACCATGCTAAATAACATTTCCTGTGCCACTTGTCTGCTGTGTTGAAACAAACAGGTTCTCATTAAGTTACTTTCTGCAATTGGTAATGTACGATTGGGCACAGCTTGAAACCACAGGAGTATTTCCACACCAGAATGCAAGCATTTTATCAGTGTGTATTTCTTGTGTTAAGCCAGCACTGGTCACCTAGTTTTGTACTGAATTGTTTTGTAAAGATGCTAGTGGTAAGAGAATGCTTTGATTTCCTTTGATTTGGGCTGGATCATTTTCAGTTCATTAAACCAGAAAGCATGGAGGTAGCACAGCAGAAAGAAGACAGTTGGCACTCAGGTCAAAAGGCTCTCACAGCCTATTATATGATCATGGCAGTATATACAGTAATTCTGATCAGCAAACAAACACAATAGCAGAGGAAATTATATGTTAATTTGTATGGAATTTTACTTGATACATATTTCTGCTGATAGTTTTCCACAATACAAGGTTGTCTCCTTCAGTTTTGAATGTAAACATTTTTATGTGCATGGTTTTCTCCAACATACATTTTAATGATTGTTTTATAATTTAGATAACTATATCACCAAGTCTCTGGATGCATGGGAATGCACGGCTGGTGCTTCACCCCCCCCGGTCCGGATTTGCTGCAGGGCCAGGGAGACACGGCCCTTCGGTGTAGCCGCCATCTTGGGGCCAAGATCTCGCAAGATTTCGCAAGATCTCAGCCATTTCCAGAAGCATCGGCCATAGCCAATGACATCGTCGGGGGCGGAGCCTGCTAGCCCTATAAAAAGGGCTGTGCAGGCTTGGGGCCTCTGTTTCGCCACGATGACGACAGAGTGAACACCCACCCGCCCTCCCTATCTTTCAGTGTGCCACTGTGGGTCGCCCTTAGGGGGGCCGAATAGGAATTTTTGGCGGTCTCAGTATTTTCTGCGACCGTTTTTCCGCCTATTCCACACTGCGGTGGCGGATATGCGGTTAGGGGGTGCTTTGCCCCCCTGTTTAGGCAATTGGCTTACCTCTGGTCATTTGGGTAGGCAGGTTAGGGGCGGAAAACTGGGTGGTATTTAGCAACTGCGTGTTCTCTGTTGGGCATCTTTGGGGATGATTGACAGGTTCTCTCCAAAGGCTCATGGTGCTAATGGCCTGAGCAATTGGGGGGAACCTGTCTTTGGGTCCCGCCCATTTCTTTCCCCTTGTAGGGGTTAGACGGCGAGACCTTCCACATGCAGGTGCATGGCAGAGGTCCAGGTGAGGGCAGGGCCCTTCACCTGGATCAGCATGGAGCTATGCCCATAAGTTGCTCCGGAAGTTTTTCTGACATCATTTTCCGCCCCGGAAGCAATTGTTTGACCCTGCAAATTTAATTAATAAAAATGACCTATTTTAAATCCAGCTCTTTGTGCCCGTGTTGTGACCCATTTTAAATCCAGCTCTTTGTGCCCGTGTTGTTACTCCGCCTCTGCTGCAAATCAAATCTGTGATCAAATTACCAAAGAAGAGTTGTCCATTTCATTGGAAAATGCACAGTAAAATATCACAGAGATTAACTATGGATTGTAGTCCACTAGAGTGGGAGTTTAACAAACAATTGGCGGGCCAGGGGGAGGTAAATTAAGTTCAGAATAGTAGGTACTACTAAGTTATGAATCAGTTTCCACTGCCTCCTCCTCTTGAAAGCACAGAGATAACATGAACAAACAATATTATTCTAATAATCACATTATTAAGCTGTCTGTCTCCATTTTCTCCATAAGTGGGCCTTGTAGAAACCTTTGGAATGTTTACAGAAGAGAAAGGGATATGCTAATAATATTCAGTTTATTCTTTCCTCAACAAAAGTAATGTAAGTAATATAATAAATTGCTTGTGGGACCTGCCTTACATCCTGATGAGAATAAGTCAGCAAGTGCTTAGTGAATGGGTATAAATTGAAAAGCAAACAATTACAAACATATATAAAGAAAGAGTGAGAGTGAGCAAATGTGCAAGCGGTATATTTTGGCCCCTGTCAAAGTTTAATTTAGTGAAATCATTAGCTTCATATGGGAGAGAAACTTTATTCATTGATCATGTTGATGGTCATTATGTTGCAAAATAAAGCACCCCTAAGCCATCAAAATGCAGAGATAATTCCTATTCATTTCTGCCCCAAATCCATTTGGAGTGTTCCAAAATAGAATGGGGAGAAATTTACCTATTTTTTAATTGATGACATATTCATCAATGGTTTCAAGAACCAGACTTTTCTTTAATAGTATTGAAAAGGGAGGGCAGAGGATCAATCATTGTAAAGATAAATACATCAAGATACTGTCATTCTTTTTATTTGTTTGCTTCTGAAGTGACATTTTCAATCTGGAAGTAAAATTTATAAAATGCAGTAGCTGAAGATCTTTTCCAGCTTTTTTTCATTTTTTAAAAATCCCCCTTTTTCCAGAAGTGTGAAGATTTTGCAAGTAAAAATCTTATCTTTGGCATAGCCTGACTTAGATATCATATTAGGTCCCACAGAGTGGGCCTTCTCCAGGTCCCGTCAACTAAACAATGTCGATTGGCGGGCCCCAGGGGAAGAGCCTTCTCTGTGGCGGCCCCGGCCCTCTGGAACCAACTCCCCCCAGAGATTAGAACTGCCCCTACTCTCCTTGCCTTTTGTAAGCTCCTTAAAACCCACCTTTGTCATCAGGTATGGGGGAACTGAGACATCTCCCCCGGGCATATACAATTTATGAATGGTATGTTTGTATGTATGTTTGTTTAGTAAATGGGTTTTTTAAATATTTTAAACTACGATTTAGATTTGTTATGAATTGTTTTATTTTGTTGTGAGCCGCCCCGAGTCTGCGGAGAGGGGCGGCATACAAATCTAAATAATAAATAATAAATATTCAGAAAACATAGTCTCTCCCCCCCCCCCTTCATATATTTTGGAAATGGATAATTGACTATATGCCATCAGGTTGGTGTTGACACTTAACAGCCACACTGATCAATTTTCTCTGTGACAATGTTGCCTACATTTTTAGTCTTTTGAGAATTGTTCTTCCTTCTTCACCAAGTTTATTGTTATAGTAGTATGACTTTTTTTTTTGCACTAGATGCTAGAAAAGTGGTTAGGTAATAAGATATTTGTCTCAAAGATTTGTCTCATCCTATGAAGTTACAAGATACAGGCAGAAAGATGACATGCAAATCAAAGAAATCAGGAAGATCAATAGTGCTGAAGCACAACTTGGAATGAATGACCAAATTAGAATGAGATTCCTGTTAGAGAAAGGTTATGGGCTTTGTAGATGAAGACTATGAAGTAATTTTAAAGACTACTTTGGATTGAAAAACTTTATAGCAATGTTTCTTGACTTGATTAGAAAAAACTTAATTGCCTACATTTTAATGGTGACTGGAAGCCTCTTATTGCATAAATGTATATAAAAAGAACTTCTGAAAATTATGTAGTATGGTTTATAGAAAGAAGAAGAATATGATTAGTGAGAGAGAGGTTAAAATACTTGCAATAATTGTGAATAAGATCAGAAACCACTTCTTCGCACTTTTTCTTTCTTTACTATACTGCATTTATTTTTTATTTTTTACACTTTTTAATTTTTCTCTAGTTTCTTTCTTTCTTTATCCCTGCTTACTACCTATTGCATTCTCTTGATTTTTATCTACTTGGTCAAAAAAAAATTAATTAAAAAAATTTAAACCAAACATGAAAAAAAAAGAGTGGGCTAACCAAAAGCCTCTCCTCACTGTGGAATTGTTCATGCTAATTATCCACAGTATTATTCTCTAGTAGTTCTAAAATATTTCTGTGCCATTTATATAGGATAGAATCAATGATGGGATCCTACGAGTATGGTCAGGTATGCAAAACTGGTATAAAATTTTGGATTTTTGTTTTCTTTTTTTCCCCTTCTGGGCTCTGGATATGTTTTTTCCTAAATAAATGAGGTTGGATGTATATAATTTTAGAAGAGCTGTGTGCATATGTTTATATAGTAGATAATGTATATTTTTGTGCCTGTGTGTAATATGTATGTACACATATGTCATCTATACATAGAATAAAATAGTATATTTTGGATGTTCAGTAATAGTAAATAGATGGGGAAATTGTATCTCTTTGAGGCAAGGAGAGGCCAGGCACCCTAACCCAAACCCTTGATATGAGTGACGTCAAGTTGGCCACTTTTAAGCCAGTCACATGACCTTTAAGCCATCCCCGCTGGTCACATGATTGGCAAGGCACTCACACCTGGTCACATGGCTGGCAAGCCACACTCAAAAAATAAGCTACACCCACAGTGTGGTAGTAAAAAAAATTGCAGCCCTTCACTGGATAGGATAGGATAGGATAGGATAGGGTAGGGTAGGGTAGGGTAGGGTAGGGCAGGGCAGGGCAGGGCAGGGCAGGGCAGGGCAGGGCAGGGCAGGGCAGGGCAGGGCAGGGCAGGGCAGGGCAGGATAAGATATGATAGGATAGGGTAAGTATCTCTACAGATTTTATTTATTACAGATTTTATTTATTATTTATTTATTAATTAGATTTGTATGCCGCCCCTCTCTGAGGACTCTGAGATTTTACTCTACTAGTCATTGCCGACTGTAAAGAGCAGTGCAGATTTCCATTTTGAGGCCATGAGACAGCATTGCTGAAAGACACTTCCATGGTCAGGTGGCAAGCATGACATAATGGAGCAATGTTTCTTCCTCACTAAAGTGGTACCTATGTATCCAGTGAAGGGCTACCAAAATTGTTACTACCACACAGTAGGTGTGGCTTATGCAGGACTCCCTGAATTTTCTTTCAACATCTTTCAATGCAAAGATGCTTTGTAGTGGAGCTCCATTTTCGCTACTCCACTGCGTTCCTCCCCATCTGGGCAGTAATCCACCCTGCATGTATCTACTCACATGTGCATTCTTTCATATTGTTAGGTGAGCAGCAGCAAGGCAAAAATGGACACTCACCCCATCATGCAATACTCTTTAACCTGGGATTTCAGTTTTCCAGACAAGTAGCCCAGAGCCTTTACCACTAAGCCATTGTGCCACCATTTATGTAGATACAATGTAAATGTTGGCTTGCATATCCTTTCTCTCTCCCCCTCTATCTTTCCCTTCCTCTCTCTCTTCTCTCTATCTTTCTCTCCCCCACCCCTTTTTTGTCTATCTTAATTTTTATCTACTTGGTCAAAATTTTTACAGTGTGCTGACTGTTTAAAACACACTGATCCCTATTTTTTGCTAGATGAAATGAGTGGTGTGGGTGCTTGTTCTGATTTGGAATGAAGGATTGACTGGAAAGGTGCACTGTGCACACTTAAAGTGGACATCAATCTCATAATTTTTCTTACAGTCAGGGGAAGAAAAATAAGGGTTTAACAGTCTGGCAATGCTATTAAATCACATATTTAAAAAATTAGGATGTATTGAAGTATGAAGAACGCTGGATTAATCATTTGTAGTTTATCATGTGTAGCTAAAAAGATTATTTCACTGTAGTAAGAAATATATGATTTGAATCTCTGGACTAAAGTCATATCTACACTATTAACTCTGTACCATCAAACTTTAATGCATAGTTGTTTATTTCAAGTATTGTTTCTGTTTTGTCACACACACACCTTTTTCTATTTACTTAAGCTTTATTTTAAGGTTTATATAAAAATGATTTAAAAAAAAAAAAAAAACCCAGCATATATTCTTAAATAAATTTTCCAGTAAATTGGTACAAATGTATAAGAAGCTATGTTATTAAATGGTTAGATTGGTGAAAACGTAACTGATAAGGGCAAAAGATTAGTACAGTGGTACCTCATGATACGAACTTAATTGGTTCCAGAAGGCGGTTCGTAAGGTGAAAAGTTCGTAAGACGAAACAATGTTTCCCATAGGAATCAATGTAAAAGCAAATAATGGGTGCAAATCCTTCAGGAAAATCCCAAACTTTAGAAGAGAGGCAAACAGAGGGCAGGGAGGAGCAGCTAAAGGGGGCGGGTGGAAGAAGCAAGGCTAGGCTAAAGGGTGAGTGGGAAGGAAGAAAGGCAAGGGGGGCGCCCCTCCCTTTTTTTTCTTCAAAAGACACCCTTTCAGTGCCTGTGCAAGCACACTGTTCTCCTACTTTTTAAAATGCAAACTCTTTCCCCCTCCAAGCCGCCCCTCCCTTTTCTTTCTTCAAAAGACACCCTTTCAGTGCCTGTGCAAGCACGCTGTTCTACTTTTGTTAATGCAAAGTCTTTCCCCCTCCAAGCTGCCCCTCCCTTTTCTTTCTTCAAAACAGGGGGGGAAAGAAACCCCTTCATCCCAGCAGCAGCAGCTTGGGTTCGTAAGGTGAAAATAGTTCGGAAGAAGAGGCGTTCGTAAGATGAGGTACCACTGTATTTTGCTTTTTTTGTACATGTCTGTTCAGTCTCTTGATTCCTCCTGTTCCAATGAATATGATTTTGTCAGGATGGTGTGTGAGTAATCACATCTTCAGATTGTGCTTGGATTCAAAGTACACTCATCAATAGGCACATAGATAAAAATCACATTTACATAACTTCAAAGGAGATAATTAAAAATAATCTAGCATGGAGACAAAAAAACTAGAACACATGGTCTCCAGCAGCCAATATTCAGATAATACCAAACGAACTATCAAGCAGAAAGCAATACACTAATCCAGGAGCCATCAAGGAGAAAGCCAAACTGGCAAGGCAAGTTACTATGTATAAACAGACAGCAAATCTAAAATTTTTACACTGCTGATCTTATACAGATGGATAATGAAACATCTGCAAGCAAACAAACAAGCTTGGAGAAACAGCTATTTTTCTGTTAGATGTTACAAAGCTTAATATTCCTGCAAATAAAATAGAGTTGCCTCTATAAGTAACATTTCTTAGGATTCTCTTAGTGGAAATTGTACACAATTCCTTTTTTAGAGGAATGGAAATCTAAGCTAAGGTGGCATGCATCAATGTAAAAATAATGTATTTAAAAAATACAAATGCTAGATTTAAATTAAATTGGACAATATTTATGTATTATAACTTGGCACATTGTACCAGACCTAAAGCTTATTTCCTCTGGATATAGGGCCTTAAAATATTAGGTTTTGTCCAATATGATAAGGAAAAAGAATTTCATATTAGACTGAATCTCCAACTGTCTCATGCATGATTCTTACAACATTGGATCCCTTTTCTAATCATAGTATATATATTTGATTTTAATAAACACCCAACAAGACC